>NW_027436765.1:0-300000 GCF_047716275.1 Strix uralensis
TGTGCAGAAAACAGTAACACTTGTTCAGAACGAAAGAAAGCACAGAGCCCCAGATTTTATGTTGTCCTGGAGAGCTTGCAGAGCACTGGGGAAAGGCAGGCAGAGAATTCCCTGCTAGCACCTTCTCTGTGCCTGGGAAGCAGAAGTGTTCACATTGCTTCGCAGAATCGCTTTTGTGCAGAAAACAGTAACACTTGTTCAGAACGAAAGAAAGCACAGAGCCCCAGATTTTATGTTGTCCTGGAGAGCTTGCAGAGCACTGGGGAAAGGCAGGCAGAGAATTCCCTGCTAGCACCTTCTCTGTGCCTGTTCACATTGCTTCGCAGAATCGCTTTTGTGCAGAAAACAGTAACACTTGTTCAGACGAAAGAAAGCACAGAGCCCCAGATTTTATGTTGTCCTGGAGAGCTTGCAGAGCACTGGGGAAAGGCAGGCAGAGAATTCCCTGCTAGCACCTTCTCTGTGCCTGGGAAGCAGAAATGTTCACATTGCTTCGCAGAATCACTTTTGTGCAGAAAACAGTAACACTTGTTCAGAACGAAAGAAAGCACAGAGCCCCAGATTCTATGTTGTCCTGGAGAGCTTGCAGAGCACTGGGGAAAAGCAGGCAGAGAATTCCCTGCTAGCACCTTCTCTGTGCCTGGGAAACAGAAGTGTTCACATTGCTTCGCAGAATCGCTTTTGTGCAGAAAACAGTAACACTTGTTCAGAACGAAAGAAAGCACAGAGCCCTAGATTTTATGTTGTCCTGGAGAGCTTGCAGAGCACTGGGGAAAGGCAGGCATAGAATTCCCTGCTAGCACCTTCTCTGTGCCTGTTCACATTGCTTCGCAGAATCGCTTTTGTGCAGAAAACAGTAACACTTGTTCAGACGAAAGAAAGCACAGAGCCCCAGATTTTATGTTGTCCTGGAGAGCTTGCAGAGCACTGGGGAAAGGCAGGCAGAGAATTCCCTGCTAGCACCTTCTCTGTGCCTGGGAAGCAGAAGTCTTCACATTGCTTCGCAGAATCGCTTTTGTGCAGAAAACCCTAACACTTGTTCAGAACAAAAGAAAGCACAGAGCCCCAGATTCTATGTTGTCCTGGAGAGCTTGCAGAGCACTGGGGAAAGGCAGGCAGAGAATTCCCTGCTAGCACCTTTTCTGTGCCTGTTCACACTGCTTGGCAGAATCGCTTTTGTACAGAAAACAGTAACACTTGTTCAGAACAAAAGAAAGCACAGAGCCCCAGATTCTATGTTGTCCTGGAGAGCTTGCAGAGCACT
The DNA here is from genome assembly GCF_047716275.1 of Strix uralensis. Lineage (NCBI taxonomy): Eukaryota > Metazoa > Chordata > Aves > Strigiformes > Strigidae > Strix > Strix uralensis. The sequence goes on from NW_027436765.1 coordinate 1,265, forward strand.
GGGGAAAAGCAGGCAGAGAATTCCCTGCTAGCACCTTCTCTGTGCCTGGGAAACAGAAGTGTTCACATTGCTTCGCAGAATCGCTTTTGTGCAGAAAACAGTAACACTTGTTCAGACGAAAGAAAGCACAGAGCCCCAGATTTGCTGTTGTCCTGGAGAGCTTGCAGAGCACTGGGGAAAAGCAGGCAGAGAATTCCCTGCTAGCACCTTCTCTGTGCCTGGGAAACAGAAGTGTTCACATTGCTTCGCAGAATCGCTTTTGTGCAGAAAACAATAACACTTGTTCAGAACGAAAGAAAGCACAGAGCCCCAGATTTTATGTTGTCCTGGAGAGCTTGCAGAGCACTGGGGAAAAGCAGGCAGAGAATTCCCTGCTAGCACCTTCTCTGTGCCTGGGAAGCAGAAGTGTTCCCATTGCTTCGCAGAATCGCTTTTGTGCAGAAAACAGTAACACTTGTTCAGAACGAAAGAAAGCACAGAGCCCCAGATTTTATGTTGTCCTGGAGAGCTTGCAGAGCACTGGGGAAAGGCAGGCAGAGAATTCCCTGCTAGCACCTTCTCTGTGCCTGTTCACATTGCTTCGCTGAATCGCTTTTGTGCAGAAAACAGTAACACTTGTTCAGACGAAAGAAAGCACAGAGCCCCAGATTTTATGTTGTCCTGGAGAGCTTGCAGAGCACTGGGGAAAGGCAGGCAGAGAATTCCCTGCTAGCACCTTCTCTGTGCCTGGGAAGCAGAAATGTTCACATTGCTTCGCAGAATCGCTTTTGTGCAGAAAACAGTAACACTTGTTCAGAACGAAAGAAAGCACAGAGCCCCAGAGTCTATGTTGTCCTGGAGAGCTTGCAGAGCACTGGGGAAAAGCAGGCAGAGAATTCCCTGCTAGCACCTTCTCTGTGCCTGGGAAACAGAAGTGTTCCCATTGCTTCGCAGAATCGCTTTTGTGCAGAAAACAGTAACACTTGTTCAGAACGAAAGAAAGCACAGAGCCCCAGATTTTATGTTGTCCTGGAGAGCTTGCAGAGCACTGGGGAAAGGCAGGCAGAGAATTCCCTGCTAGCACCTTCTCTGTGCCTGTTCACATTGCTTCGCTGAATCGCTTTTGTGCAGAAAACAGTAACACTTGTTCAGACGAAAGAAAGCACAGAGCCCCAGATTTTATGTTGTCCTGGAGAGCTTGCAGAGCACTGGGGAAAGGCAGGCAGAGAATTCCCTGCTAGCACCTTCTCTGTGCCTGGGAAGCAGAAGTCTTCACATTGCTTCGCAGAATCGCTTTTGTGCAGAAAACCCTAACACTTGTTCAGAACAAAAGAAAGCACAGAGCCCCAGATTCTATGTTGTCCTGGAGAGCTTGCAGAGCACTGGGGAAAGGCAGGCAGAGAATTCCCTGCTAGCACCTTTTCTGTGCCTGTTCACATTGCTTGGCAGAATCGCTTTTGTGCAGAAAACAGTAACACTTGTTCAGAACAAAAGAAAGCACAGAGCCCCAGATTTTATGTTGTCCTGGAGAGCTTGCAGAGCACTGGGGAAAAGCAGGCAGAGAATTCCCTGCTAGCACCTTCTCTGTGCCTGGGAAACAGAAGTGTTCACATTGCTTCGCAGAATCGCTTTTGTGCAGAGAACAGTAACACTTGTTCACAACGAAAGAAAGCACAGAGCCCCAGATTTTATGTTGTCCTGGAGAGCTTGCAGAGCACTGGGGAAAAGCAGGCAGAGAATTCCCTGCTAGCACCTTCTCTGTTCCTGGGAAACAGAAGTGTTCCCATTGCTTCGCAGAATCGCTTTTGTGCAGAAAACAGTAACAATTGTTCAGAACGAAAGAAAGCACAGAGCCCCAGATTTTATGTTGTCCTGGAGAGCTTGCAGAGCACTGGGGAAAGGCAGGCAGAGAATTCCCTGCTAGCACCTTCTCTGTGCCTGTTCACATTCCTTCGCAGAATCGCTTTTGTGCAGAAAACAGTAACACTTGTTCAGACGAAAGAAAGCACAGAGCCCCAGATTTTATGTTGTCCTGGAGAGCTTGCAGAGCACTGGGGAAAGGCAGGCAGAGAATTCCCTGCTAGCACCTTCTCTGTGCCTGGGAAGCAGAAGTGTTCACATTGCTTCGCAGAATCACTTTTGTGCAGAAAACAATAACACTTGTTCAGAACGAAAGAAAGCACAGAGCCCCAGATTCTATGTTGTCCTGGAGAGCTTGCAGAGCACTGGGGAAAAGCAGGCAGAGAATTCCCTGCTAGCACCTTCTCTGTGCCTGGGAAGCAGAAGTGTTCCCATTGCTTCGCAGAATCGCTTTTGTGCAGAAAACCCTAACACTTGTTCAGAACAAAAGAAAGCACAGAGCCCCAGATTCTATGTTGTCCTGGAGAGCTTGCAGAGCACTGGGGAAAGGCAGGCAGAGAATTCCCTGCTAGCACCTTCTCTGTGCCTGTTCACATTGCTTGGCAGAATCGCTTTTGTGCAGAAAACAGTAACACTTGTTCAGAACAAAAGAAAGCACAGAGCCCCAGATTTTATGTTGTCCTGGAGAGCTTGCAGAGCACTGGGGAAAAGCAGGCAGAGAATTCCCTGCTAGCACCTTCTCTGTTCCTGGGAAACAGAAGTGTTCACATTGCTTCGCAGAATCGCTTTTGTGCAGAAAACAGTAACACTTGTTCAGAACGAAAGAAAGCACAGAGCCCCAGATTTTATGTTGTCCTGGAGAGCTTGCAGAGCACTGGGGAAAGGCAGGCAGAGAATTCCCTGCTAGCACCTTCTCTGTGCCTGTTCACATTGCTTCGCAGAATCGCTTTTGTGCAGAAAACAGTAACACTTGTTCAGACGAAAGAAAGCACAGAGCCCCAGATTTTATGTTGTCCTGGAGAGCTTGCAGAGCACTGGGGAAAAGCAGGCAGAGAATTCCCTGCTAGCACCTTCTCTGTGCCTGGGAAGCAGAAGTGTTCCCATTGCTTCGCAGAATCGCTTTTGTGCAGAAAACAGTAACACTTGTTCAGAACGAAAGAAAGCACAGAGCCCCAGATTTTATGTTGTCCTGGAGAGCTTGCAGAGCACTGGGGAAAGGCAGGCAGAGAATTCCCTGCTAGCACCTTCTCTATGCCTGTTCACATTGCTTGGCAGAATCGCTTTTGTGCAGAAAACAGTAACACTTGTTCAGAACAAAAGAAAGCACAGAGCCCCAGATTTTATGTTGTCCTGGAGAGCTTGCAGAGCACTGGGGAAAAGCAGGCAGAGAATTCCCTGCTAGCACCTTCTCTGTTCCTGGGAAACAGAAGTGTTCACATTGCTTCGCAGAATCGCTTTTGTGCAGAAAACAGTAACAATTGTTCAGAACGAAAGAAAGCACAGAGCCCCAGATTTTATGTTGTCCTGGAGAGCTTGCAGAGCACTGGGGAAAAGAAGGCAGAGAATTCCCTGCTAGCACCTTCTCTGTGCCTGGGAAACAGAAGTGTTCACATTGCTTCGCAGAATCGCTTTTGTGCAGAAAACAGTAACACTTGTTCAGAACGAAAGAAAGCACAGAGCCCCAGATTTTATGTTGTCCTGGAGAGCTTGCAGAGCACTGGGGAAAGGCAGGCAGAGAATTCCCTGCTAGCACCTTCTCTGTGCCTGTTCACATTCCTTCGCAGAATCGCTTTTGTGCAGAAAACAGTAACACTTGTTCAGACGAAAGAAAGCACAGAGCCCCAGATTTTATGTTGTCCTGGAGAGCTTGCAGAGCACTGGGGAAATGCAGGCAGAGAATTCCCTGCTAGCACCTTCTCTGTGCCTGGGAAGCAGAAGTGTTCACATTGCTTCGCAGAATCACTTTTGTGCAGAAAACAATAACACTTGTTCAGAACGAAAGAAAGCACAGAGCCCCAGATTCTATGTTGTCCTGGAGAGCTTGCAGAGCACTGGGGAAAAGCAGGCAGAGAATTCCCTGCTAGCACCTTCTCTGTGCCTGGGAAACAGAAGTGTTCACATTGCTTCGCAGAATCGCTTTTGTGCAGAAAACAGTAACACTTGTTCAGAACGAAAGAAAGCACAGAGCCCCAGATTTTATGTTGTCCTGGAGAGCTTGCAGAGCACTGGGGAAAAGCAGGCAGAGAATTCCCTGCTAGCACCTTCTCTGTGCCTGGGAAACAGAAGTGTTCACATTGCTTCGCAGAATCGCTTTTGTGCAGAAAACAGTAACACTTGTTCAGAACGAAAGAAAGCACAGAGCCCTAGATTTTATGTTGTCCTGGAGAGCTTGCAGAGCACTGGGGAAAGGCAGGCATAGAATTCCCTGCTAGCACCTTCTCTGTGCCTGGGAAACAGAAGTGTTCACATTGCTTCGCAGAATCGCTTTTGTGCAGAAAACAGTAACACTTGTTCAGAACGAAAGAAAGCACAGAGCCCCAGATTTGCTGTTGTCCTGGAGAGCTTGCAGAGCACTGGGGAAAGGCAGGCAGAGAATTCCCTGCTAGCACCTTTTCTGTGCCTGTTCACACTGCTTGGCAGAATCGCTTTTGTGCAGAAAACAGTAACACTTGTTCAGAACGAAAGAAAGCACAGAGCCCCAGATTCTATGTTGTCCTGGAGAGCTTGCAGAGCACTGGGGAAAAGCAGGCAGAGAATTCCCTGCTAGCACCTTCTCTGAGCCTGGGAAGCAGAAGTGTTCCCATTGCTTCGCAGAATCGCTTTTGTGCAGAAAACAGTAACACTTGTTCACAATGAAAGAAAGCACAGAGCCCCAGATTTTATGTTGTCCTGGAGAGCTTGCAGAGCACTGGGGAAAAGCAGGCAGAGAATTCCCTGCTAGCACCTTCTCTGTTCCTGGGAAACAGAAGTGTTCATATTGCTTCGCAGAATCGCTTTTGTGCAGAAAACAGTAACAATTGTTCAGAACAAAAGAAAGCACAGAGCCCCAGATTTGCTGTTGTCCTGGAGAGCTTGCAGAGCACTGGGGAAAAGAAGGCAGAGAATTCCCTGCTAGCACCTTCTCTGTGCCTGGGAAACAGAAGTGTTCCCATTGCTTCGCAGAATCGCTTTTGTGCAGAAAACAGTAACACTTGTTCAGAACGAAAGAAAGCACAGAGCCCCAGATTTGCTGTTGTCCTGGAGAGCTTGCAGAGCACTGGGGAAAGGCAGGCAGAGAATTCCCTGCTAGCACCTTCTCTGTGCCTGTTCACATCGCTTCGCAGAATCGCTTTTGTGCAGAAAACAGTAACACTTGTTCAGAACAAAAGAAAGCACAGAGCCCCAGATTTTATGTTGTCCTGGAGAGCTTGCAGAGCACTGGGGAAAGGAAGGCAGAGAATTCCCTGCTAGCACGTTCTCTGTTCCTGGGAAACAGAAGTGTTCACATTGCTTCGCAGAATCGCTTTTGTGCAGAAAACAGTAACACTTGTTCAGAACGAAAGAAAGCACAGAGCCCCAGATTTTATGTTGTCCTGGAGAGCTTGCAGAGCACTGGGGAAAAGCAGGCAGAGAATTCCCTGCTAGCACATTCTCTGTGCCTGGGAAACAGAAGTGTTCACATTGCTTCGCAGAATCGCTTTTGTGCAGAAAACAGTAACACTTGTTCAGAACGAAAGAAAGCACAGAGCCCCAGATTTTATGTTGTCCTGGAGAGCTTGCAGAGCACTGGGGAAAGGCAGGCAGAGAATTCCCTGCTAGCACCTTCTCTGTGCCTGTTCACATTCCTTCGCAGAATCGCTTTTGTGCAGAAAACAGTAACACTTGTTCAGACGAAAGAAAGCACAGAGCCCCAGATTTTATGTTGTCCTGGAGAGCTTGCAGAGCACTGGGGAAAGGCAGGCAGAGAATTCCCTGCTAGCACCTTCTCTGTGCCTGGGAAGCAGAAGTGTTCACATTGCTTCGCAGAATCACTTTTGTGCAGAAAACAATAACACTTGTTCAGAACGAAAGAAAGCACAGAGCCCCAGATTCTATGTTGTCCTGGAGAGCTTGCAGAGCACTGGGGAAAAGCAGGCAGAGAATTCCCTGCTAGCACCTTCTCTGTGCCTGGGAAACAGAAGTGTTCACATTGCTTCGCAGAATCGCTTTTGTGCAGAAAACAGTAACACTTGTTCAGAACGAAAGAAAGCACAGAGCCCCAGATTTTATGTTGTCCTGGAGAGCTTGCAGAGCACTGGGGAAAAGCAGGCAGAGAATTCCCTGCTAGCACCTTCTCTGTGCCTGGGAAACAGAAGTGTTCACATTGCTTCGCAGAATCGCTTTTGTGCAGAAAACAGTAACACTTGTTCAGAACGAAAGAAAGCACAGAGCCCTAGATTTTATGTTGTCCTGGAGAGCTTGCAGAGCACTGGGGAAAGGCAGGCATAGAATTCCCTGCTAGCACCTTCTCTGTGCCTGTTCACATTGCTTCGCTGAATCGCTTTTGTGCAGAAAACAGTAACACTTGTTCAGACGAAAGAAAGCACAGAGCCCCAGATTTTATGTTGTCCTGGAGAGCTTGCAGAGCACTGGGGAAAGGCAGGCAGAGAATTCCCTGCTAGCACCTTCTCTGTGCCTGGGAAGCAGAAGTCTTCACATTGCTTCGCAGAATCGCTTTTGTGCAGAAAACCCTAACACTTGTTCAGAACGAAAGAAAGCACAGAGCCCCAGATTCTATGTTGTCCTGGAGAGCTTGCAGAGCACTGGGGAAAGGCAGGCAGAGAATTCCCTGCTAGCACCTTTTCTGTGCCTGTTCACACTGCTTGGCAGAATCGCTTTTGTGCAGAAAACAGTAACACTTGTTCAGAACAAAAGAAAGCACAGAGCCCCAGATTCTATGTTGTCCTGGAGAGCTTGCAGAGCACTGGGGAAAAGCAGGCAGAGAATTCCCTGCTAGCACCTTCTCTGTGCCTGGGAAACAGAAGTGTTCACATTGCTTCGCAGAATCGCTTTTGTGCAGAAAACAGTAACACTTGTTCAGACGAAAGAAAGCACAGAGCCCCAGATTTTATGTTGTCCTGGAGAGCTTGCAGAGCACTGGGGAAAAGCAGGCAGAGAATTCCCTGCTAGCACCTTCTCTGTTCCTGGGAAACAGAAGTGTTCACATTGCTTCGCAGAATCGCTTTTGTGCAGAAAACAATAACACTTGTTCAGAACAAAAGAAAGCACAGAGCCCCAGATTTTATGTTGTCCTGGAGAGCTTGCAGAGCACTGGGGAAAAGCAGGCAGAGAATTCCCTGCTAGCACCTTCTCTGTGCCTGGGAAACAGAAGTGTTCACATTGCTTCGCAGAATCGCTTTTGTGCAGAAAACAGTAACACTTGTTCAGAACGAAAGAAAGCACAGAGCCCCAGATTTTATGTTGTCCTGGAGAGCTTGCAGAGCACTGGGGAAAGGCAGGCAGAGAATTCCCTGCTAGCACCTTCTCTGTGCCTGTTCACGTTGCTTCGCAGAATCGCTTTTGTGCAGAAAACAGTAACACTTGTTCAGACGAAAGAAAGCACAGAGCCCCAGATTTTATGTTGTCCTGGAGAGCTTGCAGAGCACTGGGGAAAGGCAGGCAGAGAATTCCCTGCTAGCACCTTCTCTGTGCCTGGGAAGCAGAAGTGTTCACATTGCTTCGCAGAATCACTTTTGTGCAGAAAACAATAACACTTGTTCAGAACGAAAGAAAGCACAGAGCCCCAGATTCTATGTTGTCCTGGAGAGCTTGCAGAGCACTGGGGAAAGGCAGGCAGAGAATTCCCTGCTAGCACCTTTTCTGTGCCTGTTCACACTGCTTGGCAGAATCGCTTTTGTGCAGAAAACAGTAACACTTGTTCAGAACGAAAGAAAGCACAGAGCCCCAGATTCTATGTTGTCCTGGAGAGCTTGCAGAGCACTGGGGAAAAGCAGGCAGAGAATTCCCTGCTAGCACCTTCTCTGAGCCTGGGAAGCAGAAGTGTTCCCATTGCTTCGCAGAATCGCTTTTGTGCAGAAAACAGTAACACTTGTTCACAATGAAAGAAAGCACAGAGCCCCAGATTTTATGTTGTCCTGGAGAGCTTGCAGAGCACTGGGGAAAAGCAGGCAGAGAATTCCCTGCTAGCACCTTCTCTGTGCCTGGGAAACAGAAGTGTTCATATTGCTTCGCAGAATCGCTTTTGTGCAGAAAACAGTAACAATTGTTCAGAACAAAAGAAAGCACAGAGCCCCAGATTTGCTGTTGTCCTGGAGAGCTTGCAGAGCACTGGGGAAAAGAAGGCAGAGAATTCCCTGCTAGCACCTTCTCTGTGCCTGGGAAACAGAAGTGTTCCCATTGCTTCGCAGAATCGCTTTTGTGCAGAAAACAGTAACACTTGTTCAGAACGAAAGAAAGCACAGAGCCCCAGATTTGCTGTTGTCCTGGAGAGCTTGCAGAGCACTGGGGAAAGGCAGGCAGAGAATTCCCTGCTAGCACCTTCTCTGTGCCTGTTCACATCGCTTCGCAGAATCGCTTTTGTGCAGAAAACAGTAACACTTGTTCAGAACAAAAGAAAGCACAGAGCCCCAGATTTTATGTTGTCCTGGAGAGCTTGCAGAGCACTGGGGAAAGGAAGGCAGAGAATTCCCTGCTAGCACGTTCTCTGTTCCTGGGAAACAGAAGTGTTCACATTGCTTCGCAGAATCGCTTTTGTGCAGAAAACAGTAACACTTGTTCAGAACGAAAGAAAGCACAGAGCCCCAGATTTTATGTTGTCCTGGAGAGCTTGCAGAGCACTGGGGAAAAGCAGGCAGAGAATTCCCTGCTAGCACCTTCTCTGTGCCTGGGAAACAGAAGTGTTCACATTGCTTCGCAGAATCGCTTTTGTGCAGAAAACAGTAACACTTGTTCAGAACGAAAGAAAGCACAGAGCCCCAGATTTTATGTTGTCCTGGAGAGCTTGCAGAGCACTGGGGAAAGGCAGGCAGAGAATTCCCTGCTAGCACCTTCTCTGTGCCTGTTCACATTCCTTCGCAGAATCGCTTTTGTGCAGAAAACAGTAACACTTGTTCAGACGAAAGAAAGCACAGAGCCCCAGATTTTATGTTGTCCTGGAGAGCTTGCAGAGCACTGGGGAAAGGCAGGCAGAGAATTCCCTGCTAGCACCTTCTCTGTGCCTGGGAAGCAGAAGTGTTCACATTGCTTCGCAGAATCACTTTTGTGCAGAAAACAATAACACTTGTTCAGAACGAAAGAAAGCACAGAGCCCCAGATTCTATGTTGTCCTGGAGAGCTTGCAGAGCACTGGGGAAAAGCAGGCAGAGAATTCCCTGCTAGCACCTTCTCTGTGCCTGGGAAACAGAAGTGTTCACATTGCTTCGCAGAATCGCTTTTGTGCAGAAAACAGTAACACTTGTTCAGAACGAAAGAAAGCACAGAGCCCCAGATTTTATGTTGTCCTGGAGAGCTTGCAGAGCACTGGGGAAAAGCAGGCAGAGAATTCCCTGCTAGCACCTTCTCTGTGCCTGGGAAACAGAAGTGTTCACATTGCTTCGCAGAATCGCTTTTGTGCAGAAAACAGTAACACTTGTTCAGAACGAAAGAAAGCACAGAGCCCTAGATTTTATGTTGTCCTGGAGAGCTTGCAGAGCACTGGGGAAAGGCAGGCATAGAATTCCCTGCTAGCACCTTCTCTGTGCCTGTTCACATTGCTTCGCTGAATCGCTTTTGTGCAGAAAACAGTAACACTTGTTCAGACGAAAGAAAGCACAGAGCCCCAGATTTTATGTTGTCCTGGAGAGCTTGCAGAGCACTGGGGAAAGGCAGGCAGAGAATTCCCTGCTAGCACCTTCTCTGTGCCTGGGAAGCAGAAGTCTTCACATTGCTTCGCAGAATCGCTTTTGTGCAGAAAACCCTAACACTTGTTCAGAACGAAAGAAAGCACAGAGCCCCAGATTCTATGTTGTCCTGGAGAGCTTGCAGAGCACTGGGGAAAGGCAGGCAGAGAATTCCCTGCTAGCACCTTCTCTGTGCCTGTTCACACTGCTTGGCAGAATCGCTTTTGTGCAGAAAACAGTAACACTTGTTCAGAACAAAAGAAAGCACAGAGCCCCAGATTCTATGTTGTCCTGGAGAGCTTGCAGAGCACTGGGGAAAAGCAGGCAGAGAATTCCCTGCTAGCACCTTCTCTGTGCCTGGGAAACAGAAGTGTTCACATTGCTTCGCAGAATCGCTTTTGTGCAGAAAACAGTAACACTTGTTCAGACGAAAGAAAGCACAGAGCCCCAGATTTTATGTTGTCCTGGAGAGCTTGCAGAGCACTGGGGAAAAGCAGGCAGAGAATTCCCTGCTAGCACCTTCTCTGTTCCTGGGAAACAGAAGTGTTCACATTGCTTCGCAGAATCGCTTTTGTGCAGAAAACAATAACACTTGTTCAGAACAAAAGAAAGCACAGAGCCCCAGATTTTATGTTGTCCTGGAGAGCTTGCAGAGCACTGGGGAAAAGCAGGCAGAGAATTCCCTGCTAGCACCTTCTCTGTGCCTGGGAAACAGAAGTGTTCACATTGCTTCGCAGAATCGCTTTTGTGCAGAAAACAGTAACACTTGTTCAGAACGAAAGAAAGCACAGAGCCCCAGATTTTATGTTGTCCTGGAGAGCTTGCAGAGCACTGGGGAAAGGCAGGCAGAGAATTCCCTGCTAGCACCTTCTCTGTGCCTGTTCACGTTGCTTCGCAGAATCGCTTTTGTGCAGAAAACAGTAACACTTGTTCAGACGAAAGAAAGCACAGAGCCCCAGATTTTATGTTGTCCTGGAGAGCTTGCAGAGCACTGGGGAAAGGCAGGCAGAGAATTCCCTGCTAGCACCTTCTCTGTGCCTGGGAAGCAGAAGTGTTCACATTGCTTCGCAGAATCACTTTTGTGCAGAAAACAATAACACTTGTTCAGAACGAAAGAAAGCACAGAGCCCCAGATTCTATGTTGTCCTGGAGAGCTTGCAGAGCACTGGGGAAAGGCAGGCAGAGAATTCCCTGCTAGCACCTTTTCTGTGCCTGTTCACACTGCTTGGCAGAATCGCTTTTGTGCAGAAAACAGTAACACTTGTTCAGAACAAAAGAAAGCACAGAGCCCCAGATTCTATGTTGTCCTGGAGAGCTTGCAGAGCACTGGGGAAAAGCAGGCAGAGAATTCCCTGCTAGCACCTTCTCTGTGCCTGGGAAACAGAAGTGTTCACATTCCTTCGCAGAATCGCTTTTGTGCAGAAAACAGTAACACTTGTTCAGACGAAAGAAAGCACAGAGCCCCAGATTTGCTGTTGTCCTGGAGAGCTTGCAGAGCACTGGGGAAAAGCAGGCAGAGAATTCCCTGCTAGCACCTTCTCTGTGCCTGGGAAACAGAAGTGTTCACATTGCTTCGCAGAATCGCTTTTGTGCAGAAAACAGTAACACTTGTTCAGAACGAAAGAAAGCACAGAGCCCCAGATTTTATGTTGTCCTGGAGAGCTTGCAGAGCACTGGGGAAAGGCAGGCAGAGAATTCCCTGCTAGCACCTTCTCTGTGCCTGGGAAGCAGAAGTGTTCACATTGCTTCGCAGAATCGCTTTTGTGCAGAAAACAGTAACACTTGTTCAGAACGAAAGAAAGCACAGAGCCCCAGATTTTATGTTGTCCTGGAGAGCTTGCAGAGCACTGGGGAAAGGCAGGCAGAGAATTCCCTGCTAGCACCTTCTCTGTGCCTGTTCACATTGCTTCGCAGAATCGCTTTTGTGCAGAAAACAGTAACACTTGTTCAGACGAAAGAAAGCACAGAGCCCCAGATTTTATGTTGTCCTGGAGAGCTTGCAGAGCACTGGGGAAAGGCAGGCAGAGAATTCCCTGCTAGCACCTTCTCTGTGCCTGGGAAGCAGAAATGTTCACATTGCTTCGCAGAATCACTTTTGTGCAGAAAACAGTAACACTTGTTCAGAACGAAAGAAAGCACAGAGCCCCAGATTCTATGTTGTCCTGGAGAGCTTGCAGAGCACTGGGGAAAAGCAGGCAGAGAATTCCCTGCTAGCACCTTCTCTGTGCCTAGGAAACAGAAGTGTTCCCATTGCTTCGCAGAATCGCTTTTGTGCAGAAAACAGTAACACTTGTTCAGAACGAAAGAAAGCACAGAGCCCCAGATTTTATGTTGTCCTGGAGAGCTTGCAGAGCACTGGGGAAAGGCAGGCAGAGAATTCCCTGCTAGCACCTTCTCTGTGCCTGGGAAGCAGAAGTCTTCACATTGCTTCGCAGAATCGCTTTTGTGCAGAAAACCCTAACACTTGTTCAGAACAAAAGAAAGCACAGAGCCCCAGATTCTATGTTGTCCTGGAGAGCTTGCAGAGCACTGGGGAAAGGCAGGCAGAGAATTCCCTGCTAGCACCTTTTCTGTGCCTGTTCACATTGCTTGGCAGAATCGCTTTTGTGCAGAAAACAGTAACACTTGTTCAGAACAAAAGAAAGCACAGAGCCCCAGATTTTATGTTGTCCTGGAGAGCTTGCAGAGCACTGGGGAAAAGCAGGCAGAGAATTCCCTGCTAGCACCTTCTCTGTGCCTGGGAAACAGAAGTGTTCACATTGCTTCGCAGAATCGATTTTGTGCAGAGAACAGTAACACTTGTTCACAACGAAAGAAAGCACAGAGCCCCAGATTTTATGTTGTCCTGGAGAGCTTGCAGAGCACTGGGGAAAAGCAGGCAGAGAATTCCCTGCTAGCACCTTCTCTGTTCCTGGGAAACAGAAGTGTTCCCATTGCTTCGCAGAATCGCTTTTGTGCAGAAAACAGTAACAATTGTTCAGAACGAAAGAAAGCACAGAGCCCCAGATTTTATGTTGTCCTGGAGAGCTTGCAGAGCACTGGGGAAAGGCAGGCAGAGAATTCCCTGCTAGCACCTTCTCTGTGCCTGTTCACATTCCTTCGCAGAATCGCTTTTGTGCAGAAAACAGTAACACTTGTTCAGACGAAAGAAAGCACAGAGCCCCAGATTTTATGTTGTCCTGGAGAGCTTGCAGAGCACTGGGGAAAGGCAGGCAGAGAATTCCCTGCTAGCACCTTCTCTGTGCCTGGGAAGCAGAAGTGTTCACATTGCTTCGCAGAATCACTTTTGTGCAGAAAACAATAACACTTGTTCAGAACGAAAGAAAGCACAGAGCCCCAGATTCTATGTTGTCCTGGAGAGCTTGCAGAGCACTGGGGAAAAGCAGGCAGAGAATTCCCTGCTAGCACCTTCTCTGTGCCTGGGAAACAGAAGTGTTCACATTGCTTCGCAGAATCGCTTTTGTGCAGAAAACAGTAACACTTGTTCAGAACGAAAGAAAGCACAGAGCCCCAGATTTGCTGTTGTCCTGGAGAGCTTGCAGAGCACTGGGGAAAGGCAGGCAGAGAATTCCCTGCTAGCACCTTCTCTGTGCCTGTTCACATTGCTTCGCTGAATCGCTTTTGTGCAGAAAACAGTAACACTTGTTCAGAACGAAAGAAAGCACAGAGCCCCAGATTTGCTGTTGTCCTGGAGAGCTTGCAGAGCACTGGGGAAAAGCAGGCAGAGAATTCCCTGCTAGCACCTTCTCTGTGCCTGGGAAACAGAAGTGTTCCCATTGCTTCGCAGAATCGCTTTTGTGCAGAAAACAGTAACACTTGTTCAGAACGAAAGAAAGCACAGAGCCCCAGATTTTATGTTGTCCTGGAGAGCTTGCAGAGCACTGGGGAAAAGCAGGCAGAGAATTCCCTGCTAGCACCTTCTCTGTGCCTGGGAAACAGAAGTGTTCCCATTGCTTCGCAGAATCGCTTTTGTGCAGAAAACAGTAACACTTGTTCAGAACGAAAGAAAGCACAGAGCCCCAGATTTTATGTTGTCCTGGAGAGCTTGCAGAGCACTGGGGAAAGGCAGGCAGAGAATTCCCTGCTAGCACCTTCTCTGTGCCTGGGAAGCAGAAGTGTTCACATTGCTTCGCAGAATCGCTTTTGTGCAGAAAACAGTAACACTTGTTCAGAACGAAAGAAAGCACAGAGCCCCAGATTTTATGTTGTCCTGGAGAGCTTGCAGAGCACTGGGGAAAGGCAGGCAGAGAATTCCCTGCTAGCACCTTCTCTGTGCCTGGGAAGCAGAAGTGTTCACATTGCTTCGCAGAATCGCTTTTGTGCAGAAAACAGTAACACTTGTTCAGAACGAAAGAAAGCACAGAGCCCCAGATTTTATGTTGTCCTGGAGAGCTTGCAGAGCACTGGGGAAAGGCAGGCAGAGAATTCCCTGCTAGCACCTTCTCTGTGCCTGTTCACATTGCTTCGCAGAATCGCTTTTGTGCAGAAAACAGTAACACTTGTTCAGACGAAAGAAAGCACAGAGCCCCAGATTTTATGTTGTCCTGGAGAGCTTGCAGAGCACTGGGGAAAGGCAGGCAGAGAATTCCCTGCTAGCACCTTCTCTGTGCCTGGGAAGCAGAAATGTTCACATTGCTTCGCAGAATCACTTTTGTGCAGAAAACAGTAACACTTGTTCAGAACGAAAGAAAGCACAGAGCCCCAGATTCTATGTTGTCCTGGAGAGCTTGCAGAGCACTGGGGAAAAGCAGGCAGAGAATTCCCTGCTAGCACCTTCTCTGTGCCTAGGAAACAGAAGTGTTCCCATTGCTTCGCAGAATCGCTTTTGTGCAGAAAACAGTAACACTTGTTCAGAACGAAAGAAAGCACAGAGCCCCAGATTTTATGTTGTCCTGGAGAGCTTGCAGAGCACTGGGGAAAGGCAGGCAGAGAATTCCCTGCTAGCACCTTCTCTGTGCCTGGGAAGCAGAAGTCTTCACATTGCTTCGCAGAATCGCTTTTGTGCAGAAAACCCTAACACTTGTTCAGAACAAAAGAAAGCACAGAGCCCCAGATTCTATGTTGTCCTGGAGAGCTTGCAGAGCACTGGGGAAAGGCAGGCAGAGAATTCCCTGCTAGCACCTTTTCTGTGCCTGTTCACATTGCTTGGCAGAATCGCTTTTGTGCAGAAAACAGTAACACTTGTTCAGAACAAAAGAAAGCACAGAGCCCCAGATTTTATGTTGTCCTGGAGAGCTTGCAGAGCACTGGGGAAAAGCAGGCAGAGAATTCCCTGCTAGCACCTTCTCTGTGCCTGGGAAACAGAAGTGTTCACATTGCTTCGCAGAATCGATTTTGTGCAGAGAACAGTAACACTTGTTCACAACGAAAGAAAGCACAGAGCCCCAGATTTTATGTTGTCCTGGAGAGCTTGCAGAGCACTGGGGAAAAGCAGGCAGAGAATTCCCTGCTAGCACCTTCTCTGTTCCTGGGAAACAGAAGTGTTCCCATTGCTTCGCAGAATCGCTTTTGTGCAGAAAACAGTAACAATTGTTCAGAACGAAAGAAAGCACAGAGCCCCAGATTTTATGTTGTCCTGGAGAGCTTGCAGAGCACTGGGGAAAGGCAGGCAGAGAATTCCCTGCTAGCACCTTCTCTGTGCCTGTTCACATTCCTTCGCAGAATCGCTTTTGTGCAGAAAACAGTAACACTTGTTCAGACGAAAGAAAGCACAGAGCCCCAGATTTTATGTTGTCCTGGAGAGCTTGCAGAGCACTGGGGAAAGGCAGGCAGAGAATTCCCTGCTAGCACCTTCTCTGTGCCTGGGAAGCAGAAGTGTTCACATTGCTTCGCAGAATCACTTTTGTGCAGAAAACAATAACACTTGTTCAGAACGAAAGAAAGCACAGAGCCCCAGATTCTATGTTGTCCTGGAGAGCTTGCAGAGCACTGGGGAAAAGCAGGCAGAGTATTCCCTGCTAGCACCTTCTCTGTGCCTGGGAAACAGAAGTGTTCACATTGCTTCGCAGAATCGCTTTTGTGCAGAAAACAGTAACACTTGTTCAGAACGAAAGAAAGCACAGAGCCCCAGATTTGCTGTTGTCCTGGAGAGCTTGCAGAGCACTGGGGAAAGGCAGGCAGAGAATTCCCTGCTAGCACCTTCTCTGTGCCTGTTCACATTGCTTCGCTGAATCGCTTTTGTGCAGAAAACAGTAACACTTGTTCAGAACGAAAGAAAGCACAGAGCCCCAGATTTGCTGTTGTCCTGGAGAGCTTGCAGAGCACTGGGGAAAAGCAGGCAGAGAATTCCCTGCTAGCACCTTCTCTGTGCCTGGGAAACAGAAGTGTTCCCATTGCTTCGCAGAATCGCTTTTGTGCAGAAAACAGTAACACTTGTTCAGAACGAAAGAAAGCACAGAGCCCCAGATTTTATGTTGTCCTGGAGAGCTTGCAGAGCACTGGGGAAAAGCAGGCAGAGAATTCCCTGCTAGCACCTTCTCTGTGCCTGCGAAACAGAAGTGTTCCCATTGCTTCGCAGAATCGCTTTTGTGCAGAAAACAGTAACACTTGTTCAGAACGAAAGAAAGCACAGAGCCCCAGATTTTATGTTGTCCTGGAGAGCTTGCAGAGCACTGGGGAAAGGCAGGCAGAGAATTCCCTGCTAGCACCTTCTCTGTGCCTGGGAAGCAGAAGTGTTCACATTGCTTCGCAGAATCGCTTTTGTGCAGAAAACAGTAACACTTGTTCAGAACGAAAGAAAGCACAGAGCCCCAGATTTTATGTTGTCCTGGAGAGCTTGCAGAGCACTGGGGAAAGGCAGGCATAGAATTCCCTGCTAGCACCTTCTCTGTGCCTGTTCACATTGCTTGGCAGAATCGCTTTTGTGCAGAAAACAGTAACACTTGTTCAGACGAAAGAAAGCACAGAGCCCCAGATTTTATGTTGTCCTGGAGAGCTTGCAGAGCACTGGGGAAAGGCAGGCAGAGAATTCCCTGCTAGCACCTTCTCTGTGCCTGGGAAGCAGAAGTGTTCACATTGCTTCGCAGAATCGCTTTTGTGCAGAAAACAGTAACACTTGTTCAGAACGAAAGAAAGCACAGAGCCCCAGATTTTATGTTGTCCTGGAGAGCTTGCAGAGCACTGGGGAAAGGCAGGCAGAGAATTCCCTGCTAGCACCTTCTCTGTGCCTGTTCACATTGCTTCGCAGAATCGCTTTTGTGCAGAAAACAGTAACACTTGTTCAGACGAAAGAAAGCACAGAGCCCCAGATTTTATGTTGTCCTGGAGAGCTTGCAGAGCACTGGGGAAAGGCAGGCAGAGAATTCCCTGCTAGCACCTTCTCTGTGCCTGGGAAGCAGAAATGTTCACATTGCTTCGCAGAATCACTTTTGTGCAGAAAACAGTAACACTTGTTCAGAACGAAAGAAAGCACAGAGCCCCAGATTCTATGTTGTCCTGGAGAGCTTGCAGAGCACTGGGGAAAAGCAGGCAGAGAATTCCCTGCTAGCACCTTCTCTGTGCCTAGGAAACAGAAGTGTTCCCATTGCTTCGCAGAATCGCTTTTGTGCAGAAAACAGTAACACTTGTTCAGAACGAAAGAAAGCACAGAGCCCCAGATTTTATGTTGTCCTGGAGAGCTTGCAGAGCACTGGGGAAAGGCAGGCAGAGAATTCCCTGCTAGCACCTTCTCTGTGCCTGGGAAGCAGAAGTCTTCACATTGCTTCGCAGAATCGCTTTTGTGCAGAAAACCCTAACACTTGTTCAGAACAAAAGAAAGCACAGAGCCCCAGATTCTATGTTGTCCTGGAGAGCTTGCAGAGCACTGGGGAAAGGCAGGCAGAGAATTCCCTGCTAGCACCTTTTCTGTGCCTGTTCACATTGCTTGGCAGAATCGCTTTTGTGCAGAAAACAGTAACACTTGTTCAGAACAAAAGAAAGCACAGAGCCCCAGATTTTATGTTGTCCTGGAGAGCTTGCAGAGCACTGGGGAAAAGCAGGCAGAGAATTCCCTGCTAGCACCTTCTCTGTGCCTGGGAAACAGAAGTGTTCACATTGCTTCGCAGAATCGATTTTGTGCAGAGAACAGTAACACTTGTTCACAACGAAAGAAAGCACAGAGCCCCAGATTTTATGTTGTCCTGGAGAGCTTGCAGAGCACTGGGGAAAAGCAGGCAGAGAATTCCCTGCTAGCACCTTCTCTGTTCCTGGGAAACAGAAGTGTTCCCATTGCTTCGCAGAATCGCTTTTGTGCAGAAAACAGTAACAATTGTTCAGAACGAAAGAAAGCACAGAGCCCCAGATTTTATGTTGTCCTGGAGAGCTTGCAGAGCACTGGGGAAAGGCAGGCAGAGAATTCCCTGCTAGCACCTTCTCTGTGCCTGTTCACATTCCTTCGCAGAATCGCTTTTGTGCAGAAAACAGTAACACTTGTTCAGACGAAAGAAAGCACAGAGCCCCAGATTTTATGTTGTCCTGGAGAGCTTGCAGAGCACTGGGGAAAGGCAGGCAGAGAATTCCCTGCTAGCACCTTCTCTGTGCCTGGGAAGCAGAAGTGTTCACATTGCTTCGCAGAATCACTTTTGTGCAGAAAACAATAACACTTGTTCAGAACGAAAGAAAGCACAGAGCCCCAGATTCTATGTTGTCCTGGAGAGCTTGCAGAGCACTGGGGAAAAGCAGGCAGAGTATTCCCTGCTAGCACCTTCTCTGTGCCTGGGAAACAGAAGTGTTCACATTGCTTCGCAGAATCGCTTTTGTGCAGAAAACAGTAACACTTGTTCAGAACGAAAGAAAGCACAGAGCCCCAGATTTGCTGTTGTCCTGGAGAGCTTGCAGAGCACTGGGGAAAGGCAGGCAGAGAATTCCCTGCTAGCACCTTCTCTGTGCCTGTTCACATTGCTTCGCTGAATCGCTTTTGTGCAGAAAACAGTAACACTTGTTCAGAACGAAAGAAAGCACAGAGCCCCAGATTTGCTGTTGTCCTGGAGAGCTTGCAGAGCACTGGGGAAAAGCAGGCAGAGAATTCCCTGCTAGCACCTTCTCTGTGCCTGGGAAACAGAAGTGTTCCCATTGCTTCGCAGAATCGCTTTTGTGCAGAAAACAGTAACACTTGTTCAGAACGAAAGAAAGCACAGAGCCCCAGATTTTATGTTGTCCTGGAGAGCTTGCAGAGCACTGGGGAAAAGCAGGCAGAGAATTCCCTGCTAGCACCTTCTCTGTGCCTGCGAAACAGAAGTGTTCCCATTGCTTCGCAGAATCGCTTTTGTGCAGAAAACAGTAACACTTGTTCAGAACGAAAGAAAGCACAGAGCCCCAGATTTTATGTTGTCCTGGAGAGCTTGCAGAGCACTGGGGAAAGGCAGGCAGAGAATTCCCTGCTAGCACCTTCTCTGTGCCTGGGAAGCAGAAGTGTTCACATTGCTTCGCAGAATCGCTTTTGTGCAGAAAACAGTAACACTTGTTCAGAACGAAAGAAAGCACAGAGCCCCAGATTTTATGTTGTCCTGGAGAGCTTGCAGAGCACTGGGGAAAGGCAGGCATAGAATTCCCTGCTAGCACCTTCTCTGTGCCTGTTCACATTGCTTGGCAGAATCGCTTTTGTGCAGAAAACAGTAACACTTGTTCAGACGAAAGAAAGCACAGAGCCCCAGATTTTATGTTGTCCTGGAGAGCTTGCAGAGCACTGGGGAAAGGCAGGCAGAGAATTCCCTGCTAGCACCTTCTCTGTGCCTGGGAAGCAGAAATGTTCACATTGCTTCGCAGAATCACTTTTGTGCAGAAAACAGTAACACTTGTTCAGAACGAAAGAAAGCACAGAGCCCCAGATTTTATGTTGTCCTGGAGAGCTTGCAGAGCACTGGGGAAAGGCAGGCAGAGAATTCCCTGCTAGCACCTTCTCTATGCCTGTTCACATTCCTTCGCAGAATCGCTTTTGTGCAGAAAACAGTAACACTTGTTCAGACGAAAGAAAGCACAGAGCCCCAGATTTTATGTTGTCCTGGAGAGCTTGCAGAGCACTGGGGAAAGGCAGGCAGAGAATTCCCTGCTAGCACCTTCTCTGTGCCTGGGAAGCAGAAGTCTTCACATTGCTTCGCAGAATCGCTTTTGTGCAGAAAACCCTAACACTTGTTCAGAACAAAAGAAAGCACAGAGCCCCAGATTCTATGTTGTCCTGGAGAGCTTGCAGAGCACTGGGGAAAGGCAGGCAGAGAATTCCCTGCTAGCACCTTTTCTGTGCCTGTTCACATTGCTTGGCAGATTCGCTTTTGTGCAGAAAACAGTAACACTTGTTCAGAACAAAAGAAAGCACAGAGCCCCAGATTTTATGTTGTCCTGGAGAGCTTGCAGAGCACTGGGGAAAAGCAGGCAGAGAATTCCCTGCTAGCACCTTCTCTGTGCCTGGGAAACAGAAGTGTTCCCATTGCTTCGCAGAATCGCTTTTGTGCAGAGAACAGTAACACTTGTTCACAACGAAAGAAAGCACAGAGCCCCAGATTTTATGTTGTCCTGGAGAGCTTGCAGAGCACTGGGGAAAAGCAGGCAGAGAATTCCCTGCTAGCACCTTCTCTGTGCCTGGGAAACAGAAGTGTTCACATTGCTTCGCAGAATCGCTTTTGTGCAGAAAACAGTAACAATTGTTCAGAACGAAAGAAAGCACAGAGCCCCAGATTTTATGTTGTCCTGGAGAGCTTGCAGAGCACTGGGGAAAAGAAGGCAGAGAATTCCCTGCTAGCACCTTCTCTGTGCCTGGGAAACAGAAGTGTTCACATTGCTTCGCAGAATCGCTTTTGTGCAGAAAACAGTAACACTTGTTCAGAACGAAAGAAAGCACAGAGCCCCAGATTTTATGTTGTCCTGGAGAGCTTGCAGAGCACTGGGGAAAGGCAGGCAGAGAATTCCCTGCTAGCAACTTCTCTGTGCCTGTTCACATTCCTTCGCAGAATCGCTTTTGTGCAGAAAACAGTAACACTTGTTCAGACGAAAGAAAGCACAGAGCCCCAGATTTTATGTTGTCCTGGAGAGCTTGCAGAGCACTGGGGAAAAGCAGGCAGAGAATTCCCTGCTAGCACCTTCTCTGTGCCTGGGAAACAGAAGTGTTCCCATTGCTTCGCAGAATCGCTTTTGTGCAGAAAACAGTAACACTTGTTCAGAACGAAAGAAAGCACAGAGCCCCAGATTTTATGTTGTCCTGGAGAGCTTGCAGAGCACTGGGGAAAGGCAGGCAGAGAATTCCCTGCTAGCACCTTCTCTATGCCTGTTCACATTGCTTCGCTGAATCGCTTTTGTGCAGAAAACAGTAACACTTGTTCAGACGAAAGAAAGCACAGAGCCCCAGATTTTATGTTGTCCTGTAGAGCTTGCAGAGCACTGGGGAAAGGCAGGCAGAGAATTCCCTGCTAGCACCTTCTCTGTGCCTGGGAAGCAGAAGTGTTCACATTGCTTCGCAGAATCGCTTTTGTGCAGAAAACCCTAACACTTGTTCAGAACGAAAGAAAGCACAGAGCCCCAGATTCTATGTTGTCCTGGAGAGCTTGCAGAGCACTGGGGAAAGGCAGGCAGAGAATTCCCTGCTAGCACCTTTTCTGTGCCTGTTCACATTGCTTGGCAGAATCGCTTTTGTGCAGAAAACAGTAACACTTGTTCAGAACAAAAGAAAGCACAGAGCCCCAGATTTTATGTTGTCCTGGAGAGCTTGCAGAGCACTGGGGAAAAGCAGGCAGAGAATTCCCTGCTAGCACCTTCTCTGTGCCTGGGAAACAGAAGTGTTCACATTGCTTCGCAGAATCGCTTTTGTGCAGAGAACAGTAACACTTGTTCACAACGAAAGAAAGCACAGAGCCCCAGATTTTATGTTGTCCTGGAGAGCTTGCAGAGCACTGGGGAAAAGCAGGCAGAGAATTCCCTGCTAGCACCTTCTCTGTTCCTGGGAAACAGAAGTGTTCACATTGCTTCGCAGAATCGCTTTTGTGCAGAAAACAGTAACAATTGTTCAGAACGAAAGAAAGCACAGAGCCCCAGATTTTATGTTGTCCTGGAGAGCTTGCAGAGCACTGGGGAAAAGAAGGCAGAGAATTCCCTGCTAGCACCTTCTCTGTGCCTGGGAAACAGAAGTGTTCACATTGCTTCGCAGAATCGCTTTTGTGCAGAAAACAGTAACACTTGTTCAGAACGAAAGAAAGCACAGAGCCCCAGATTTTATGTTGTCCTGGAGAGCTTGCAGAGCACTGGGGAAAGGCAGGCAGAGAATTCCCTGCTAGCACCTTCTCTGTGCCTGTTCACATTCCTTCGCAGAATCGCTTTTGTGCAGAAAACAGTAACACTTGTTCAGACGAAAGAAAGCACAGAGCCCCAGATTTTATGTTGTCCTGGAGAGCTTGCAGAGCACTGGGGAAAGGCAGGCAGAGAATTCCCTGCTAGCACCTTCTCTGTGCCTGGGAAGCAGAAGTGTTCACATTGCTTCGCAGAATCGCTTTTGTGCAGAAAACAATAACACTTGTTCAGAACGAAAGAAAGCACAGAGCCCCAGATTTGCTGTTGTCCTGGAGAGCTTGCAGAGCACTGGGGAAAAGCAGGCAGAGAATTCCCTGCTAGCACCTTCTCTGTGCCTGGGAAACAGAAGTGTTCACATTGCTTCGCAGAATCGCTTTTGTGCAGAAAACAGTAACACTTGTTCAGAACGAAAGAAAGCACAGAGCCCCAGATTTTATGTTGTCCTGGAGAGCTTGCAGAGCACTGGGGAAAAGCAGGCAGAGAATTCCCTGCTAGCACCTTCTCTGTGCCTGGGAAACAGAAGTGTTCACATTGCTTCGCAGAATCGCTTTTGTGCAGAAAACAGTAACACTTGTTCAGAACGAAAGAAAGCACAGAGCCCTAGATTTTATGTTGTCCTGGAGAGCTTGCAGAGCACTGGGGAAAGGCAGGCATAGAATTCCCTGCTAGCACCTTCTCTGTGCCTGGGAAACAGAAGTGTTCACATTGCTTCGCAGAATCGCTTTTGTGCAGAAAACAGTAACACTTGTTCAGAACGAAAGAAAGCACAGAGCCCCAGATTTGCTGTTGTCCTGGAGAGCTTGCAGAGCACTGGGGAAAGGCAGGCAGAGAATTCCCTGCTAGCACCTTTTCTGTGCCTGTTCACACTGCTTGGCAGAATCGCTTTTGTGCAGAAAACAGTAACACTTGTTCAGAACAAAAGAAAGCACAGAGCCCCAGATTTTATGTTGTCCTGGAGAGCTTGCAGAGCACTGGGGAAAAGCAGGCAGAGAATTCCCTGCTAGCACGTTCTCTGTTCCTGGGAAACAGAAGTGTTCACATTGCTTCGCAGAATCGCTTTTGTGCAGAAAACAGTAACACTTGTTCAGAACGAAAGAAAGCACAGAGCCCCAGATTTTATGTTGTCCTGGAGAGCTTGCAGAGCACTGGGGAAAGGCAGGCAGAGAATTCCCTGCTAGCACCTTCTCTGTGCCTGTTCACATTGCTTCGCTGAATCGCTTTTGTGCAGAAAACAGTAACACTTGTTCAGACGAAAGAAAGCACAGAGCCCCAGATTTTATGTTGTCCTGGAGAGCTTGCAGAGCACTGGGGAAAGGCAGGCAGAGAATTCCCTGCTAGCACCTTCTCTGTGCCTGGGAAGCAGAAGTGTTCACATTGCTTCGCAGAATCACTTTTGTGCAGAAAACAATAACACTTGTTCAGAACGAAAGAAAGCACAGAGCCCCAGATTTGCTGTTGTCCTGGAGAGCTTGCAGAGCACTGGGGAAAAGCAGGCAGAGAATTCCCTGCTAGCACCTTCTCTGTTCCTGGGAAACAGAAGTGTTCACATTGCTTCGCAGAATCGCTTTTGTGCAGAAAACAGTAACACTTGTTCAGACGAAAGAAAGCACAGAGCCCCAGATTTTATGTTGTCCTGGAGAGCTTGCAGAGCACTGGGGAAAAGCAGGCAGAGAATTCCCTGCTAGCACCTTCTCTGTGCCTGGGAAACAGAAGTGTTCACATTGCTTCGCAGAATCGCTTTTGTGCAGAAAACAGTAACACTTGTTCAGAACGAAAGAAAGCACAGAGCCCTAGATTTTATGTTGTCCTGGAGAGCTTGCAGAGCACTGGGGAAAGGCAGGCATAGAATTCCCTGCTAGCACCTTCTCTGTGCCTGGGAAACAGAAGTGTTCACATTGCTTCGCAGAATCGCTTTTGTGCAGAAAACAGTAACACTTGTTCAGAACGAAAGAAAGCACAGAGCCCCAGATTTGCTGTTGTCCTGGAGAGCTTGCAGAGCACTGGGGAAAGGCAGGCAGAGAATTCCCTGCTATCACCTTTTCTGTGCCTGTTCACACTGCTTGGCAGAATCGCTTTTGTGCAGAAAACAGTAACACTTGTTCAGAACAAAAGAAAGCAGGGAGCCCCAGATTTTATGTTGTCCTGGAGAGCTTGCAGAGCACTGGGGAAAAGCAGGCAGAGAATTCCCTGCTAGCACCTTCTCTGTGCCTGGGAAGCAGAAGTGTTCCCATTGCTTCGCAGAATCGCTTTTGTGCAGAAAACAGTAACACTTGTTCACAATGAAAGAAAGCACAGAGCCCCAGATTTTATGTTGTCCTGGAGAGCTTGCAGAGCACTGGGGAAAAGCAGGCAGAGAATTCCCTGCTAGCACCTTCTCTGTGCCTGGGAAACAGAAGTGTTCACATTGCTTCGCAGAATCGCTTTTGTGCAGAAAACAGTAACACTTGTTCAGAACGAAAGAAAGCACAGAGCCCCAGATTTTATGTTGTCCTGGAGAGCTTGCAGAGCACTGGGGAAAGGCAGGCAGAGAATTCCCTGCTAGCACCTTCTCTGTGCCTGTTCACATTCCTTCGCAGAATCGCTTTTGTGCAGAAAACAGTAACACTTGTTCAGACGAAAGAAAGCACAGAGCCCCAGATTTTATGTTGTCCTGGAGAGCTTGCAGAGCACTGGGGAAAGGCAGGCAGAGAA
This sequence comes from Strix uralensis, assembly GCF_047716275.1. Taxonomy (NCBI): domain Eukaryota; kingdom Metazoa; phylum Chordata; class Aves; order Strigiformes; family Strigidae; genus Strix; species Strix uralensis. Next base: position 25,900 of record NW_027436765.1, read on the forward strand.
TTCCCTGCTAGCACCTTCTCTGTGCCTGGGAAGCAGAAGTGTTCACATTGCTTCGCAGAATCACTTTTGTGCAGAAAACAATAACACTTGTTCAGAACGAAAGAAAGCACAGAGCCCCAGATTTGCTGTTGTCCTGGAGAGCTTGCAGAGCACTGGGGAAAAGCAGGCAGAGAATTCCCTGCTAGCACCTTCTCTGTTCCTGGGAAACAGAAGTGTTCACATTGCTTCGCAGAATCGCTTTTGTGCAGAAAACAGTAACACTTGTTCAGAACGAAAGAAAGCACAGAGCCCCAGATTTTATGTTGTCCTGGAGAGCTTGCAGAGCACTGGGGAAAAGCAGGCAGAGAATTCCCTGCTAGCACCTTCTCTGTGCCTGGGAAACAGAAGTGTTCACATTGCTTCGCAGAATCGCTTTTGTGCAGAAAACAGTAACACTTGTTCAGAACGAAAGAAAGCACAGAGCCCTAGATTTTATGTTGTCCTGGAGAGCTTGCAGAGCACTGGGGAAAGGCAGGCATAGAATTCCCTGCTAGCACCTTCTCTGTGCCTGGGAAACAGAAGTGTTCACATTGCTTCGCAGAATCGCTTTTGTGCAGAAAACAGTAACACTTGTTCAGAACGAAAGAAAGCACAGAGCCCCAGATTTGCTGTTGTCCTGGAGAGCTTGCAGAGCACTGGGGAAAGGCAGGCAGAGAATTCCCTGCTATCACCTTTTCTGTGCCTGTTCACACTGCTTGGCAGAATCGCTTTTGTGCAGAAAACAGTAACACTTGTTCAGAACAAAAGAAAGCAGGGAGCCCCAGATTTTATGTTGTCCTGGAGAGCTTGCAGAGCACTGGGGAAAAGCAGGCAGAGAATTCCCTGCTAGCACCTTCTCTGTGCCTGGGAAGCAGAAGTGTTCCCATTGCTTCGCAGAATCGCTTTTGTGCAGAAAACAGTAACACTTGTTCACAATGAAAGAAAGCACAGAGCCCCAGATTTTATGTTGTCCTGGAGAGCTTGCAGAGCACTGGGGAAAAGCAGGCAGAGAATTCCCTGCTAGCACCTTCTCTGTTCCTGGGAAACAGAAGTGTTCATATTGCTTCGCAGAATCGCTTTTGTGCAGAAAACAGTAACAATTGTTCAGAACAAAAGAAAGCACAGAGCCCCAGATTTGCTGTTGTCATGGAGAGCTTGCAGAGCACTGGGGAAAAGAAGGCAGAGAATTCCCTGCTAGCACCTTCTCTGTGCCTGGGAAACAGAAGTGTTCCCATTGCTTCGCAGAATCGCTTTTGTGCAGAAAACAGTAACACTTGTTCAGAACGAAAGAAAGCACAGAGCCCCAGATTTGCTGTTGTCCTGGAGAGCTTGCAGAACACTGGGGAAAGGCAGGCAGAGAATTCCCTGCTAGCACCTTCTCTGTGCCTGTTCACATTGCTTCGCAGAATCGCTTTTGTGCAGAAAACAGTAACACTTGTTCAGAACGAAAGAAAGCACAGAGCCCCAGATTTTATGTTGTCCTGGAGAGCTTGCAGAGCACTGGGGAAAGGCAGGCAGAGAATTCCCTGCTAGCACGTTCTCTGTTCCTGGGAAGCAGAAGTGTTCACATTGCTTCGCAGAATCGCTTTTGTGCAGAAAACAGTAACACTTGTTCAGAACGAAAGAAAGCACAGAGCCCCAGATTTTATGTTGTCCTGGAGAGCTTGCAGAGCACTGGGGAAAAGCAGGCAGAGAATTCCCTGCTAGCACCTTCTCTGTGCCTGGGAAACAGAAGTGTTCACATTGCTTCGCAGAATCGCTTTTGTGCAGAAAACAGTAACACTTGTTCAGAACGAAAGAAAGCACAGAGCCCCAGATTTTATGTTGTCCTGGAGAGCTTGCAGAGCACTGGGGAAAGGCAGGCAGAGAATTCCCTGCTAGCACCTTCTCTGTGCCTGGGAAGCAGAAGTGTTCACATTGCTTCGCAGAATCACTTTTGTGCAGAAAACAATAACACTTGTTCAGAACGAAAGAAAGCACAGAGCCCCAGATTCTATGTTGTCCTGGAGAGCTTGCAGAGCACTGGGGAAAAGCAGGCAGAGAATTCCCTGCTAGCACCTTCTCTGTGCCTGGGAAACAGAAGTGTTCACATTGCTTCGCAGAATCGCTTTTGTGCAGAAAACAGTAACACTTGTTCAGAACGAAAGAAAGCACAGAGCCCCAGATTTTATGTTGTCCTGGAGAGCTTGCAGAGCACTGGGGAAAAGCAGGCAGAGAATTCCCTGCTAGCACCTTCTCTGTGCCTGGGAAACAGAAGTGTTCACATTGCTTCGCAGAATCGCTTTTGTGCAGAAAACAGTAACACTTGTTCAGAACGAAAGAAAGCACAGAGCCCTAGATTTTATGTTGTCCTGGAGAGCTTGCAGAGCACTGGGGAAAGGCAGGCAGAGAATTCCCTGCTAGCACCTTCTCTGTGCCTGTTCACATTGCTTCGCTGAATCGCTTTTGTGCAGAAAACAGTAACACTTGTTCAGACGAAAGAAAGCACAGAGCCCCAGATTTTATGTTGTCCTGGAGAGCTTGCAGAGCACTGGGGAAAGGCAGGCAGAGAATTCCCTGCTAGCACCTTCTCTGTGCCTGGGAAGCAGAAGTCTTCACATTGCTTCGCAGAATCGCTTTTGTGCAGAAAACCCTAACACTTGTTCAGAACAAAAGAAAGCACAGAGCCCCAGATTCTATGTTGTCCTGGAGAGCTTGCAGAGCACTGGGGAAAGGCAGGCAGAGAATTCCCTGCTAGCACCTTTTCTGTGCCTGTTCACACTGCTTGGCAGAATCGCTTTTGTGCAGAAAACAGTAACACTTGTTTAGAACAAAAGAAAGCACAGAGCCCCAGATTCTATGTTGTCCTGGAGAGCTTGCAGAGCACTGGGGAAAAGCAGGCAGAGAATTCCCTGCTAGCACCTTCTCTGTGCCTGGGAAACAGAAGTGTTCACATTGCTTCGCAGAATCGCTTTTGTGCAGAAAACAGTAACACTTGTTCAGACGAAAGAAAGCACAGAGCCCCAGATTTTATGTTGTCCTGGAGAGCTTGCAGAGCACTGGGGAAAAGCAGGCAGAGAATTCCCTGCTAGCACCTTCTCTGTGCCTGGGAAACAGAAGTGTTCCCATTGCTTCGCAGAATCGCTTTTGTGCAGAAAACAGTAACACTTGTTCAGAACGAAAGAAAGCACAGAGCCCCAGATTTTATGTTGTCCTGGAGAGCTTGCAGAGCACTGGGGAAAGGCAGGCAGAGAATTCCCTGCTAGCACGTTCTCTGTGCCTGGGAAGCAGAAGTGTTCACATTGCTTCGCAGAATCGCTTTTGTGCAGAAAACAGTAACACTTGTTCAGAACGAAAGAAAGCACAGAGCCCCAGATTTTATGTTGTCCTGGAGAGCTTGCAGAGCACTGGGGAAAGGCAGGCAGAGAATTCCCTGCTAGCACCTTCTCTGTGCCTGTTCACATTGCTTCGCAGAATCGCTTTTGTGCAGAAAACAGTAACACTTGTTCAGACGAAAGAAAGCACAGAGCCCCAGATTTTATGTTGTCCTGGAGAGCTTGCAGAGCACTGGGGAAAGGCAGGCAGAGAATTCCCTGCTAGCACCTTCTCTGTGCCTGGGAAGCAGAAATGTTCACATTGCTTCGCAGAATCGCTTTTGTGCAGAAAACAGTAACACTTGTTCAGAACGAAAGAAAGCACAGAGCCCCAGATTTTATGTTGTCCTGGAGAGCTTGCAGAGCACTGGGGAAAGGCAGGCAGAGAATTCCCTGCTAGCACCTTCTCTGTGCCTCGGAAGCAGAAATGTTCACATTGCTTCGCAGAATCACTTTTGTGCAGAAAACAGTAACACTTGTTCAGAACGAAAGAAAGCACAGAGCCCCAGAGTCTATGTTGTCCTGGAGAGCTTGCAGAGCACTGGGGAAAAGCAGGAAGAGAATTCCCTGCTAGCACCTTCTCTGTGCCTGGGAAACAGAAGTGTTCACATTGCTTCGCAGAATCGCTTTTGTGCAGAAAACAGTAACACTTGTTCAGAACGAAAGAAAGCACAGAGCCCCAGATTTGCTATTGTCCTGGAGAGCTTGCAGAGCACTGGGGAAAGGCAGGCAGAGAATTCCCTGCTAGCACCTTCTCTGTGCCTGTTCACATTGCTTCGCAGAATCGCTTTTGTGCAGAAAACAGTAACACTTGTTCAGAACGAAAGAAAGCACAGAGCCCCAGATTTTATGTTGTCCTGGAGAGCTTGCAGAGCACTGGGGAAAGGCAGGCAGAGAATTCCCTGCTAGCACCTTCTCTGTGCCTGGGAAGCAGAAATGTTCACATTGCTTCGCAGAATCACTTTTGTGCAGAAAACAGTAACACTTGTTCAGAACGAAAGAAAGCACAGAGCCCCAGATTCTATGTTGTCCTGGAGAGCTTGCAGAGCACTGGGGAAAGGCAGGCAGAGAATTCCCTGCTAGCACCTTCTCTGTGCCTGGGAAACAGAAGTGTTCCCATTGCTTCGCAGAATCGCTTTTGTGCAGAAAACAGTAACACTTGTTCAGAACGAAAGAAAGCACAGAGCCCCAGATTTTATGTTGTCCTGGAGAGCTTGCAGAGCACTGGGGAAAGGCAGGCAGAGAATTCCCTGCTAGCACCTTCTCTGTGCCTGTTCACATTGCTTCGCTGAATCGCTTTTGTGCAGAAAACAGTAACACTTGTTCAGACAAAAGAAAGCACAGAGCCCCAGATTTTATGTTGTCCTGGAGAGCTTGCAGAGCACTGGGGAAAGGCAGGCAGAGAATTCCCTGCTAGCACCTTCTCTGTGCCTGGGAAGCAGAAGTCTTCACATTGCTTCGCAGAATCGCTTTTGTGCAGAAAACCCTAACACTTGTTCAGAACAAAAGAAAGCACAGAGCCCCAGATTCTATGTTGTCCTGGAGAGCTTGCAGAGCACTGGGGAAAGGCAGGCAGAGAATTCCCTACTAGCACCTTTTCTGTGCCTGTTCACATTGCTTGGCAGAATCGCTTTTGTGCAGAAAACAGTAACACTTGTTCAGAACAAAAGAAAGCACAGAGCCCCAGATTTTATGTTGTCCTGGAGAGCTTGCAGAGCACTGGGGAAAAGCAGGCAGAGAATTCCCTGCTAGCACCTTCTCTGTGCCTGGGAAACAGAAGTGTTCACATTGCTTCGCAGAATCGCTTTTGTGCAGAAAACAGTAACACTTGTTCACAACGAAAGAAAGCACAGAGCCCCAGATTTTATGTTGTCCTGGAGAGCTTGCAGAGCACTGGGGAAAAGCAGGCAGAGAATTCCCTGCTAGCACCTTCTCTGTTCCTGGGAAACAGAAGTGTTCACATTGCTTCGCAGAATCGCTTTTGTGCAGAAAACAGTAACAATTGTTCAGAACGAAAGAAAGCACAGAGCCCCAGATTTTATGTTGTCCTGGAGAGCTTGCAGAGCACTGGGGAAAAGAAGGCAGAGAATTCCCTGCTAGCACCTTCTCTGTGCCTGGGAAACAGAAGTGTTCACATTGCTTCGCAGAATCGCTTTTGTGCAGAAAACAGTAACACTTGTTCAGAACGAAAGAAAGCACAGAGCCCCAGATTTTATGTTGTCCTGGAGAGCTTGCAGAGCACTGGGGAAAGGCAGGCAGAGAATTCCCTGCTAGCACCTTCTCTGTGCCTGTTCACATTCCTTCGCAGAATCGCTTTTGTGCAGAAAACAGTAACACTTGTTCAGACGAAAGAAAGCACAGAGCCCCAGATTTTATGTTGTCCTGGAGAGCTTGCAGAGCACTGGGGAAAGGCAGGCAGAGAATTCCCTGCTAGCACCTTCTCTGTGCCTGGGAAGCAGAAGTGTTCACATTGCTTCGCAGAATCACTTTTGTGCAGAAAACAATAACACTTGTTCAGAACGAAAGAAAGCACAGAGCCCCAGATTCTATGTTGTCCTGGAGAGCTTGCAGAGCCCTGGGGAAAAGCAGGCAGAGAATTCCCTGCTAGCACCTTCTCTGTGCCTGGGAAACAGAAGTGTTCCCATTGCTTCGCAGAATCGCTTTTGTGCAGAAAACAGTAACACTTGTTCAGAACGAAAGAAAGCACGGAGCCCCAGATTTTATGTTGTCCTGGAGAGCTTGCAGAGCACTGGGGAAAAGCAGGCAGAGAATTCCCTGCTAGCACCTTCTCTGTGCCTGGGAAACAGAAGTGTTCACATTGCTTCGCAGAATCGCTTTTGTGCAGAAAACAGTAACACTTGTTCAGAACGAAAGAAAGCACAGAGCCCTAGATTTTATGTTGTCCTGGAGAGCTTGCAGAGCACTGGGGAAAGGCAGGCATAGAATTCCCTGCTAGCACCTTCTCTGTGCCTGTTCACATTGCTTCGCAGAATCGCTTTTGTGCAGAAAACAGTAACACTTGTTCAGCAGAAAGAAAGCACAGAGCCCCAGATTTGCTGTTGTCCTGGAGAGCTTGCAGAGCACTGGGGAAAAGCAGGCAGAGAATTCCCTGCTAGCACCTTCTCTGTGCCTGGGAAACAGAAGTGTTCACATTGCTTCGCAGAATCGCTTTTGTGCAGAAAAAAGTAACACTTGTTCAGAACGAAAGAAAGCACAGAGCCCTAGATTTTATGTTGTCCTGGAGAGCTTGCAGAGCACTGGGGAAAGGCAGGCATAGAATTCCCTGCTAGCACCTTCTCTGTGCCTGTTCACATTGCTTCGCAGAATCGCTTTTGTGCAGAAAACAGTAACACTTGTTCAGACGAAAGAAAGCACAGAGCCCCAGATTTTATGTTGTCCTGGAGAGCTTGCAGAGCACTGGGGAAAGGCAGGCAGAGAATTCCCTGCTAGCACCTTCTCTGTGCCTGGGAAGCAGAAATGTTCACATTGCTTCGCAGAATCACTTTTGTGCAGAAAACAGTAACACTTGTTCAGAACGAAAGAAAGCACAGAGCCCCAGATTCTATGTTGTCCTGGAGAGCTTGCAGAGCACTGGGGAAAAGCAGGCAGAGAATTCCCTGCTAGCACCTTCTCTGTGCCTGGGAAACAGAAGTGTTCCCATTGCTTCGCAGAATCGCTTTTGTGCAGAAAACAGTAACACTTGTTCAGAACGAAAGAAAGCACAGAGCCCCAGATTTTATGTTGTCCTGGAGAGCTTGCAGAGCACTGGGGAAAGGCAGGCAGAGAATTCCCTGCTAGCACCTTTTCTGTGCCTGTTCACATTGCTTGGCAGAATCGCTTTTGTGCAGAAAACAGTAACACTTGTTCAGAACAAAAGAAAGCACAGAGCCCCAGATTTTATGTTGTCCTGGAGAGCTTGCAGAGCACTGGGGAAAAGCAGGCAGAGAATTCCCTGCTAGCACCTTCTCTGTGCCTGGGAAACAGAAGTGTTCACATTGCTTCGCAGAATCGCTTTTGTGCAGAGAACAGTAACACTTGTTCACAACGAAAGAAAGCACAGAGCCCCAGATTTTATGTTGTCCTGGAGAGCTTGCAGAGCACTGGGGAAAAGCAGGCAGAGAATTCCCTGCTAGCACCTTCTCTGTTCCTGGGAAACAGAAGTGTTCACATTGCTTCGCAGAATCGCTTTTGTGCAGAAAACATTAACACTTGTTCAGAACGAAAGAAAGCACAGAGCCCCAGATTTTATGTTGTCCTGGAGAGCTTGCAGAGCACTGGGGAAAGGCAGGCAGAGAATTCCCTGCTAGCACCTTCTCTGTGCCTGGGAAGCAGAAGTGTTCACATTGCTTCGCAGAATCGCTTTTGTGCAGAAAACAGTAACACTTGTTCAGAACGAAAGAAAGCACAGAGCCCCAGATTTTATGTTGTCCTGGAGAGCTTGCAGAGCACTGGGGAAAGGCAGGCAGAGAATTCCCTGCTAGCACCTTCTCTGTGCCTGTTCACATTGATTCGCAGAATCGCTTTTGTGCAGAAAACAGTAACACTTGTTCAGAACGAAAGAAAGCACAGAGCCCCAGATTTTATGTTGTCCTGGAGAGCTTGCAGAGCACTGGGGAAAAGCAGGCAGAGAATTCCCTGCTAGCACCTTCTCTGTGCCTGGGAAACAGAAGTGTTCACATTGCTTCGCAGAATCGCTTTTGTGCAGAAAACAGTAACACTTGTTCAGAACGAAAGAAAGCACAGAGCCCTAGATTTTATGTTGTCCTGGAGAGCTTGCAGAGCACTGGGGAAAGGCAGGCATAGAATTCCCTGCTAGCACCTTCTCTGTGCCTGTTCACATTGCTTCGCAGAATCGCTTTTGTGCAGAAAACAGTAACACTTGTTCAGCAGAAAGAAAGCACAGAGCCCCAGATTTGCTGTTGTCCTGGAGAGCTTGCAGAGCACTGGGGAAAAGCAGGCAGAGAATTCCCTGCTAGCACCTTCTCTGTGCCTGGGAAACAGAAATGTTCACATTGCTTCGCAGAATCGCTTTTGTGCAGAAAACAGTAACACTTGTTCAGAACGAAAGAAAGCACAGAGCCCCAGATTTTATGTTGTCCTGGAGAGCTTGCAGAGCACTGGGGAAAAGCAGGCAGAGAATTCCCTGCTAGCACCTTCTCTGTGCCTGGGAAACAGAAGTGTTCCCATTGCTTCGCAGAATCGCTTTTGTGCAGAAAACAGTAACACTTGTTCAGAACGAAAGAAAGCACAGAGCCCCAGATTTTATGTTGTCCTGGAGAGCTTGCAGAGCACTGGGGAAAGGCAGGCAGAGAATTCCCTGCTAGCACCTTCTCTGTGCCTGGGAAGCAGAAGTGTTCACATTGCTTCGCAGAATCGCTTTTGTGCAGAAAACAGTAACACTTGTTCAGAACGAAAGAAAGCACAGAGCCCCAGATTTTATGTTGTCCTGGAGAGCTTGCAGAGCACTGGGGAAAGGCAGGCAGAGAATTCCCAGCTAGCACCTTCTCTGTGCCTGGGAAACAGAAGTGTTCCCATTGCTTCGCAGAATCGCTTTTGTGCAGAAAACAGTAACACTTGTTCAGAACGAAAGAAAGCACAGAGCCCCAGATTTTATGTTGTCCTGGAGAGCTTGCAGAGCACTGGGGAAAGGCAGGCAGAGAATTCCCTGCTAGCACCTTCTCTGTGCCTGTTCACATTGCTTCGCTGAATCGCTTTTGTGCAGAAAACAGTAACACTTGTTCAGACGAAAGAAAGCACAGAGCCCCAGATTTTATGTTGTCCTGGAGAGCTTGCAGAGCACTGGGGAAAGGCAGGCAGAGAATTCCCTGCTAGCACCTTCTCTGTGCCTGGGAAGCAGAAGTCTTCACATTGCTTCGCAGAATCGCTTTTGTGCAGAAAACCCTAACACTTGTTCAGAACAAAAGAAAGCACAGAGCCCCAGATTCTATGTTGTCCTGGAGAGCTTGCAGAGCACTGGGGAAAGGCAGGCAGAGAATTCCCTGCTAGCACCTTTTCTGTGCCTGTTCACATTGCTTGGCAGAATCGCTTTTGTGCAGAAAACAGTAACACTTGTTCAGAACGAAAGAAAGCACAGAGCCCCAGATTTTATGTTGTCCTGGAGAGCTTGCAGAGCACTGGGGAAAAGCAGGCAGAGAATTCCCTGCTAGCACCTTCTCTGTGCCTGGGAAACAGAAGTGTTCACATTGCTTCGCAGAATCACTTTTGTGCAGAAAACAATAACACTTGTTCAGAACGAAAGAAAGCACAGAGCCCCAGATTCTATGTTGTCCTGGAGAGCTTGCAGAGCACTGGGGAAAAGCAGGCAGAGAATTCCCTGCTAGCACCTTCTCTGTGCCTGGGAAACAGAAGTGTTCCCATTGCTTCGCAGAATCGCTTTTGTGCAGAAAACAGTAACACTTGTTCAGAACGAAAGAAAGCACAGAGCCCCAGATTTTATGTTGTCCTGGAGAGCTTGCAGAGCACTGGGGAAAAGCAGGCAGAGAATTCCCTGCTAGCACCTTCTCTGTGCCTGGGAAACAGAAGTGTTCACATTGCTTCGCAGAATCGCTTTTGTGCAGAAAACAGTAACACTTGTTCAGAACGAAAGAAAGCACAGAGCCCTAGATTTTATGTTGTCCTGGAGAGCTTGCAGAGCACTGGGGAAAGGCAGGCATAGAATTCCCTGCTAGCACCTTCTCTGTGCCTGTTCACATTGCTTCGCTGAATCGCTTTTGTGCAGAAAACAGTAACACTTGTTCAGACGAAAGAAAGCACAGAGCCCCAGATTTTATGTTGTCCTGGAGAGCTTGCAGAGCACTGGGGAAAGGCAGGCAGAGAATTCCCTGCTAGCACCTTCTCTGTGCCTGGGAAGCAGAAATGTTCACATTGCTTCGCAGAATCGCTTTTGTGCAGAAAACAGTAACACTAGTTCAGAACGAAAGAAAGCACAGAGCCCCAGAGTCTATGTTGTCCTGGAGAGCTTGCAGAGCACTGGGGAAAAGCAGGCAGAGAATTCCCTGCTAGCACCTTCTCTGTGCCTGGGAAACAGAAGTGTTCACATTGCTTCGCAGAATCGCTTTTGTGCAGAAAACAGTAACACTAGTTCAGAACGAAAGAAAGCACAGAGCCCCAGATTTGCTGTTGTCCTGGAGAGCTTGCAGAGCACTGGGGAAAGGCAGGCAGAGAATTCCTTGCTAACACCTTTTCTGTGCCTGTTCACACTGCTTGGCAGAATCGCTTTTGTGCAGAAAACAGTAACACTTGTTCAGAACAAAAGAAAGCACAGAGCCCCAGATTTTATGTTGTCCTGGAGAGCTTGCAGAGCACTGGGGAAAAGCAGGCAGAGAATTCCCTGCTAGCACCTTCTCTGTGCCTGGGAAACAGAAGTGTTCACATTGCTTCGCAGAATCGCTTTTGTGCAGAAAACAGTAACACTTGTTCACAATGAAAGAAAGCACAGAGCCCCAGATTTTATGTTGTCCTGGAGAGCTTGCAGAGCACTGGGGAAAAGCAGGCAGAGAATTCCCTGCTAGCACCTTCTCTGTTCCTGGGAAACAGATGTGTTCATATTGCTTCGCAGAATCGCTTTTGTGCAGAAAACAGTAACAATTGTTCAGAACAAAAGAAAGCACAGAGCCCCAGATTTGCTGTTGTCCTGGAGAGCTTGCAGAGCACTGGGGAAAAGAAGGCAGAGAATTCCCTGCTAGCACCTTCTCTGTGCCTGGGAAACAGAAGTGTTCCCATTGCTTCGCAGAATCGCTTTTGTGCAGAAAACCGTAACACTTGTTCAGAACGAAAGAAAGCACAGAGCCCCAGATTTGCTGTTGTCCTGGAGAGCTTGCAGAGCACTGGGGAAAGGCAGGCAGAGAATTCCCTGCTAGCACCTTCTCTGTGCCTGTTCACATCGCTTCGCAGAATCGCTTTTGTGCAGAAAACAGTAACACTTGTTCAGAACAAAAGAAAGCACAGAGCCCCAGATTTTATGTTGTCCTGGAGAGCTTGCAGAGCACTGGGGAAAGGCAGGCAGAGAATTCCCTGCTAGCACGTTCTCTGTTCCTGGGAAACAGAAGTGTTCCCATTGCTTCGCAGAATCGCTTTTGTGCAGAAAACAGTAACACTTGTTCAGAACGAAAGAAAGCACAGAGCCCCAGATTTTATGTTGTCCTGGAGAGCTTGCAGAGCACTGGGGAAAGGCAGGCAGAGAATTCCCTGCTAGCACCTTCTCTGTGCCTGGGAAGCAGAAGTGTTCACATTGCTTCGCAGAATCGCTTTTGTGCAGAAAACAGTAACACTTGTTCAGAACGAAAGAAAGCACAGAGCCCCAGATTTTATGTTGTCCTGGAGAGCTTGCAGAGCACTGGGGAAAGGCAGGCAGAGAATTCCCTGCTAGCACCTTCTCTGTGCCTGTTCACATTGCTTCGCAGAATCGCTTTTGTGCAGAAAACAGTAACACTTGTTCAGACGAAAGAAAGCACAGAGCCCCAGATTTTATGTTGTCCTGGAGAGCTTGCAGAGCACTGGGGAAAGGCAGGCAGAGAATTCCCTGCTAGCACCTTCTCTGTTCCTGGGAAGCAGAAATGTTCACATTGCTTCGCAGAATCACTTTTGTGCAGAAAACAGTAACACTTGTTCAGAACGAAAGAAAGCACAGAGCCCCAGATTCTATGTTGTCCTGGAGAGCTTGCAGAGCACTGGGGAAAAGCAGGCAGAGAATTCCCTGCTAGCACCTTCTCTGTGCCTGGGAAACAGAAGTGTTCCCATTGCTTCGCAGAATCGCTTTTGTGCAGAAAACAGTAACACTTGTTCAGAACGAAAGAAAGCACAGAGCCCCAGATTTTATGTTGTCCTGGAGAGCTTGCAGAGCACTGGGGAAAGGCAGGCAGAGAATTCCCTGCTAGCACCTTCTCTGTGCCTGTTCACATTGCTTCGCTGAATCGCTTTTGTGCAGAAAACAGTAACACTTGTTCAGACGAAAGAAAGCACAGAGCCCCAGATTTTATGTTGTCCTGGAGACCTTGCAGAGCACTGGGGAAAGGCAGGCAGAGAATTCCCTGCTAGCACCTTCTCTGTGCCTGGGAAGCAGAAGTCTTCACATTGCTTCGCAGAATCGCTTTTGTGCAGAAAACCCTAACACTTGTTCAGAACAAAAGAAAGCACAGAGCCCCAGATTCTATGTTGTCCTGGAGAGCTTGCAGAGCACTGGGGAAAGGCAGGCAGAGAATTCCCTGCTAGCACCTTTTCTGTGCCTGTTCACATTGCTTGGCAGAATCGCTTTTGTGCAGAAAACAGTAACACTTGTTCAGAACAAAAGAAAGCACAGAGCCCCAGATTTTATGTTGTCCTGGAGAGCTTGCAGAGCACTGGGGAAAAGCAGGCAGAGAATTCCCTGCTAGCACCTTCTCTGTGCCTGGGAAACAGAAGTGTTCACATTGCTTCGCAGAATCGCTTTTGTGCAGAGAACAGTAACACTTGTTCACAACAAAAGAAAGCACAGAGCCCCAGATTTTATGTTGTCCTGGAGAGCTTGCAGAGCACTGGGGAAAAGAAGGCAGAGAATTCCCTGCTAGCACCTTCTCTGTGCCTGGGAAACAGAAGTGTTCACATTGCTTCGCAGAATCGCTTTTGTGCAGAAAACAGTAACACTTGTTCAGAACGAAAGAAAGCACAGAGCCCCAGATTTTATGTTGTCCTGGAGAGCTTGCAGAGCACTGGGGAAAGGCAGGCAGAGAATTCCCTGCTAGCACCTTCTCTGTGCCTGTTCACATTCCTTCGCAGAATCGCTTTTGTGCAGAAAACAGTAACACTTGTTCAGACGAAAGAAAGCACAGAGCCCCAGATTTTATGTTGTCCTGGAGAGCTTGCAGAGCACTGGGGAAAGGCAGGCAGAGAATTCCCTGCTAGCACCTTCTCTGTTCCTGGGAAGCAGAAGTGTTCACATTGCTTCGCAGAATCACTTTTGTGCAGAAAACAATAACACTTGTTCAGAACGAAAGAAAGCACAGAGCCCCAGATTCTATGTTGTCCTGGAGAGCTTGCAGAGCACTGGGGAAAAGCAGGCAGAGAATTCCCTGCTAGCACCTTCTCTGTGCCTGGGAAACAGAAGTGTTCACATTGCTTCGCAGAATCGCTTTTGTGCAGAAAACAGTAACACTTGTTCACAATGAAAGAAAGCACAGAGCCCCAGATTTTATGTTGTCCTGGAGAGCTTGCAGAGCACTGGGGAAAAGCAGGCAGAGAATTCCCTGCTAGCACCTTCTCTGTTCCTGGGAAACAGAAGTGTTCATATTGCTTCGCAGAATCGCTTTTGTGCAGAAAACAGTAACAATTGTTCAGAACAAAAGAAAGCACAGAGCCCCAGATTTGCTGTTGTCCTGGAGAGCTTGCAGAGCACTGGGGAAAAGAAGGCAGAGAATTCCCTGCTAGCACCTTCTCTGTGCCTGGGAAACAGAAGTGTTCCCATTGCTTCGCAGAATCGCTTTTGTGCAGAAAACCGTAACACTTTTTCAGAACGAAAGAAAGCACAGAGCCCCAGATTTGCTGTTGTCCTGGAGAGCTTGCAGAGCACTGGGGAAAGGCAGGCAGAGAATTCCCTGCTAGCACGTTCTCTGTTCCTGGGAAACAGAAGTGTTCACATTGCTTCGCAGAATCGCTTTTGTGCAGAAAACAGTAACACTTGTTCACAACGAAAGAAAGCACAGAGCCCCAGATTTTATGTTGTCCTGGAGAGCTTGCAGAGCACTGGGGAAAAGCAGGCAGAGAATTCCCTGCTAGCACCTTCTCTGTGCCTGGGAAACAGAAGTGTTCCCATTGCTTCGCAGAATCGCTTTTGTGCAGAAAACAGTAACACTTGTTCAGACGAAAGAAAGCACAGAGCCCCAGATTTTATGTTGTCCTGGAGAGCTTGCAGAGCACTGGGGAAAGGCAGGCAGAGAATTCCCTGCTAGCACCTTCTCTGTGCCTGGGAAGCAGAAATGTTCACATTGCTTGGCAGAATCACTTTTGTGCAGAAAACAGTAACACTTGTTCAGAACGAAAGAAAGCACAGAGCCCCAGATTCTATGTTGTCCTGGAGAGCTTGCAGAGCACTGGGGAAAAGCAGGCAGAGAATTCCCTGCTAGCACCTTCTCTGTGCCTGGGAAACAGAAGTGTTCCCATTGCTTCGCAGAATCGCTTTTGTGCAGAAAACAGTAACACTTGTTCAGAACGAAAGAAAGCACAGAGCCCCAGATTTTATGTTGTCCTGGAGAGCTTGCAGAGCACTGGGGAAAGGCAGGCAGAGAATTCCCTGCTAGCACCTTCTCTGTGCCTGTTCACATTGCTTCGCAGAATCGCTTTTGTGCAGAAAACAGTAACACTTGTTCAGACGAAAGAAAGCACAGAGCCCCAGATTTTATGTTGTCCTGGAGAGCTTGCAGAGCACTGGGGAAAGGCAGGCAGAGAATTCCCTGCTAGCACCTTCTCTGTGCCTGTTCACATTCCTTCGCAGAATCGCTTTTGTGCAGAAAACAGTAACACTTGTTCAGACGAAAGAAAGCACAGAGCCCCAGATTTTATGTTGTCCTGGAGAGCTTGCAGAGCACTGGGGAAAGGCAGGCAGAGAATTCCCTGCTAGCACCTTCTCTGTGCCTGGGAAGCAGAAGTCTTCACATTGCTTTGCAGAATCACTTTTGTGCAGAAAACAATAACACTTGTTCAGAACGAAAGAAAGCACAGAGCCCCAGATTCTATGTTGTCCTGGAGAGCTTGCAGAGCACTGGGGAAAAGCAGGCAGAGAATTCCCTGCTAGCACCTTCTCTGTGCCTGGGAAACAGAAGTGTTCACATTGCTTCGCAGAATCGCTTTTGTGCAGAAAACAGTAACACTTGTTCAGAACGAAAGAAAGCACAGAGCCCTAGATTTTATGTTGTCCTGGAGAGCTTGCAGAGCACTGGGGAAAGGCAGACATAGAATTCCCTGCTAGCACCTTCTCTGTGCCTGTTCACATTGCTTCGCAGAATCGCTTTTGTGCAGAAAACAGTAACACTTGTTCAGCAGAAAGAAAGCACAGAGCCCCAGATTTGCTGTTGTCCTGGAGAGCTTGCAGAGCACTGGGGAAAAGCAGGCAGAGAATTCCCTGCTAGCACCTTCTCTGTGCCTGGGAAACAGAAGTGTTCACATTGCTTCGCAGAATCGCTTTTGTGCAGAAAACAGTAACACTTGTTCAGAACGAAAGAAAGCACAGAGCCCCAGATTTTATGTTGTCCTGGAGAGCTTGCAGAGCACTGGGGAAAAGCAGGCAGAGAATTCCCTGCTAGCACCTTCTCTGTGCCTGGGAAACAGAAGTGTTCCCATTGCTTCGCAGAATCGCTTTTGTGCAGAAAACAGTAACACTTGTTCAGAACGAAAGAAAGCACAGAGCCCCAGATTTTATGTTGTCCTGGAGAGCTTGCAGAGCACTGGGGAAAAGAAGGCAGAGAATTCCCTGCTAGCACCTTCTCTGTGCCTGGGAAGCAGAAGTGTTCACATTGCTTCGCAGAATCGCTTTTGTGCAGAAAACAGTAACACTTGTTCAGAACGAAAGAAAGCACAGAGCCCCAGATTTTATGTTGTCCTGGAGAGCTTGCAGAGCACTGGGGAAAGGCAGGCAGAGAATTCCCTGCTAGCACCTTCTCTGTGCCTGTTCACATTGCTTCGCAGAATCGCTTTTGTGCAGAAAACAGTAACACTTGTTCAGACGAAAGAAAGCACAGAGCCCCAGATTTTATGTTGTCCTGGAGAGCTTGCAGAGCACTGGGGAAAGGCAGGCAGAGAATTCCCTGCTAGCACCTTCTCTGTGCCTGGGAAACAGAAGTGTTCCCATTGCTTCGCAGAATCGCTTTTGTGCAGAAAACAGTAACACTTGTTCAGAACGAAAGAAAGCACAGAGCCCCAGATTTTATGTTGTCCTGGAGAGCTTGCAGAGCACTGGGGAAAGGCAGGCAGAGAATTCCCTGCTAGCACCTTCTCTGTGCCTGTTCACATTGCTTCGGAGAATCGCTTTTGTGCAGAAAACAGTAACACTTGTTCAGACGAAAGAAAGCACAGAGCCCCAGATTTTATGTTGTCCTGGAGAGCTTGCAGAGCACTGGGGAAAGGCAGGCAGAGAATTCCCTGCTAGCACCTTCTCTGTGCCTGGGAAGCAGAAGTCTTCACATTGCTTCGCAGAATCGCTTTTGTGCAGAAAACCCTAACACTTGTTCAGAACAAAAGAAAGCACAGAGCCCCAGATTCTATGTTGTCCTGGAGAGCTTGCAGAGCACTGGGGAAAAGCAGGCAGAGAATTCCCTGCTAGCACCTTCTCTGTGCCTGGGAAACAGAAGTGTTCCCATTGCTTCGCAGAATCGCTTTTGTGCAGAAAACAGTAACACTTGTTCAGAACGAAAGAAAGCACAGAGCCCCAGATTTTATGTTGTCCTGGAGAGCTTGCAGAGCACTGGGGAAAAGAAGGCAGAGAATTCCCTGCTAGCACCTTCTCTGTGCCTGGGAAGCAGAAGTGTTCACATTGCTTCGCAGAATCGCTTTTGTGCAGAAAACAGTAACACTTGTTCAGAACGAAAGAAAGCACAGAGCCCCAGATTTTATGTTGTCCTGGAGAGCTTGCAGAGCACTGGGGAAAGGCAGGCAGAGAATTCCCTGCTAGCACCTTCTCTGTGCCTGTTCACATTGCTTCGCAGAATCGCTTTTGTGCAGAAAACAGTAACACTTGTTCAGACGAAAGAAAGCACAGAGCCCCAGATTTTATGTTGTCCTGGAGAGCTTGCAGAGCACTGGGGAAAGGCAGGCAGAGAATTCCCTGCTAGCACCTTCTCTGTGCCTGGGAAACAGAAGTGTTCCCATTGCTTCGCAGAATCGCTTTTGTGCAGAAAACAGTAACACTTGTTCAGAACGAAAGAAAGCACAGAGCCCCAGATTTTATGTTGTCCTGGAGAGCTTGCAGAGCACTGGGGAAAGGCAGGCAGAGAATTCCCTGCTAGCACCTTCTCTGTGCCTGTTCACATTGCTTCGGAGAATCGCTTTTGTGCAGAAAACAGTAACACTTGTTCAGACGAAAGAAAGCACAGAGCCCCAGATTTTATGTTGTCCTGGAGAGCTTGCAGAGCACTGGGGAAAGGCAGGCAGAGAATTCCCTGCTAGCACCTTCTCTGTGCCTGGGAAGCAGAAGTCTTCACATTGCTTCGCAGAATCGCTTTTGTGCAGAAAACCCTAACACTTGTTCAGAACAAAAGAAAGCACAGAGCCCCAGATTCTATGTTGTCCTGGAGAGCTTGCAGAGCACTGGGGAAAGGCAGGCAGAGAATTCCCTGCTAGCACCTTTTCTGTGCCTGTTCACATTGCTTGGCAGAATCGCTTTTGTGCAGAAAACAGTAACACTTGTTCAGAACAAAAGAAAGCACAGAGCCCCAGATTTTATGTTGTCCTGGAGAGCTTGCAGAGCACTGGGGAAAAGCAGGCAGAGAATTCCCTGCTAGCACCTTCTCTGTGCCTGGGAAACAGAAGTGTTCCCATTGCTTCGCAGAATCGCTTTTGTGCAGAGAACAGTAACACTTGTTCACAACGAAAGAAAGCACAGAGCCCCAGATTTTATGTTGTCCTGGAGAGCTTGCAGAGCACTGGGGAAAAGAAGGCAGAGAATTCCCTGCTAGCACCTTCTCTGTGCCTGGGAAACAGAAGTGTTCCCATTGCTTCGCAGAATCGCTTTTGTGCAGAAAACAGTAACACTTGTTCAGAACGAAAGAAAGCACAGAGCCCCAGATTTTATGTTGTCCTGGAGAGCTTGCAGAGCACTGTGGAAAGGCAGGCAGAGAATTCCCTGCTAGCACCTTCTCTGTGCCTGTTCACATTCCTTCGCAGAATCGCTTTTGTGCAGAAAACAGTAACACTTCTTCAGACGAAAGAAAGCACAGAGCCCCAGATTTTATGTTGTCCTGGAGAGCTTGCAGAGCACTGGGGAAAGGCAGGCAGAGAATTCCCTGCTAGCACCTTCTCTGTGCCTGGGAAGCAGTAGTCTTCACATTGCTTCGCAGAATCACTTTTGTGCAGAAAACAATAACACTTGTTCAGAACGAAAGAAAGCACAGAGCCCCAGATTCTATGTTGTCCTGGAGAGCTTGCAGAGCACTGGGGAAAAGCAGGCAGAGAATTCCCTGCTAGCACCTTCTCTGTGCCTGGGAAACAGAAGTGTTCACATTGCTTCGCAGAATCGCTTTTGTGCAGAAAACAGTAACACTTGTTCAGAACGAAAGAAAGCACAGAGCCCTAGATTTTATGTTGTCCTGGAGAGCTTGCAGAGCACTGGGGAAAGGCAGGCATAGAATTCCCTGCTAGCACCTTCTCTGTTCCTGGGAAACAGAAGTGTTCACATTGCTTCGCAGAATCGCTTTTGTGCAGAAAACAGTAACACTTGTTCAGAACGAAAGAAAGCACAGAGCCCCAGATTTCCTGTTGTCCTGGAGAGCTTGCAGAGCACTGGGGAAAGGCAGGCAGAGAATTCCCTGCTAGCACCTTTTCTGTGCCTGTTCACACTGCTTGGCAGAATCGCTTTTGTGCAGAAAACAGTAACACTTGTTCAGAACAAAAGAAAGCACAGAGCCCCAGATTTTATGTTGTCCTGGAGAGCTTGCAGAGCACTGGGGAAAAGCAGGCAGAGAATTCCCTGCTAGCACCTTCTCTGTGCCTGGGAAACAGAAGTGTTCACATTGCTTCGCAGAATCGCTTTTGTGCAGAAAACAGTAACACTTGTTCACAACGAAAGAAAGCACAGAGCCCCAGATTTTATGTTGTCCTGGAGAGCTTGCAGAGCACTGGGGAAAAGCAGGCAGAGAATTCCCTGCTAGCACCTTCTGTGTTCCTGGGAAACAGAAGTGTTCATATTGCTTCGCAGAATCGCTTTTGTGCAGAAAACAGTAACAATTGTTCAGAACAAAGAAACCACAGAGCCCCAGATTTGCTGTTGTCCTGGAGAGCTTGCAGAGCACTGGGGAAAAGCAGGCAGAGAATTCCCTGCTAGCACCTTCTCTGTGCCTGGGAAACAGAAGTGTTCCCATTGCTTCGCAGAATCGCTTTTGTGCAGAAAACAGTAACACTTGTTCAGAACGAAAGAAAGCACAGAGCCCCAGATTTTATGTTGTCCTGGAGAGCTTGCAGAGCACTGGGGAAAAGAAGGCAGAGAATTCCCTGCTAGCACCTTCTCTGTGCCTGGGAAGCAGAAGTGTTCACATTGCTTCGCAGAATCGCTTTTGTGCAGAAAACAGTAACACTTGTTCAGAACGAAAGAAAGCACAGAGCCCCAGATTTTATGTTGTCCTGGAGAGCTTGCAGAGCACTGGGGAAAGGCAGGCAGAGAATTCCCTGCTAGCACCTTCTCTGTGCCTGTTCACATTGCTTCGCAGAATCGCTTTTGTGCAGAAAACAGTAACACTTGTTCAGACGAAAGAAAGCACAGAGCCCCAGATTTTATGTTGTCCTGGAGAGCTTGCAGAGCACTGGGGAAAGGCAGGCAGAGAATTCCCTGCTAGCACCTTCTCTGTGCCTGGGAAGCAGAAATGTTCACATTGCTTCGCAGAATCGCTTTTGTGCAGAAAACAGTAACACTTGTTCAGAACGAAAGAAAGCACAGAGCCCCAGATTCTATGTTGTCCTGGAGAGCTTGCAGAGCACTGGGGAAAAGCAGGCAGAGAATTCCCTGCTAGCACCTTCTCTGTGCCTGGGAAGCAGAAGTCTTCACATTGCTTCGCAGAATCGCTTTTGTGCAGAAAACCCTAACACTTGTTCAGAACAAAAGAAAGCACAGAGCCCCAGATTCTATGTTGTCCTGGAGAGCTTGCAGAGCACTGGGGAAAGGCAGGCAGAGAATTCCCTGCTAGCACCTTTTCTGTGCCTGTTCACATTGCTTGGCAGAATCGCTTTTGTGCAGAAAACAGTAACACTTGTTCAGAACAAAAGAAAGCACAGAGCCCCAGATTTTATGTTGTCCTGGAGAGCTTGCAGAGCACTGGGGAAAAGCAGGCAGAGAATTCCCTGCTAGCACCTTCTCTGTGCCTGGGAAACAGAAGTGTTCCCATTGCTTCGCAGAATCGCTTTTGTGCAGAGAACAGTAACACTTGTTCACAACGAAAGAAAGCACAGAGCCCCAGATTTTATGTTGTCCTGGAGAGCTTGCAGAGCACTGGGGAAAAGAAGGCAGAGAATTCCCTGCTAGCACCTTCTCTGTGCCTGGGAAACAGAAGTGTTCACATTGCTTCGCAGAATCGCTTTTGTGCAGAAAACAGTAACACTTGTTCAGAACGAAAGAAAGCACAGAGCCCCAGATTTTATGTTGTCCTGGAGAGCTTGCAGAGCACTGTGGAAAGGCAGGCAGAGAATTCCCTGCTAGCACCTTCTCTGTGCCTGTTCACATTCCTTCGCAGAATCGCTTTTGTGCAGAAAACAGTAACACTTGTTCAGACGAAAGAAAGCACAGAGCCCCAGATTTTATGTTGTCCTGGAGAGCTTGCAGAGCACTGGGGAAAGGCAGGCAGAGAATTCCCTGCTAGCACCTTCTCTGTGCCTGGGAAGCAGAAGTCTTCACATTGCTTCGCAGAATCGCTTTTGTGCAGAAAACCCTAACACTTGTTCAGAACAAAAGAAAGCACAGAGCCCCAGATTCTATGTTGTCCTGGAGAGCTTGCAGAGCACTGGGGAAAGGCAGGCAGAGAATTCCCTGCTAGCACCTTTTCTGTGCCTGTTCACATTGCTTGGCAGAATCGCTTTTGTGCAGAAAACAGTAACACTTGTTCAGAACAAAAGAAAGCACAGAGCCCCAGATTTTATGTTGTCCTGGAGAGCTTGCAGAGCACTGGGGAAAAGCAGGCAGAGAATTCCCTGCTAGCACCTTCTCTGTGCCTGGGAAACAGAAGTGTTCCCATTGCTTCGCAGAATCGCTTTTGTGCAGAGAACAGTAACACTTGTTCACAACGAAAGAAAGCACAGAGCCCCAGATTTTATGTTGTCCTGGAGAGCTTGCAGAGCACTGGGGAAAAGAAGGCAGAGAATTCCCTGCTAGCACCTTCTCTGTGCCTGGGAAACAGAAGTGTTCACATTGCTTCGCAGAATCGCTTTTGTGCAGAAAACAGTAACACTTGTTCAGAACGAAAGAAAGCACAGAGCCCCAGATTTTATGTTGTCCTGGAGAGCTTGCAGAGCACTGTGGAAAGGCAGGCAGAGAATTCCCTGCTAGCACCTTCTCTGTGCCTGTTCACATTCCTTCGCAGAATCGCTTTTGTGCAGAAAACAGTAACACTTCTTCAGACGAAAGAAAGCACAGAGCCCCAGATTTTATGTTGTCCTGGAGAGCTTGCAGAGCACTGGGGAAAGGCAGGCAGAGAATTCCCTGCTAGCACCTTCTCTGTGCCTGGGAAGCAGTAGTCTTCACATTGCTTCGCAGAATCACTTTTGTGCAGAAAACAATAACACTTGTTCAGAACGAAAGAAAGCACAGAGCCCCAGATTCTATGTTGTCCTGGAGAGCTTGCAGAGCACTGGGGAAAAGCAGGCAGAGAATTCCCTGCTAGCACCTTCTCTGTGCCTGGGAAACAGAAGTGTTCACATTGCTTCGCAGAATCGCTTTTGTGCAGAAAACAGTAACACTTGTTCAGAACGAAAGAAAGCACAGAGCCCTAGATTTTATGTTGTCCTGGAGAGCTTGCAGAGCACTGGGGAAAGGCAGGCATAGAATTCCCTGCTAGCACCTTCTCTGTTCCTGGGAAACAGAAGTGTTCACATTGCTTCGCAGAATCGCTTTTGTGCAGAAAACAGTAACACTTGTTCAGAACGAAAGAAAGCACAGAGCCCCAGATTTCCTGTTGTCCTGGAGAGCTTGCAGAGCACTGGGGAAAGGCAGGCAGAGAATTCCCTGCTAGCACCTTTTCTGTGCCTGTTCACACTGCTTGGCAGAATCGCTTTTGTGCAGAAAACAGTAACACTTGTTCAGAACAAAAGAAAGCACAGAGCCCCAGATTTTATGTTGTCCTGGAGAGCTTGCAGAGCACTGGGGAAAAGCAGGCAGAGAATTCCCTGCTAGCACCTTCTCTGTGCCTGGGAAACAGAAGTGTTCACATTGCTTCGCAGAATCGCTTTTGTGCAGAAAACAGTAACACTTGTTCACAACGAAAGAAAGCACAGAGCCCCAGATTTTATGTTGTCCTGGAGAGCTTGCAGAGCACTGGGGAAAAGCAGGCAGAGAATTCCCTGCTAGCACCTTCTGTGTTCCTGGGAAACAGAAGTGTTCATATTGCTTCGCAGAATCGCTTTTGTGCAGAAAACAGTAACAATTGTTCAGAACAAAGAAACCACAGAGCCCCAGATTTGCTGTTGTCCTGGAGAGCTTGCAGAGCACTGGGGAAAAGCAGGCAGAGAATTCCCTGCTAGCACCTTCTCTGTGCCTGGGAAACAGAAGTGTTCCCATTGCTTCGCAGAATCGCTTTTGTGCAGAAAACAGTAACACTTGTTCAGAACGAAAGAAAGCACAGAGCCCCAGATTTTATGTTGTCCTGGAGAGCTTGCAGAGCACTGGGGAAAAGAAGGCAGAGAATTCCCTGCTAGCACCTTCTCTGTGCCTGGGAAGCAGAAGTGTTCACATTGCTTCGCAGAATCGCTTTTGTGCAGAAAACAGTAACACTTGTTCAGAACGAAAGAAAGCACAGAGCCCCAGATTTTATGTTGTCCTGGAGAGCTTGCAGAGCACTGGGGAAAGGCAGGCAGAGAATTCCCTGCTAGCACCTTCTCTGTGCCTGTTCACATTGCTTCGCAGAATCGCTTTTGTGCAGAAAACAGTAACACTTGTTCAGACGAAAGAAAGCACAGAGCCCCAGATTTTATGTTGTCCTGGAGAGCTTGCAGAGCACTGGGGAAAGGCAGGCAGAGAATTCCCTGCTAGCACCTTCTCTGTGCCTGGGAAGCAGAAATGTTCACATTGCTTCGCAGAATCGCTTTTGTGCAGAAAACAGTAACACTTGTTCAGAACGAAAGAAAGCACAGAGCCCCAGATTCTATGTTGTCCTGGAGAGCTTGCAGAGCACTGGGGAAAAGCAGGCAGAGAATTCCCTGCTAGCACCTTCTCTGTGCCTGGGAAACAGAAGTGTTCCCATTGCTTCGCAGAATCGCTTTTGTGCAGAAAACAGTAACACTTGTTCAGAACGAAAGAAAGCACAGAGCCCCAGATTTTATGTTGTCCTGGAGAGCTTGCAGAGCACTGGGGAAAGGCAGGCAGAGAATTCCCTGCTAGCACCTTCTCTGTGCCTGTTCACATTGCTTCGCTGAATCGCTTTTGTGCAGAAAACAGTAACACTTGTTCAGACGAAAGAAAGCACAGAGCCCCAGATTTTATGTTGTCCTGGAGAGCTTGCAGAGCACTGGGGAAAGGCAGGCAGAGAATTCCCTGCTAGCACCTTCTCTGTGCCTGGGAAGCAGAAGTCTTCACATTGCTTCGCAGAATCGCTTTTGTGCAGAAAACCCTAACACTTGTTCAGAACAAAAGAAAGCACAGAGCCCCAGATTCTATGTTGTCCTGGAGAGCTTGCAGAGCACTGGGGAAAGGCAGGCAGAGAATTCCCTGCTAGCACCTTTTCTGTGCCTGTTCACATTGCTTGGCAGAATCGCTTTTGTGCAGAAAACAGTAACACTTGTTCAGAACAAAAGAAAGCACAGAGCCCCAGATTTTATGTTGTCCTGGAGAGCTTGCAGAGCACTGGGGAAAAGCAGGCAGAGAATTCCCTGCTAGCACCTTCTCTGTGCCTGGGAAACAGAAGTGTTCCCATTGCTTCGCAGAATCGCTTTTGTGCAGAGAACAGTAACACTTGTTCACAACGAAAGAAAGCACAGAGCCCCAGATTTTATGTTGTCCTGGAGAGCTTGCAGAGCACTGGGGAAAAGAAGGCAGAGAATTCCCTGCTAGCACCTTCTCTGTGCCTGGGAAACAGAAGTGTTCACATTGCTTCGCAGAATCGCTTTTGTGCAGAAAACAGTAACACTTGTTCAGAACGAAAGAAAGCACAGAGCCCCAGATTTTATGTTGTCCTGGAGAGCTTGCAGAGCACTGTGGAAAGGCAGGCAGAGAATTCCCTGCTAGCACCTTCTCTGTGCCTGTTCACATTCCTTCGCAGAATCGCTTTTGTGCAGAAAACAGTAACACTTGTTCAGACGAAAGAAAGCACAGAGCCCCAGATTTTATGTTGTCCTGGAGAGCTTGCAGAGCACTGGGGAAAGGCAGGCAGAGAATTCCCTGCTAGCACCTTCTCTGTGCCTGGGAAGCAGTAGTCTTCACATTGCTTCGCAGAATCACTTTTGTGCAGAAAACAGTAACACTTGTTCAGAACGAAAGAAAGCACAGAGCCCCAGATTTCCTGTTGTCCTGGAGAGCTTGCAGAGCACTGGGGAAAGGCAGGCAGAGAATTCCCTGCTAGCACCTTTTCTGTGCCTGTTCACACTGCTTGGCAGAATCGCTTTTGTGCAGAAAACAGTAACACTTGTTCAGAACAAAAGAAAGCACAGAGCCCCAGATTTTATGTTGTCCTGGAGAGCTTGCAGAGCATGGGGAAAGGCAGGCAGAGAATTCCCTGCTAGCACCTTCTCTGTGCCTGGGAAGCAGAAGTGTTCACATTGCTTCGCAGAATCGCTTTTGTGCAGAAAACAGTAACACTTGTTCACAACGAAAGAAAGCACAGAGCCCCAGATTTTATGTTGTCCTGGAGAGCTTGCAGAGCACTGGGGAAAAGCAGGCAGAGAATTCCCTGCTAGCACCTTCTGTGTTCCTGGGAAACAGAAGTGTTCATATTGCTTCGCAGAATCGCTTTTGTGCAGAAAACAGTAACAATTGTTCAGAACAAAGAAACCACAGAGCCCCAGATTTGCTGTTGTCCTGGAGAGCTTGCAGAGCACTGGGGAAAAGAAGGCAGAGAATTCCCTGCTAGCACCTTCTCTGTGCCTGGGAAACAGAAGTGTTCCCATTGCTTCGCAGAATCGCTTTTGTGCAGAAAACAGTAACACTTGTTCAGAACGAAAGAAAGCACAGAGCCCCAGATTTGCTGTTGTCCTGGAGAGCTTGCAGAGCACTGGGGAAAGGCAGGCAGAGAATTCCCTGCTAGCACCTTCTCTGTGCCTGTTCACATTGCTTCGCAGAATCGCTTTTGTGCAGAAAACTGTAACACTTGTTCAGAACAAAAGAAAGCACAGAGCCCCAGATTTTATGTTGTCCTGGAGAGCTTGCAGAGCACTGGGGAAAAGCAGGCAGAGAATTCCCTGCTAGCACCTTCTCTGTGCCTGGGAAACAGAAGTGTTCCCATTGCTTCGCAGAATCGCTTTTGTGCAGAGAACAGTAACACTTGTTCACAACGAAAGAAAGCACAGAGCCCCAGATTTTATGTTGTCCTGGAGAGCTTGCAGAGCACTGGGGAAAAGAAGGCAGAGAATTCCCTGCTAGCACCTTCTCTGTGCCTGGGAAACAGAAGTGTTCACATTGCTTCGCAGAATCGCTTTTGTGCAGAAAACAGTAACACTTGTTCAGAACGAAAGAAAGCACAGAGCCCCAGATTTTATGTTGTCCTGGAGAGCTTGCAGAGCACTGCGGAAAGGCAGGCAGAGAATTCCCTGCTAGCACCTTCTCTGTGCCTGTTCACATTCCTTCGCAGAATCGCTTTTGTGCAGAAAACAGTAACACTTCTTCAGACGAAAGAAAGCACAGAGCCCCAGATTTTATGTTGTCCTGGAGAGCTTGCAGAGCACTGGGGAAAGGCAGGCAGAGAATTCCCTGCTAGCACCTTCTCTGTGCCTGGGAAGCAGTAGTCTTCACATTGCTTCGCAGAATCACTTTTGTGCAGAAAACAATAACACTTGTTCAGAACGAAAGAAAGCACAGAGCCCCAGATTCTATGTTGTCCTGGAGAGCTTGCAGAGCACTGGGGAAAAGCAGGCAGAGAATTCCCTGCTAGCACCTTCTCTGTGCCTGGGAAACAGAAGTGTTCACATTGCTTCGCAGAATCGCTTTTGTGCAGAAAACAGTAACACTTGTTCAGAACGAAAGAAAGCACAGAGCCCTAGATTTTATGTTGTCCTGGAGAGCTTGCAGAGCACTGGGGAAAGGCAGGCATAGAATTCCCTGCTAGCACCTTCTCTGTGCCTGGGAAACAGAAGTGTTCACATTGCTTCGCAGAATCGCTTTTGTGCAGAAAACAGTAACACTTGTTCAGAACGAAAGAAAGCACAGAGCCCCAGATTTCCTGTTGTCCTGGAGAGCTTGCAGAGCACTGGGGAAAGGCAGGCAGAGAATTCCCTGCTAGCACCTTTTCTGTGCCTGTTCACACTGCTTGGCAGAATCGCTTTTGTGCAGAAAACAGTAACACTTGTTCAGAACAAAAGAAAGCACAGAGCCCCAGATTCTATGTTGTCCTGGAGAGCTTGCAGAGCACTGGGGAAAAGCAGGCAGAGAATTCCCTGCTAGCACCTTCTCTGTGCCTGGGAAACAGAAGTGTTCACATTCCTTCGCAGAATCGCTTTTGTGCAGAAAACAGTAACACTTGTTCAGACGAAAGAAAGCACAGAGCCCCAGATTTTATGTTGTCCTGGAGAGCTTGCAGAGCACTGGGGAAAAGCAGGCAGAGAATTCCCTGCTAGCACCTTCTGTGTTCCTGGGAAACAGAAGTGTTCATATTGCTTCGCAGAATCGCTTTTGTGCAGAAAACAGTAACAATTGTTCAGAACAAAGAAACCACAGAGCCCCAGATTTGCTGTTGTCCTGGAGAGCTTGCAGAGCACTGGGGAAAAGCAGGCAGAGAATTCCCTGCTAGCACCTTCTCTGTGCCTGGGAAACAGAAGTGTTCCCATTGCTTCGCAGAATCGCTTTTGTGCAGAAAACAGTAACACTTGTTCAGAACGAAAGAAAGCACAGAGCCCCAGATTTTATGTTGTCCTGGAGAGCTTGCAGAGCACTGGGGAAAAGAAGGCATAGAATTCCCTGCTAGCACCTTCTCTGTGCCTGGGAAGCAGAAGTGTTCACATTGCTTCGCAGAATCGCTTTTGTGCAGAAAACAGTAACACTTGTTCAGAACGAAAGAAAGCACAGAGCCCCAGATTTTATGTTGTCCTGGAGAGCTTGCAGAGCACTGGGGAAAGGCAGGCAGAGAATTCCCTGCTAGCACCTTCTCTGTGCCTGTTCACATTGCTTCGCAGAATCGCTTTTGTGCAGAAAACAGTAACACTTGTTCAGACGAAAGAAAGCACAGAGCCCCAGATTTTATGTTGTCCTGGAGAGCTTGCAGAGCACTGGGGAAAGGCAGGCAGAGAATTCCCTGCTAGCACCTTCTCTGTGCCTGGGAAGCAGAAATGTTCACATTGCTTCGCAGAATCGCTTTTGTGCAGAAAACAGTAACACTTGTTCACAACGAAAGAAAGCACAGAGCCCCAGATTCTATGTTGTCCTGGAGAGCTTGCAGAGCACTGGGGAAAAGCAGGCAGAGAATTCCCTGCTAGCACCTTCTCTGTGCCTGGGAAACAGAAGTGTTCCCATTGCTTCGCAGAATCGCTTTTGTGCAGAAAACAGTAACACTTGTTCAGAACGAAAGAAAGCACAGAGCCCCAGATTTTATGTTGTCCTGGAGAGCTTGCAGAGCACTGGGGAAAGGCAGGCAGAGAATTCCCTGCTAGCACCTTCTCTGTGCCTGTTCACATTGCTTCGCTGAATCGCTTTTGTGCAGAAAACAGTAACACTTGTTCAGACGAAAGAAAGCACAGAGCCCCAGATTTTATGTTGTCCTGGAGAGCTTGCAGAGCACTGGGGAAAGGCAGGCAGAGAATTCCCTGCTAGCACCTTCTCTGTGCCTGGGAAGCAGAAGTCTTCACATTGCTTCGCAGAATCGCTTTTGTGCAGAAAACCCTAACACTTGTTCAGAACAAAAGAAAGCACAGAGCCCCAGATTCTATGTTGTCCTGGAGAGCTTGCAGAGCACTGGGGAAAGGCAGGCAGAGAATTCCCTGCTAGCACCTTTTCTGTGCCTGTTCACATTGCTTGGCAGAATCGCTTTTGTGCAGAAAACAGTAACACTTGTTCAGAACAAAAGAAAGCACAGAGCCCCAGATTTTATGTTGTCCTGGAGAGCTTGCAGAGCACTGGGGAAAAGCAGGCAGAGAATTCCCTGCTAGCACCTTCTCTGTGCCTGGGAAACAGAAGTGTTCCCATTGCTTCGCAGAATCGCTTTTGTGCAGAGAACAGTAACACTTGTTCACAACGAAAGAAAGCACAGAGCCCCAGATTTTATGTTGTCCTGGAGAGCTTGCAGAGCACTGGGGAAAAGAAGGCAGAGAATTCCCTGCTAGCACCTTCTCTGTGCCTGGGAAACAGAAGTGTTCACATTGCTTCGCAGAATCGCTTTTGTGCAGAAAACAGTAACACTTGTTCAGAACGAAAGAAAGCACAGAGCCCCAGATTTTATGTTGTCCTGGAGAGCTTGCAGAGCACTGGGGAAAGGCAGGCAGAGAATTCCCTGCTAGCACCTTCTCTGTGCCTGTTCACATTCCTTCGCAGAATCGCTTTTGTGCAGAAAACAGTAACACTTGTTCAGACGAAAGAAAGCACAGAGCCCCAGATTTTATGTTGTCCTGGAGAGCTTGCAGAGCACTGGGGAAAGGCAGGCAGAGAATTCCCTGCTAGCACCTTCTCTGTGCCTGGGAAGCAGTAGTCTTCACATTGCTTCGCAGAATCACTTTTGTGCAGAAAACAGTAACACTTGTTCAGAACGAAAGAAAGCACAGAGCCCCAGATTTCCTGTTGTCCTGGAGAGCTTGCAGAGCACTGGGGAAAGGCAGGCAGAGAATTCCCTGCTAGCACCTTTTCTGTGCCTGTTCACACTGCTTGGCAGAATCGCTTTTGTGCAGAAAACAGTAACACTTGTTCAGAACAAAAGAAAGCACAGAGCCCCAGATTTTATGTTGTCCTGGAGAGCTTGCAGAGCATGGGGAAAGGCAGGCAGAGAATTCCCTGCTAGCACCTTCTCTGTGCCTGGGAAGCAGAAGTGTTCACATTGCTTCGCAGAATCGCTTTTGTGCAGAAAACAGTAACACTTGTTCACAACGAAAGAAAGCACAGAGCCCCAGATTTTATGTTGTCCTGGAGAGCTTGCAGAGCACTGGGGAAAAGCAGGCAGAGAATTCCCTGCTAGCACCTTCTGTGTTCCTGGGAAACAGAAGTGTTCATATTGCTTCGCAGAATCGCTTTTGTGCAGAAAACAGTAACAATTGTTCAGAACAAAGAAACCACAGAGCCCCAGATTTGCTGTTGTCCTGGAGAGCTTGCAGAGCACTGGGGAAAAGAAGGCAGAGAATTCCCTGCTAGCACCTTCTCTGTGCCTGGGAAACAGAAGTGTTCCCATTGCTTCGCAGAATCGCTTTTGTGCAGAAAACAGTAACACTTGTTCAGAACGAAAGAAAGCACAGAGCCCCAGATTTGCTGTTGTCCTGGAGAGCTTGCAGAGCACTGGGGAAAGGCAGGCAGAGAATTCCCTGCTAGCACCTTCTCTGTGCCTGTTCACATTGCTTCGCAGAATCGCTTTTGTGCAGAAAACTGTAACACTTGTTCAGAACAAAAGAAAGCACAGAGCCCCAGATTTTATGTTGTCCTGGAGAGCTTGCAGAGCACTGGGGAAAAGCAGGCAGAGAATTCCCTGCTAGCACCTTCTCTGTGCCTGGGAAACAGAAGTGTTCCCATTGCTTCGCAGAATCGCTTTTGTGCAGAGAACAGTAACACTTGTTCACAACGAAAGAAAGCACAGAGCCCCAGATTTTATGTTGTCCTGGAGAGCTTGCAGAGCACTGGGGAAAAGAAGGCAGAGAATTCCCTGCTAGCACCTTCTCTGTGCCTGGGAAACAGAAGTGTTCACATTGCTTCGCAGAATCGCTTTTGTGCAGAAAACAGTAACACTTGTTCAGAACGAAAGAAAGCACAGAGCCCCAGATTTTATGTTGTCCTGGAGAGCTTGCAGAGCACTGCGGAAAGGCAGGCAGAGAATTCCCTGCTAGCACCTTCTCTGTGCCTGTTCACATTCCTTCGCAGAATCGCTTTTGTGCAGAAAACAGTAACACTTGTTCAGACGAAAGAAAGCACAGAGCCCCAGATTTTATGTTGTCCTGGAGAGCTTGCAGAGCACTGGGGAAAGACAGGCAGAGAATTCCCTGCTAGCACCTTCTCTGTGCCTGGGAAGCAGAAGTCTTCACATTGCTTCGCAGAATCACTTTTGTGCAGAAAACAATAACACTTGTTCAGAACGAAAGAAAGCACAGAGCCCCAGATTCTATGTTGTCCTGGAGAGCTTGCAGAGCACTGGGGAAAAGCAGGCAGAGAATTCCCTGCTAGCACCTTCTCTGTGCCTGGGAAACAGAAGTGTTCACATTGCTTCGCAGAATCGCTTTTGTGCAGAAAACAGTAACACTTGTTCAGAACGAAAGAAAGCACAGAGCCCTAGATTTTATGTTGTCCTGGAGAGCTTGCAGAGCACTGGGGAAAGGCAGGCATAGAATTCCCTGCTAGCACCTTCTCTGTGCCTGGGAAACAGAAGTGTTCACATTGCTTCGCAGAATCGCTTTTGTGCAGAAAACAGTAACACTTGTTCAGAACGAAAGAAAGCACAGAGCCCCAGATTTCCTGTTGTCCTGGAGAGCTTGCAGAGCACTGGGGAAAGGCAGGCAGAGAATTCCCTGCTAGCACCTTTTCTGTGCCTGTTCACACTGCTTGGCAGAATCGCTTTTGTGCAGAAAACAGTAACACTTGTTCAGAACAAAAGAAAGCACAGAGCCCCAGATTTTATGTTGTCCTGGAGAGCTTGCAGAGCACTGGGGAAAAGCAGGCAGAGAATTCCCTGCTAGCACCTTCTCTGTGCCTGGGAAGCAGAAGTGTTCACATTGCTTCGCAGAATCGCTTTTGTGCAGAAAACATTAACACTTGTTCACAACGAAAGAAAGCACAGAGCCCCAGATTTTATGTTGTCCTGGAGAGCTTGCAGAGCACTGGGGAAAAGCAGGCAGAGAATTCCCTGCTAGCACCTTCTGTGTTCCTGGGAAACAGAAGTGCTCATATTGCTTCGCAGAATCGCTTTTGTGCAGAAAACAGTAACAATTGTTCAGAACAAAGAAACCACAGAGCCCCAGATTTGCTGTTGTCCTGGAGAGCTTGCAGAGCACTGGGGAAAAGAAGGCAGAGAATTCCCTGCTAGCACGTTCTCTGTTCCTGGGAAACAGAAGTGTTCCCATTGCTTCGCAGAATCGCTTTTGTGCAGAAAACAGTAACACTTGTTCACAACGAAAGAAAGCACAGAGCCCCAGATTTTATGTTGTCCTGGAGAGCTTGCAGAGCACTGGGGAAAAGCAGGCAGAGAATTCCCTGCTAGCACCTTCTCTGTGCCTGGGAAACAGAAGTGTTCCCATTGCTTCGCAGAATCGCTTTTGTGCAGAGAACAGTAACACTTGTTCACAACGAAAGAAAGCACAGAGCCCCAGATTTTATGTTGTCCTGGAGAGCTTGCAGAGCACTGGGGAAAGGCAGGCAGAGAATTCCCTGCTAGCACCTTCTCTGTGCCTGTTCACATTGCTTCGCAGAATCGCTTTTGTGCAGAAAACAGTAACACTTGTTCAGACGAAAGAAAGCACAGAGCCCCAGATTTTATGTTGTCCTGGAGAGCTTGCAGAGCACTGGGGAAAGGCAGGCAGAGAATTCCCTGCTAGCACCTTCTCTGTGCCTGGGAAGCAGAAGTCTTCACATTGCTTCGCAGAATCGCTTTTGTGCAGAAAACCCTAACACTTGTTCAGAACAAAAGAAAGCACAGAGCCCCAGATTCTATGTTGTCCTGGAGAGCTTGCAGAGCACTGGGGAAAGGCAGGCAGAGAATTCCCTGCTAGCACCTTTTCTGTGCCTGTTCACATTGCTTGGCAGAATCGCTTTTGTGCAGAAAACAGTAACACTTGTTCAGAACAAAAGAAAGCACAGAGCCCCAGATTTTATGTTGTCCTGGAGAGCTTGCAGAGCACTGGGGAAAAGCAGGCAGAGAATTCCCTGCTAGCACCTTCTCTGTGCCTGGGAAACAGAAGTGTTCACATTGCTTCGCAGAATCGCTTTTGTGCAGAGAACAGTAACACTTGTTCACAACGAAAGAAAGCACAGAGCCCCAGATTTTATGTTGTCCTGGAGAGCTTGCAGAGCACTGGGGAAAAGAAGGCAGAGAATTCCCTGCTAGCACCTTCTCTGTGCCTGGGAAGCAGAAGTGTTCACATTGCTTCGCAGAATCGCTTTTGTGCAGAAAACAGTAACACTTGTTCAGAACGAAAGAAAGCACAGAGCCCCAGATTTTATGTTGTCCTGGAGAGCTTGCAGAGCACTGGGGAAAGGCAGGCAGAGAATTCCCTGCTAGCACCTTCTCTGTGCCTGTTCACATTGCTTCGCAGAATCGCTTTTGTGCAGAAAACAGTAACACTTGTTCAGACGAAAGAAAGCACAGAGCCCCAGATTTTATGTTGTCCTGGAGAGCTTGCAGAGCACTGGGGAAAGGCAGGCAGAGAATTCCCTGCTAGCACCTTCTCTGTGCCTGGGAAGCAGAAATGTTCACATTGCTTCGCAGAATCGCTTTTGTGCAGAAAACAGTAACACTTGTTCACAACGAAAGAAAGCACAGAGCCCCAGATTCTATGTTGTCCTGGAGAGCTTGCAGAGCACTGGGGAAAAGCAGGCAGAGAATTCCCTGCTAGCACCTTCTCTGTGCCTGGGAAACAGAAGTGTTCCCATTGCTTCGCAGAATCGCTTTTGTGCAGAAAACAGTAACACTTGTTCAGAACGAAAGAAAGCACAGAGCCCCAGATTTTATGTTGTCCTGGAGAGCTTGCAGAGCACTGGGGAAAGGCAGGCAGAGAATTCCCTGCTAGCACCTTCTCTGTGCCTGTTCACATTGCTTCGCTGAATCGCTTTTGTGCAGAAAACAGTAACACTTGTTCAGACGAAAGAAAGCACAGAGCCCCAGATTTTATGTTGTCCTGGAGAGCTTGCAGAGCACTGGGGAAAGGCAGGCAGAGAATTCCCTGCTAGCACCTTCTCTGTGCCTGGGAAGCAGAAGTCTTCACATTGCTTCGCAGAATCGCTTTTGTGCAGAAAACCCTAACACTTGTTCAGAACAAAAGAAAGCACAGAGCCCCAGATTCTATGTTGTCCTGGAGAGCTTGCAGAGCACTGGGGAAAGGCAGGCAGAGAATTCCCTGCTAGCACCTTTTCTGTGCCTGTTCACATTGCTTGGCAGAATCGCTTTTGTGCAGAAAACAGTAACACTTGTTCAGAACAAAAGAAAGCACAGAGCCCCAGATTTTATGTTGTCCTGGAGAGCTTGCAGAGCACTGGGGAAAAGCAGGCAGAGAATTCCCTGCTAGCACCTTCTCTGTGCCTGGGAAACAGAAGTGTTCCCATTGCTTCGCAGAATCGCTTTTGTGCAGAGAACAGTAACACTTGTTCACAACGAAAGAAAGCACAGAGCCCCAGATTTTATGTTGTCCTGGAGAGCTTGCAGAGCACTGGGGAAAAGAAGGCAGAGAATTCCCTGCTAGCACCTTCTCTGTGCCTGGGAAACAGAAGTGTTCACATTGCTTCGCAGAATCGCTTTTGTGCAGAAAACAGTAACACTTGTTCAGAACGAAAGAAAGCACAGAGCCCCAGATTTTATGTTGTCCTGGAGAGCTTGCAGAGCACTGGGGAAAGGCAGGCAGAGAATTCCCTGCTAGCACCTTCTCTGTGCCTGTTCACATTCCTTCGCAGAATCGCTTTTGTGCAGAAAACAGTAACACTTGTTCAGACGAAAGAAAGCACAGAGCCCCAGATTTTATGTTGTCCTGGAGAGCTTGCAGAGCACTGGGGAAAGGCAGGCAGAGAATTCCCTGCTAGCACCTTCTCTGTGCCTGGGAAGCAGTAGTCTTCACATTGCTTCGCAGAATCACTTTTGTGCAGAAAACAGTAACACTTGTTCAGAACGAAAGAAAGCACAGAGCCCCAGATTTCCTGTTGTCCTGGAGAGCTTGCAGAGCACTGGGGAAAGGCAGGCAGAGAATTCCCTGCTAGCACCTTTTCTGTGCCTGTTCACACTGCTTGGCAGAATCGCTTTTGTGCAGAAAACAGTAACACTTGTTCAGAACAAAAGAAAGCACAGAGCCCCAGATTTTATGTTGTCCTGGAGAGCTTGCAGAGCATGGGGAAAGGCAGGCAGAGAATTCCCTGCTAGCACCTTCTCTGTGCCTGGGAAGCAGAAGTGTTCACATTGCTTCGCAGAATCGCTTTTGTGCAGAAAACAGTAACACTTGTTCACAACGAAAGAAAGCACAGAGCCCCAGATTTTATGTTGTCCTGGAGAGCTTGCAGAGCACTGGGGAAAAGCAGGCAGAGAATTCCCTGCTAGCACCTTCTGTGTTCCTGGGAAACAGAAGTGTTCATATTGCTTCGCAGAATCGCTTTTGTGCAGAAAACAGTAACAATTGTTCAGAACAAAGAAACCACAGAGCCCCAGATTTGCTGTTGTCCTGGAGAGCTTGCAGAGCACTGGGGAAAAGAAGGCAGAGAATTCCCTGCTAGCACCTTCTCTGTGCCTGGGAAACAGAAGTGTTCCCATTGCTTCGCAGAATCGCTTTTGTGCAGAAAACAGTAACACTTGTTCAGAACGAAAGAAAGCACAGAGCCCCAGATTTGCTGTTGTCCTGGAGAGCTTGCAGAGCACTGGGGAAAGGCAGGCAGAGAATTCCCTGCTAGCACCTTCTCTGTGCCTGTTCACATTGCTTCGCAGAATCGCTTTTGTGCAGAAAACTGTAACACTTGTTCAGAACAAAAGAAAGCACAGAGCCCCAGATTTTATGTTGTCCTGGAGAGCTTGCAGAGCACTGGGGAAAAGCAGGCAGAGAATTCCCTGCTAGCACCTTCTCTGTGCCTGGGAAACAGAAGTGTTCCCATTGCTTCGCAGAATCGCTTTTGTGCAGAGAACAGTAACACTTGTTCACAACGAAAGAAAGCACAGAGCCCCAGATTTTATGTTGTCCTGGAGAGCTTGCAGAGCACTGGGGAAAAGAAGGCAGAGAATTCCCTGCTAGCACCTTCTCTGTGCCTGGGAAACAGAAGTGTTCACATTGCTTCGCAGAATCGCTTTTGTGCAGAAAACAGTAACACTTGTTCAGAACGAAAGAAAGCACAGAGCCCCAGATTTTATGTTGTCCTGGAGAGCTTGCAGAGCACTGCGGAAAGGCAGGCAGAGAATTCCCTGCTAGCACCTTCTCTGTGCCTGTTCACATTCCTTCGCAGAATCGCTTTTGTGCAGAAAACAGTAACACTTGTTCAGACGAAAGAAAGCACAGAGCCCCAGATTTTATGTTGTCCTGGAGAGCTTGCAGAGCACTGGGGAAAGACAGGCAGAGAATTCCCTGCTAGCACCTTCTCTGTGCCTGGGAAGCAGAAGTCTTCACATTGCTTCGCAGAATCACTTTTGTGCAGAAAACAATAACACTTGTTCAGAACGAAAGAAAGCACAGAGCCCCAGATTCTATGTTGTCCTGGAGAGCTTGCAGAGCACTGGGGAAAAGCAGGCAGAGAATTCCCTGCTAGCACCTTCTCTGTGCCTGGGAAACAGAAGTGTTCACATTGCTTCGCAGAATCGCTTTTGTGCAGAAAACAGTAACACTTGTTCAGAACGAAAGAAAGCACAGAGCCCTAGATTTTATGTTGTCCTGGAGAGCTTGCAGAGCACTGGGGAAAGGCAGGCATAGAATTCCCTGCTAGCACCTTCTCTGTGCCTGGGAAACAGAAGTGTTCACATTGCTTCGCAGAATCGCTTTTGTGCAGAAAACAGTAACACTTGTTCAGAACGAAAGAAAGCACAGAGCCCCAGATTTCCTGTTGTCCTGGAGAGCTTGCAGAGCACTGGGGAAAGGCAGGCAGAGAATTCCCTGCTAGCACCTTTTCTGTGCCTGTTCACACTGCTTGGCAGAATCGCTTTTGTGCAGAAAACAGTAACACTTGTTCAGAACAAAAGAAAGCACAGAGCCCCAGATTTTATGTTGTCCTGGAGAGCTTGCAGAGCACTGGGGAAAAGCAGGCAGAGAATTCCCTGCTAGCACCTTCTCTGTGCCTGGGAAGCAGAAGTGTTCACATTGCTTCGCAGAATCGCTTTTGTGCAGAAAACATTAACACTTGTTCACAACGAAAGAAAGCACAGAGCCCCAGATTTTATGTTGTCCTGGAGAGCTTGCAGAGCACTGGGGAAAAGCAGGCAGAGAATTCCCTGCTAGCACCTTCTGTGTTCCTGGGAAACAGAAGTGCTCATATTGCTTCGCAGAATCGCTTTTGTGCAGAAAACAGTAACAATTGTTCAGAACAAAGAAACCACAGAGCCCCAGATTTGCTGTTGTCCTGGAGAGCTTGCAGAGCACTGGGGAAAAGAAGGCAGAGAATTCCCTGCTAGCACGTTCTCTGTTCCTGGGAAACAGAAGTGTTCCCATTGCTTCGCAGAATCGCTTTTGTGCAGAAAACAGTAACACTTGTTCACAACGAAAGAAAGCACAGAGCCCCAGATTTTATGTTGTCCTGGAGAGCTTGCAGAGCACTGGGGAAAAGCAGGCAGAGAATTCCCTGCTAGCACCTTCTCTGTGCCTGGGAAACAGAAGTGTTCCCATTGCTTCGCAGAATCGCTTTTGTGCAGAGAACAGTAACACTTGTTCACAACGAAAGAAAGCACAGAGCCCCAGATTTTATGTTGTCCTGGAGAGCTTGCAGAGCACTGGGGAAAGGCAGGCAGAGAATTCCCTGCTAGCACCTTCTCTGTGCCTGTTCACATTGCTTCGCAGAATCGCTTTTGTGCAGAAAACAGTAACACTTGTTCAGACGAAAGAAAGCACAGAGCCCCAGATTTTATGTTGTCCTGGAGAGCTTGCAGAGCACTGGGGAAAGGCAGGCAGAGAATTCCCTGCTAGCACCTTCTCTGTGCCTGGGAAGCAGAAGTCTTCACATTGCTTCGCAGAATCGCTTTTGTGCAGAAAACCCTAACACTTGTTCAGAACAAAAGAAAGCACAGAGCCCCAGATTCTATGTTGTCCTGGAGAGCTTGCAGAGCACTGGGGAAAGGCAGGCAGAGAATTCCCTGCTAGCACCTTTTCTGTGCCTGTTCACATTGCTTGGCAGAATCGCTTTTGTGCAGAAAACAGTAACACTTGTTCAGAACAAAAGAAAGCACAGAGCCCCAGATTTTATGTTGTCCTGGAGAGCTTGCAGAGCACTGGGGAAAAGCAGGCAGAGAATTCCCTGCTAGCACCTTCTCTGTGCCTGGGAAACAGAAGTGTTCACATTGCTTCGCAGAATCGCTTTTGTGCAGAGAACAGTAACAATTGTTCAGAACGAAAGAAAGCACAGAGCCCCAGATTTTATGTTGTCCTGGAGAGCTTGCAGAGCACTGGGGAAAAGCAGGCAGAGAATTCCCTGCTAGCACCTTCTCTGTTCCTGGGAAACAGAAGTGTTCACATTGCTTCGCAGAATCGCTTTTGTGCAGAAAACAGTAACAATTGTTCAGAACGAAAGAAAGCACAGAGCCCCAGATTTTATGTTGTCCTGGAGAGCTTGCAGAGCACTGGGGAAAAGAAGGCAGAGAATTCCCTGCTAGCACCTTCTCTGTGCCTGGGAAACAGAAGTGTTCACATTGCTTCGCAGAATCGCTTTTGTGCAGAAAACAGTAACACTTGTTCAGAACGAAAGAAAGCACAGAGCCCCAGATTTTATGTTGTCCTGGAGAGCTTGCAGAGCACTGGGGAAAGGCAGGCAGAGAATTCCCTGCTAGCACCTTCTCTGTGCCTGTTCACATTCCTTCGCAGAATCGCTTTTGTGCAGAAAACAGTAACACTTGTTCAGACGAAAGAAAGCACAGAGCCCCAGATTTTATGTTGTCCTGGAGAGCTTGCAGAGCACTGGGGAAAGGCAGGCAGAGAATTCCCTGCTAGCACCTTCTCTGTGCCTGGGAAGCAGAAGTCTTCACATTGCTTTGCAGAATCACTTTTGTGCAGAAAACAATAACACTTGTTCAGAACGAAAGAAAGCACAGAGCCCCAGATTCTATGTTGTCCTGGAGAGCTTGCAGAGCACTGGGGAAAGGCAGGCAGAGAATTCCCTGCTAGCACCTTCTCTGTGCCTGTTCACATTGCTTCGCAGAATCGCTTTTGTGCAGAAAACAGTAACACTTGTTCAGACGAAAGAAAGCACAGAGCCCCAGATTTTATGTTGTCCTGGAGAGCTTGCAGAGCACTGGGGAAAGGCAGGCAGAGAATTCCCTGCTAGCACCTTCTCTGTGCCTGGGAAGCAGAAGTGTTCACATTGCTTCGCAGAATCGCTTTTGTGCAGAAAACCCTAACACTTGTTCAGAACAAAAGAAAGCACAGAGCCCCAGATTCTATGTTGTCCTGGAGAGCTTGCAGAGCACTGGGGAAAGGCAGGCAGAGAATTCCCTGCTAGCACCTTTTCTGTGCCTGTTCACATTGCTTGGCAGAATCGCTTTTGTGCAGAAAACAGTAACACTTGTTCAGAACAAAAGAAAGCACAGAGCCCCAGATTTTATGTTGTCCTGGAGAGCTTGCAGAGCACTGGGGAAAAGCAGGCAGAGAATTCCCTGCTAGCACCTTCTCTGTGCCTGGGAAACAGAAGTGTTCACATTGCTTCGCAGAATCGCTTTTGTGCAGAGAACAGTAACACTTGTTCACAACGAAAGAAAGCACAGAGCCCCAGATTTTATGTTGTCCTGGAGAGCTTGCAGAGCACTGGGGAAAAGCAGGCAGAGAATTCCCTGCTAGCACCTTCTCTGTTCCTGGGAAACAGAAGTGTTCACATTGCTTCGCAGAATCGCTTTTGTGCAGAAAACAGTAACAATTGTTCAGAACGAAAGAAAGCACAGAGCCCCAGATTTTATGTTGTCCTGGAGAGCTTGCAGAGCACTGGGGAAAAGAAGGCAGAGAATTCCCTGCTAGCACCTTCTCTGTGCCTGGGAAACAGAAGTGTTCACATTGCTTCGCAGAATCGCTTTTGTGCAGAAAACAGTAACACTTGTTCAGAACGAAAGAAAGCACAGAGCCCCAGATTTTATGTTGTCCTGGAGAGCTTGCAGAGCACTGGGGAAAGGCAGGCAGAGAATTCCCTGCTAGCACCTTCTCTGTGCCTGTTCACATTCCTTCGCAGAATCGCTTTTGTGCAGAAAACAGTAACACTTGTTCAGACGAAAGAAAGCACAGAGCCCCAGATTTCCTGTTGTCCTGGAGAGCTTGCAGAGCACTGGGGAAAGGCAGGCAGAGAATTCCCTGCTAGCACCTTTTCTGTGCCTGTTCACACTGCTTGGCAGAATCGCTTTTGTGCAGAAAACAGTAACACTTGTTCAGCAGAAAGAAAGCACAGAGCCCCAGATTTGCTGTTGTCCTGGAGAGCTTGCAGAGCACTGGGGAAAAGCAGGCAGAGAATTCCCTGCTAGCACCTTCTCTGTGCCTGGGAAGCAGAAGTGTTCACATTGCTTCGCAGAATCGCTTTTGTGCAGAAAACAGTAACACTTGTTCACAACGAAAGAAAGCACAGAGCCCCAGATTTTATGTTGTCCTGGAGAGCTTGCAGAGCACTGGGGAAAAGCAGGCAGAGAATTCCCTGCTAGCACCTTCTGTGTTCCTGGGAAACAGAAGTGCTCATATTGCTTCGCAGAATCGCTTTTGTGCAGAAAACAGTAACAATTGTTCAGAACAAAGAAACCACAGAGCCCCAGATTTGCTGTTGTCCTGGAGAGCTTGCAGAGCACTGGGGAAAAGAAGGCAGAGAATTCCCTGCTAGCACGTTCTCTGTTCCTGGGAAACAGAAGTGTTCCCATTGCTTCGCAGAATCGCTTTTGTGCAGAAAACAGTAACACTTGTTCACAACGAAAGAAAGCACAGAGCCCCAGATTTTATGTTGTCCTGGAGAGCTTGCAGAGCACTGGGGAAAAGCAGGCAGAGAATTCCCTGCTAGCACCTTCTCTGTGCCTGGGAAACAGAAGTGTTCCCATTGCTTCGCAGAATCGCTTTTGTGCAGAGAACAGTAACACTTGTTCACAACGAAAGAAAGCACAGAGCCCCAGATTTTATGTTGTCCTGGAGAGCTTGCAGAGCACTGGGGAAAGGCAGGCAGAGAATTCCCTGCTAGCACCTTCTCTGTGCCTGGGAAGCAGAAATGTTCACATTGCTTGGCAGAATCACTTTTGTGCAGAAAACCCTAACACTTGTTCAGAACAAAAGAAAGCACAGAGCCCCAGATTCTATGTTGTCCTGGAGAGCTTGCAGAGCACTGGGGAAAAGCAGGCAGAGAATTCCCTGCTAGCACCTTCTCTGTGCCTGGGAAACAGAAGTGTTCCCATTGCTTCGCAGAATCGCTTTTGTGCAGAAAACAGTAACACTTGTTCAGAACGAAAGAAAGCACAGAGCCCCAGATTTTATGTTGTCCTGGAGAGCTTGCAGAGCACTGGGGAAAGGCAGGCAGAGAATTCCCTGCTAGCACCTTCTCTGTGCCTGTTCACATTGCTTCGCAGAATCGCTTTTGTGCAGAA
The DNA here is from genome assembly GCF_047716275.1 of Strix uralensis. NCBI lineage: Eukaryota > Metazoa > Chordata > Aves > Strigiformes > Strigidae > Strix > Strix uralensis. The sequence goes on from NW_027436765.1 coordinate 66,905, forward strand.
AACAGTAACACTTGTTCACAACGAAAGAAAGCACAGAGCCCCAGATTTTATGTTGTCCTGGAGAGCTTGCAGAGCACTGGGGAAAAGCAGGCAGAGAATTCCCTGCTAGCACCTTCTCTGTGCCTGGGAAACAGAAGTGTTCCCATTGCTTCGCAGAATCGCTTTTGTGCAGAGAACAGTAACACTTGTTCACAACGAAAGAAAGCACAGAGCCCCAGATTTTATGTTGTCCTGGAGAGCTTGCAGAGCACTGGGGAAAGGCAGGCAGAGAATTCCCTGCTAGCACCTTCTCTGTGCCTGGGAAGCAGAAATGTTCACATTGCTTGGCAGAATCACTTTTGTGCAGAAAACAGTAACACTTGTTCAGAACGAAAGAAAGCACAGAGCCCCAGATTCTATGTTGTCCTGGAGAGCTTGCAGAGCACTGGGGAAAAGCAGGCAGAGAATTCCCTGCTAGCACCTTCTCTGTGCCTGGGAAACAGAAGTGTTCCCATTGCTTCGCAGAATCGCTTTTGTGCAGAAAACAGTAACACTTGTTCAGAACGAAAGAAAGCACAGAGCCCCAGATTTTATGTTGTCCTGGAGAGCTTGCAGAGCACTGGGGAAAGGCAGGCAGAGAATTCCCTGCTAGCACCTTCTCTGTGCCTGTTCACATTGCTTCGCAGAATCGCTTTTGTGCAGAAAACAGTAACACTTGTTCAGACGAAAGAAAGCACAGAGCCCCAGATTTTATGTTGTCCTGGAGAGCTTGCAGAGCACTGGGGAAAGGCAGGCAGAGAATTCCCTGCTAGCACCTTCTCTGTGCCTGGGAAGCAGAAGTCTTCACATTGCTTCGCAGAATCGCTTTTGTGCAGAAAACCCTAACACTTGTTCAGAACAAAAGAAAGCACAGAGCCCCAGATTCTATGTTGTCCTGGAGAGCTTGCAGAGCACTGGGGAAAGGCAGGCAGAGAATTCCCTGCTAGCACCTTTTCTGTGCCTGTTCACATTGCTTGGCAGAATCGCTTTTGTGCAGAAAACAGTAACACTTGTTCAGAACAAAAGAAAGCACAGAGCCCCAGATTTTATGTTGTCCTGGAGAGCTTGCAGAGCACTGGGGAAAAGCAGGCAGAGAATTCCCTGCTAGCACCTTCTCTGTGCCTGGGAAACAGAAGTGTTCACATTGCTTCGCAGAATCGCTTTTGTGCAGAGAACAGTAACACTTGTTCACAACGAAAGAAAGCACAGAGCCCCAGATTTTATGTTGTCCTGGAGAGCTTGCAGAGCACTGGGGAAAAGCAGGCAGAGAATTCCCTGCTAGCACCTTCTCTGTTCCTGGGAAACAGAAGTGTTCACATTGCTTCGCAGAATCGCTTTTGTGCAGAAAACAGTAACAATTGTTCAGAACGAAAGAAAGCACAGAGCCCCAGATTTTATGTTGTCCTGGAGAGCTTGCAGAGCACTGGGGAAAAGAAGGCAGAGAATTCCCTGCTAGCACCTTCTCTGTGCCTGGGAAACAGAAGTGTTCACATTGCTTCGCAGAATCGCTTTTGTGCAGAAAACAGTAACACTTGTTCAGAACGAAAGAAAGCACAGAGCCCCAGATTTTATGTTGTCCTGGAGAGCTTGCAGAGCACTGGGGAAAGGCAGGCAGAGAATTCCCTGCTAGCACCTTCTCTGTGCCTGTTCACATTCCTTCGCAGAATCGCTTTTGTGCAGAAAACAGTAACACTTGTTCAGACGAAAGAAAGCACAGAGCCCCAGATTTTATGTTGTCCTGGAGAGCTTGCAGAGCACTGGGGAAAGGCAGGCAGAGAATTCCCTGCTAGCACCTTCTCTGTGCCTGGGAAGCAGAAGTCTTCACATTGCTTTGCAGAATCACTTTTGTGCAGAAAACAATAACACTTGTTCAGAACGAAAGAAAGCACAGAGCCCCAGATTCTATGTTGTCCTGGAGAGCTTGCAGAGCACTGGGGAAAGGCAGGCAGAGAATTCCCTGCTAGCACCTTCTCTGTGCCTGTTCACATTGCTTCGCAGAATCGCTTTTGTGCAGAAAACAGTAACACTTGTTCAGACGAAAGAAAGCACAGAGCCCCAGATTTTATGTTGTCCTGGAGAGCTTGCAGAGCACTGGGGAAAGGCAGGCAGAGAATTCCCTGCTAGCACCTTCTCTGTGCCTGGGAAGCAGAAGTCTTCACATTGCTTCGCAGAATCGCTTTTGTGCAGAAAACCCTAACACTTGTTCAGAACAAAAGAAAGCACAGAGCCCCAGATTCTATGTTGTCCTGGAGAGCTTGCAGAGCACTGGGGAAAGGCAGGCAGAGAATTCCCTGCTAGCACCTTTTCTGTGCCTGTTCACATTGCTTGGCAGAATCGCTTTTGTGCAGAAAACAGTAACACTTGTTCAGAACAAAAGAAAGCACAGAGCCCCAGATTTTATGTTGTCCTGGAGAGCTTGCAGAGCACTGGGGAAAAGCAGGCAGAGAATTCCCTGCTAGCACCTTCTCTGTGCCTGGGAAACAGAAGTGTTCACATTGCTTCGCAGAATCGCTTTTGTGCAGAGAACAGTAACACTTGTTCACAACGAAAGAAAGCACAGAGCCCCAGATTTTATGTTGTCCTGGAGAGCTTGCAGAGCACTGGGGAAAAGCAGGCAGAGAATTCCCTGCTAGCACCTTCTCTGTTCCTGGGAAACAGAAGTGTTCACATTGCTTCGCAGAATCGCTTTTGTGCAGAAAACAGTAACAATTGTTCAGAACGAAAGAAAGCACAGAGCCCCAGATTTTATGTTGTCCTGGAGAGCTTGCAGAGCACTGGGGAAAAGAAGGCAGAGAATTCCCTGCTAGCACCTTCTCTGTGCCTGGGAAACAGAAGTGTTCACATTGCTTCGCAGAATCGCTTTTGTGCAGAAAACAGTAACACTTGTTCAGAACGAAAGAAAGCACAGAGCCCCAGATTTTATGTTGTCCTGGAGAGCTTGCAGAGCACTGGGGAAAGGCAGGCAGAGAATTCCCTGCTAGCACCTTCTCTGTGCCTGTTCACATTCCTTCGCAGAATCGCTTTTGTGCAGAAAACAGTAACACTTGTTCAGACGAAAGAAAGCACAGAGCCCCAGATTTCCTGTTGTCCTGGAGAGCTTGCAGAGCACTGGGGAAAGGCAGGCAGAGAATTCCCTGCTAGCACCTTTTCTGTGCCTGTTCACACTGCTTGGCAGAATCGCTTTTGTGCAGAAAACAGTAACACTTGTTCAGAACAAAAGAAAGCACAGAGCCCCAGATTTTATGTTGTCCTGGAGAGCTTGCAGAGCACTGGGGAAAAGCAGGCAGAGAATTCCCTGCTAGCACCTTCTCTGTGCCTGGGAAGCAGAAGTGTTCACATTGCTTCGCAGAATCGCTTTTGTGCAGAAAACAGTAACACTTGTTCGCAACGAAAGAAAGCACAGAGCCCCAGATTTTATGTTGTCCTGGAGAGCTTGCAGAGCACTGGGGAAAAGCAGGCAGAGAATTCCCTGCTAGCACCTTCTGTGTTCCTGGGAAACAGAAGTGCTCATATTGCTTCGCAGAATCGCTTTTGTGCAGAAAACAGTAACAATTGTTCAGAACAAAGAAACCACAGAGCCCCAGATTTGCTGTTGTCCTGGAGAGCTTGCAGAGCACTGGGGAAAAGAAGGCAGAGAATTCCCTGCTAGCACGTTCTCTGTTCCTGGGAAACAGAAGTGTTCCCATTGCTTCGCAGAATCGCTTTTGTGCAGAAAACAGTAACACTTGTTCACAACGAAAGAAAGCACAGAGCCCCAGATTTTATGTTGTCCTGGAGAGCTTGCAGAGCACTGGGGAAAAGCAGGCAGAGAATTCCCTGCTAGCACCTTCTCTGTGCCTGGGAAACAGAAGTGTTCCCATTGCTTCGCAGAATCGCTTTTGTGCAGAGAACAGTAACACTTGTTCACAACGAAAGAAAGCACAGAGCCCCAGATTTTATGTTGTCCTGGAGAGCTTGCAGAGCACTGGGGAAAGGCAGGCAGAGAATTCCCTGCTAGCACCTTCTCTGTGCCTGGGAAGCAGAAATGTTCACATTGCTTGGCAGAATCACTTTTGTGCAGAAAACCCTAACACTTGTTCAGAACAAAAGAAAGCACAGAGCCCCAGATTCTATGTTGTCCTGGAGAGCTTGCAGAGCACTGGGGAAAAGCAGGCAGAGAATTCCCTGCTAGCACCTTCTCTGTGCCTGGGAAACAGAAGTGTTCCCATTGCTTCGCAGAATCGCTTTTGTGCAGAAAACAGTAACACTTGTTCAGAACGAAAGAAAGCACAGAGCCCCAGATTTTATGTTGTCCTGGAGAGCTTGCAGAGCACTGGGGAAAGGCAGGCAGAGAATTCCCTGCTAGCACCTTCTCTGTGCCTGTTCACATTGCTTCGCAGAATCGCTTTTGTGCAGAAAACAGTAACACTTGTTCAGACGAAAGAAAGCACAGAGCCCCAGATTTTATGTTGTCCTGGAGAGCTTGCAGAGCACTGGGGAAAGGCAGGCAGAGAATTCCCTGCTAGCACCTTCTCTGTGCCTGGGAAGCAGAAGTCTTCACATTGCTTCGCAGAATCGCTTTTGTGCAGAAAACCCTAACACTTGTTCAGAACAAAAGAAAGCACAGAGCCCCAGATTCTATGTTGTCCTGGAGAGCTTGCAGAGCACTGGGGAAAGGCAGGCAGAGAATTCCCTGCTAGCACCTTTTCTGTGCCTGTTCACATTGCTTGGCAGAATCGCTTTTGTGCAGAAAACAGTAACACTTGTTCAGAACAAAAGAAAGCACAGAGCCCCAGATTTTATGTTGTCCTGGAGAGCTTGCAGAGCACTGGGGAAAAGCAGGCAGAGAATTCCCTGCTAGCACCTTCTCTGTGCCTGGGAAACAGAAGTGTTCACATTGCTTCGCAGAATCGCTTTTGTGCAGAGAACAGTAACACTTGTTCACAACGAAAGAAAGCACAGAGCCCCAGATTTTATGTTGTCCTGGAGAGCTTGCAGAGCACTGGGGAAAAGCAGGCAGAGAATTCCCTGCTAGCACCTTCTCTGTTCCTGGGAAACAGAAGTGTTCACATTGCTTCGCAGAATCGCTTTTGTGCAGAAAACAGTAACAATTGTTCAGAACGAAAGAAAGCACAGAGCCCCAGATTTTATGTTGTCCTGGAGAGCTTGCAGAGCACTGGGGAAAGGCAGGCAGAGAATTCCCTGCTAGCACCTTCTCTGTGCCTGTTCACATTCCTTCGCAGAATCGCTTTTGTGCAGAAAACAGTAACACTTGTTCAGACGAAAGAAAGCACAGAGCCCCAGATTTTATGTTGTCCTGGAGAGCTTGCAGAGCACTGGGGAAAGGCAGGCAGAGAATTCCCTGCTAGCACCTTCTCTGTGCCTGGGAAGCAGAAGTGTTCACATTGCTTCGCAGAATCGCTTTTGTGCAGAAAACAGTAACACTTGTTCAGAACGAAAGAAAGCACAGAGCCCCAGATTTTATGTGTCCTGGAGAGCTTGCAGAGCACTGGGGAAAAGCAGGCAGAGAATTCCCTGCTAGCACCTTCTCTGTGCCTGGGAAACAGAAGTGTTCACATTGCTTCGCAGAATCGCTTTTGTGCAGAAAACAGTAACACTTGTTCAGAACGAAAGAAAGCACAGAGCCCCAGATTTTATGTTGTCCTGGAGAGCTTGCAGAGCACTGGGGAAAGGCAGGCAGAGAATTCCCTGCTAGCACCTTCTCTGTGCCTGTTCACATTCCTTCGCAGAATCGCTTTTGTGCAGAAAACAGTAACACTTGTTCAGACGAAAGAAAGCACAGAGCCCCAGATTTCCTGTTGTCCTGGAGAGCTTGCAGAGCACTGGGGAAAGGCAGGCAGAGAATTCCCTGCTAGCACCTTTTCTGTGCCTGTTCACACTGCTTGGCAGAATCGCTTTTGTGCAGAAAACAGTAACACTTGTTCAGAACAAAAGAAAGCACAGAGCCCCAGATTCTATGTTGTCCTGGAGAGCTTGCAGAGCACTGGGGAAAAGCAGGCAGAGAATTCCCTGCTAGCACCTTCTCTGTGCCTGGGAAGCAGAAGTGTTCCCATTGCTTCGCAGAATCGCTTTTGTGCAGAAAACAGTAACACTTGTTCGCAACGAAAGAAAGCACAGAGCCCCAGATTTTATGTTGTCCTGGAGAGCTTGCAGAGCACTGGGGAAAAGCAGGCAGAGAATTCCCTGCTAGCACCTTCTCTGTGCCTGGGAAACAGAAGTGTTCCCATTGCTTCGCAGAATCGCTTTTGTGCAGAGAACAGTAACACTTGTTCACAACGAAAGAAAGCACAGAGCCCCAGATTTTATGTTGTCCTGGAGAGCTTGCAGAGCACTGGGGAAAGGCAGGCAGAGAATTCCCTGCTAGCACCTTCTCTGTGCCTGGGAAGCAGAAATGTTCACATTGCTTGGCAGAATCACTTTTGTGCAGAAAACCCTAACACTTGTTCAGAACAAAAGAAAGCACAGAGCCCCAGATTCTATGTTGTCCTGGAGAGCTTGCAGAGCACTGGGGAAAAGCAGGCAGAGAATTCCCTGCTAGCACCTTCTCTGTGCCTGGGAAACAGAAGTGTTCCCATTGCTTCGCAGAATCGCTTTTGTGCAGAAAACAGTAACACTTGTTCAGAACGAAAGAAAGCACAGAGCCCCAGATTTTATGTTGTCCTGGAGAGCTTGCAGAGCACTGGGGAAAGGCAGGCAGAGAATTCCCTGCTAGCACCTTCTCTGTGCCTGTTCACATTGCTTCGCAGAATCGCTTTTGTGCAGAAAACAGTAACACTTGTTCAGACGAAAGAAAGCACAGAGCCCCAGATTTTATGTTGTCCTGGAGAGCTTGCAGAGCACTGGGGAAAGGCAGGCAGAGAATTCCCTGCTAGCACCTTCTCTGTGCCTGGGAAGCAGAAGTCTTCACATTGCTTCGCAGAATCGCTTTTGTGCAGAAAACCCTAACACTTGTTCAGAACAAAAGAAAGCACAGAGCCCCAGATTCTATGTTGTCCTGGAGAGCTTGCAGAGCACTGGGGAAAGGCAGGCAGAGAATTCCCTGCTAGCACCTTTTCTGTGCCTGTTCACATTGCTTGGCAGAATCGCTTTTGTGCAGAAAACAGTAACACTTGTTCAGAACAAAAGAAAGCACAGAGCCCCAGATTTTATGTTGTCCTGGAGAGCTTGCAGAGCACTGGGGAAAAGCAGGCAGAGAATTCCCTGCTAGCACCTTCTCTGTGCCTGGGAAACAGAAGTGTTCACATTGCTTCGCAGAATCGCTTTTGTGCAGAGAACAGTAACACTTGTTCACAACGAAAGAAAGCACAGAGCCCCAGATTTTATGTTGTCCTGGAGAGCTTGCAGAGCACTGGGGAAAAGCAGGCAGAGAATTCCCTGCTAGCACCTTCTCTGTTCCTGGGAAACAGAAGTGTTCACATTGCTTCGCAGAATCGCTTTTGTGCAGAAAACAGTAACAATTGTTCAGAACGAAAGAAAGCACAGAGCCCCAGATTTTATGTTGTCCTGGAGAGCTTGCAGAGCACTGGGGAAAGGCAGGCAGAGAATTCCCTGCTAGCACCTTCTCTGTGCCTGTTCACATTCCTTCGCAGAATCGCTTTTGTGCAGAAAACAGTAACACTTGTTCAGACGAAAGAAAGCACAGAGCCCCAGATTTTATGTTGTCCTGGAGAGCTTGCAGAGCACTGGGGAAAGGCAGGCAGAGAATTCCCTGCTAGCACCTTCTCTGTGCCTGGGAAGCAGAAGTCTTCACATTGCTTTGCAGAATCACTTTTGTGCAGAAAACAATAACACTTGTTCAGAACGAAAGAAAGCACAGAGCCCCAGATTCTATGTTGTCCTGGAGAGCTTGCAGAGCACTGGGGAAAAGCAGGCAGAGAATTCCCTGCTAGCACCTTCTCTGTGCCTGGGAAACAGAAGTGTTCACATTGCTTCGCAGAATCGCTTTTGTGCAGAAAACAGTAACACTTGTTCAGAACGAAAGAAAGCACAGAGCCCCAGATTTTATGTGTCCTGGAGAGCTTGCAGAGCACTGGGGAAAAGCAGGCAGAGAATTCCCTGCTAGCACCTTCTCTGTGCCTGGGAAACAGAAGTGTTCACATTGCTTCGCAGAATCGCTTTTGTGCAGAAAACAGTAACACTTGTTCAGAACGAAAGAAAGCACAGAGCCCTAGATTTTATGTTGTCCTGGAGAGCTTGCAGAGCACTGGGGAAAGGCAGACATAGAATTCCCTGCTAGCACCTTCTCTGTGCCTGTTCACATTGCTTCGCAGAATCGCTTTTGTGCAGAAAACAGTAACACTTGTTCAGCAGAAAGAAAGCACAGAGCCCCAGATTTGCTGTTGTCCTGGAGAGCTTGCAGAGCACTGGGGAAAAGCAGGCAGAGAATTCCCTGCTAGCACCTTCTCTGTGCCTGGGAAACAGAAGTGTTCACATTGCTTCGCAGAATCGCTTTTGTGCAGAAAACAGTAACACTTGTTCAGAACGAAAGAAAGCACAGAGCCCCAGATTTTATGTTGTCCTGGAGAGCTTGCAGAGCACTGGGGAAAAGCAGGCAGAGAATTCCCTGCTAGCACCTTCTCTGTGCCTGGGAAACAGAAGTGTTCCCATTGCTTCGCAGAATCGCTTTTGTGCAGAAAACAGTAACACTTGTTCAGAACGAAAGAAAGCACAGAGCCCCAGATTTTATGTTGTCCTGGAGAGCTTGCAGAGCACTGGGGAAAGGCAGGCAGAGAATTCCCTGCTAGCACCTTCTCTGTGCCTGGGAAGCAGAAGTGTTCACATTGCTTCGCAGAATCGCTTTTGTGCAGAAAACAGTAACACTTGTTCAGAACGAAAGAAAGCACAGAGCCCCAGATTTTATGTTGTCCTGGAGAGCTTGCAGAGCACTGGGGAAAGGCAGGCAGAGAATTCCCTGCTAGCACCTTCTCTGTGCCTGTTCACATTGCTTCGCAGAATCGCTTTTGTGCAGAAAACAGTAACACTTGTTCAGACGAAAGAAAGCACAGAGCCCCAGATTTTATGTTGTCCTGGAGAGCTTGCAGAGCACTGGGGAAAGGCAGGCAGAGAATTCCCTGCTAGCACCTTCTCTGTGCCTGGGAAGCAGAAATGTTCACATTGCTTCGCAGAATCACTTTTGTGCAGAAAACAGTAACACTTGTTCAGAACGAAAGAAAGCACAGAGCCCCAGATTCTATGTTGTCCTGGAGAGCTTGCAGAGCACTGGGGAAAAGCAGGCAGAGAATTCCCTGCTAGCACCTTCTCTGTGCCTGGGAAACAGAAGTGTTCCCATTGCTTCGCAGAATCGCTTTTGTGCAGAAAACAGTAACACTTGTTCAGAACGAAAGAAAGCACAGAGCCCCAGATTTTATGTTGTCCTGGAGAGCTTGCAGAGCACTGGGGAAAGGCAGGCAGAGAATTCCCTGCTAGCACCTTCTCTGTGCCTGTTCACATTGCTTCGCTGAATCGCTTTTGTGCAGAAAACAGTAACACTTGTTCAGACGAAAGAAAGCACAGAGCCCCAGATTTTATGTTGTCCTGGAGAGCTTGCAGAGCACTGGGGAAAGGCAGGCAGAGAATTCCCTGCTAGCACCTTCTCTGTGCCTGGGAAGCAGAAGTCTTCACATTGCTTCGCAGAATCGCTTTTGTGCAGAAAACCCTAACACTTGTTCAGAACAGAAGAAAGCACAGAGCCCCAGATTCTATGTTGTCCTGGAGAGCTTGCAGAGCACTGGGGAAAAGAAGGCAGAGAATTCCCTGCTAGCACCTTCTCTGTGCCTGGGAAACAGAAGTGTTCCCATTGCTTCGCTGAATCGCTTTTGTGCAGAAAACAGTAACACTTGTTCAGAACGAAAGAAAGCACAGAGCCCCAGATTTGCTGTTGTCCTGGAGAGCTTGCAGAGCACTGGGGAAAGGCAGGCAGAGAATTCCCTGCTAGCACCTTCTCTGTGCCTGTTCACATTGCTTCGCAGAATCGCTTTTGTGCAGAAAACTGTAACACTTGTTCAGAACAAAAGAAAGCACAGAGCCCCAGATTTTATGTTGTCCTGGAGAGCTTGCAGAGCACTGGGGAAAAGCAGGCAGAGAATTCCCTGCTAGCACCTTCTCTGTGCCTGGGAAACAGAAGTGTTCCCATTGCTTCGCAGAATCGCTTTTGTGCAGAGAACAGTAACACTTGTTCACAACGAAAGAAAGCACAGAGCCCCAGATTTTATGTTGTCCTGGAGAGCTTGCAGAGCACTGGGGAAAAGAAGGCAGAGAATTCCCTGCTAGCACCTTCTCTGTGCCTGGGAAACAGAAGTGTTCACATTGCTTCGCAGAATCGCTTTTGTGCAGAAAACAGTAACACTTGTTCAGAACGAAAGAAAGCACAGAGCCCCAGATTTTATGTTGTCCTGGAGAGCTTGCAGAGCACTGCGGAAAGGCAGGCAGAGAATTCCCTGCTAGCACCTTCTCTGTGCCTGTTCACATTCCTTCGCAGAATCGCTTTTGTGCAGAAAACAGTAACACTTGTTCAGACGAAAGAAAGCACAGAGCCCCAGATTTTATGTTGTCCTGGAGAGCTTGCAGAGCACTGGGGAAAGGCAGGCAGAGAATTCCCTGCTAGCACCTTCTCTGTGCCTGGGAAGCAGAAGTGTTCACATTGCTTCGCAGAATCACTTTTGTGCAGAAAACAATAACACGTGTTCAGAACGAAAGAAAGCACAGAGCCCCAGATTCTATGTTGTCCTGGAGAGCTTGCAGAGCACTGGGGAAAAGCAGGCAGAGAATTCCCTGCTAGCACCTTCTCTGTGCCTGGGAAACAGAAGTGTTCACATTGCTTCGCAGAATCGCTTTTGTGCAGAAAACAGTAACACTTGTTCAGAACGAAAGAAAGCACAGAGCCCTAGATTTTATGTTGTCCTGGAGAGCTTGCAGAGCACTGGGGAAAGGCAGGCATAGAATTCCCTGCTAGCACCTTCTCTGTGCCTGGGAAACAGAAGTGTTCACATTGCTTCGCAGAATCGCTTTTGTGCAGAAAACAGTAACACTTGTTCAGAACGAAAGAAAGCACAGAGCCCCAGATTTCCTGTTGTCCTGGAGAGCTTGCAGAGCACTGGGGAAAGGCAGGCAGAGAATTCCCTGCTAGCACCTTTTCTGTGCCTGTTCACACTGCTTGGCAGAATCGCTTTTGTGCAGAAAACAGTAACACTTGTTCAGAACAAAAGAAAGCACAGAGCCCCAGATTTTATGTTGTCCTGGAGAGCTTGCAGAGCACTGGGGAAAAGCAGGCAGAGAATTCCCTGCTAGCACCTTCTCTGTGCCTGGGAAGCAGAAGTGTTCACATTGCTTCGCAGAATCGCTTTTGTGCAGAAAACAGTAACACTTGTTCAGAACGAAAGAAAGCACAGAGCCCCAGATTTTATGTTGTCCTGGAGAGCTTGCAGAGCACTGGGGAAAAGCAGGCAGAGAATTCCCTGCTAGCACCTTCTCTGTGCCTGGGAAACAGAAGTGTTCATATTGCTTCGCAGAATCGCTTTTGTGCAGAAAACAGTAACAATTGTTCAGAACAAAGAAACCACAGAGCCCCAGATTTGCTGTTGTCCTGGAGAGCTTGCAGAGCACTGGGGAAAAGAAGGCAGAGAATTCCCTGCTAGCACGTTCTCTGTTCCTGGGAAACAGAAGTGTTCCCATTGCTTCGCAGAATCGCTTTTGTGCAGAAAACAGTAACACTTGTTCAGACGAAAGAAAGCACAGAGCCCCAGATTTTATGTTGTCCTGGAGAGCTTGCAGAGCACTGGGGAAAGGCAGGCAGAGAATTCCCTGCTAGCACCTTCTCTGTGCCTGGGAAGCAGAAGTGTTCACATTGCTTCGCAGAATCGCTTTTGTGCAGAAAACAGTAACACTTGTTCAGAACGAAAGAAAGCACAGAGCCCCAGATTTTATGTTGTCCTGGAGAGCTTGCAGAGCACTGGGGAAAGGCAGGCAGAGAATTCCCTGCTAGCACCTTCTCTGTGCCTGTTCACATTGCTTCGCAGAATCGCTTTTGTGCAGAAAACAGTAACACTTGTTCAGACGAAAGAAAGCACAGAGCCCCAGATTTTATGTTGTCCTGGAGAGCTTGCAGAGCACTGGGGAAAGGCAGGCAGAGAATTCCCTGCTAGCACCTTCTCTGTGCCTGGGAAGCAGAAATGTTCACATTGCTTCGCAGAATCGCTTTTGTGCAGAAAACAGTAACACTTGTTCAGAACGAAAGAAAGCACAGAGCCCCAGATTCTATGTTGTCCTGGAGAGCTTGCAGAGCACTGGGGAAAAGCAGGCAGAGAATTCCCTGCTAGCACCTTCTCTGTGCCTGGGAAACAGAAGTGTTCCCATTGCTTCGCAGAATCGCTTTTGTGCAGAAAACAGTAACACTTGTTCAGAACGAAAGAAAGCACAGAGCCCCAGATTTTATGTTGTCCTGGAGAGCTTGCAGAGCACTGGGGAAAGGCAGGCAGAGAATTCCCTGCTAGCACCTTCTCTGTGCCTGTTCACATTGCTTCGCTGAATCGCTTTTGTGCAGAAAACAGTAACACTTGTTCAGACGAAAGAAAGCACAGAGCCCCAGATTTTATGTTGTCCTGGAGAGCTTGCAGAGCACTGGGGAAAGGCAGGCAGAGAATTCCCTGCTAGCACCTTCTCTGTGCCTGGGAAGCAGAAGTCTTCACATTGCTTCGCAGAATCGCTTTTGTGCAGAAAACCCTAACACTTGTTCAGAACAAAAGAAAGCACAGAGCCCCAGATTCTATGTTGTCCTGGAGAGCTTGCAGAGCACTGGGGAAAGGCAGGCAGAGAATTCCCTGCTAGCACCTTTTCTGTGCCTGTTCACATTGCTTGGCAGAATCGCTTTTGTGCAGAAAACAGTAACACTTGTTCAGAACAAAAGAAAGCACAGAGCCCCAGATTTTATGTTGTCCTGGAGAGCTTGCAGAGCACTGGGGAAAAGCAGGCAGAGAATTCCCTGCTAGCACCTTCTCTGTGCCTGGGAAACAGAAGTGTTCACATTGCTTCGCAGAATCGCTTTTGTGCAGAGAACAGTAACACTTGTTCACAACGAAAGAAAGCACAGAGCCCCAGATTTTATGTTGTCCTGGAGAGCTTGCAGAGCACTGGGGAAAAGCAGGCAGAGAATTCCCTGCTAGCACCTTCTCTGTTCCTGGGAAACAGAAGTGTTCACATTGCTTCGCAGAATCGCTTTTGTGCAGAAAACAGTAACAATTGTTCAGAACGAAAGAAAGCACAGAGCCCCAGATTTTATGTTGTCCTGGAGAGCTTGCAGAGCACTGGGGAAAGGCAGGCAGAGAATTCCCTGCTAGCACCTTCTCTGTGCCTGTTCACATTCCTTCGCAGAATCGCTTTTGTGCAGAAAACAGTAACACTTGTTCAGACGAAAGAAAGCACAGAGCCCCAGATTTTATGTTGTCCTGGAGAGCTTGCAGAGCACTGGGGAAAGGCAGGCAGAGAATTCCCTGCTAGCACCTTCTCTGTGCCTGGGAAGCAGAAGTCTTCACATTGCTTTGCAGAATCACTTTTGTGCAGAAAACAATAACACTTGTTCAGAACGAAAGAAAGCACAGAGCCCCAGATTCTATGTTGTCCTGGAGAGCTTGCAGAGCACTGGGGAAAAGCAGGCAGAGAATTCCCTGCTAGCACCTTCTCTGTGCCTGGGAAACAGAAGTGTTCACATTGCTTCGCAGAATCGCTTTTGTGCAGAAAACAGTAACACTTGTTCAGAACGAAAGAAAGCACAGAGCCCCAGATTTTATGTGTCCTGGAGAGCTTGCAGAGCACTGGGGAAAAGCAGGCAGAGAATTCCCTGCTAGCACCTTCTCTGTGCCTGGGAAACAGAAGTGTTCACATTGCTTCGCAGAATCGCTTTTGTGCAGAAAACAGTAACACTTGTTCAGAACGAAAGAAAGCACAGAGCCCTAGATTTTATGTTGTCCTGGAGAGCTTGCAGAGCACTGGGGAAAGGCAGACATAGAATTCCCTGCTAGCACCTTCTCTGTGCCTGTTCACATTGCTTCGCAGAATCGCTTTTGTGCAGAAAACAGTAACACTTGTTCAGCAGAAAGAAAGCACAGAGCCCCAGATTTGCTGTTGTCCTGGAGAGCTTGCAGAGCACTGGGGAAAAGCAGGCAGAGAATTCCCTGCTAGCACCTTCTCTGTGCCTGGGAAACAGAAGTGTTCACATTGCTTCGCAGAATCGCTTTTGTGCAGAAAACAGTAACACTTGTTCAGAACGAAAGAAAGCACAGAGCCCCAGATTTTATGTTGTCCTGGAGAGCTTGCAGAGCACTGGGGAAAAGCAGGCAGAGAATTCCCTGCTAGCACCTTCTCTGTGCCTGGGAAACAGAAGTGTTCCCATTGCTTCGCAGAATCGCTTTTGTGCAGAAAACAGTAACACTTGTTCAGAACGAAAGAAAGCACAGAGCCCCAGATTTTATGTTGTCCTGGAGAGCTTGCAGAGCACTGGGGAAAGGCAGGCAGAGAATTCCCTGCTAGCACCTTCTCTGTGCCTGGGAAGCAGAAGTGTTCACATTGCTTCGCAGAATCGCTTTTGTGCAGAAAACAGTAACACTTGTTCAGAACGAAAGAAAGCACAGAGCCCCAGATTTTATGTTGTCCTGGAGAGCTTGCAGAGCACTGGGGAAAGGCAGGCAGAGAATTCCCTGCTAGCACCTTCTCTGTGCCTGTTCACATTGCTTCGCAGAATCGCTTTTGTGCAGAAAACAGTAACACTTGTTCAGACGAAAGAAAGCACAGAGCCCCAGATTTTATGTTGTCCTGGAGAGCTTGCAGAGCACTGGGGAAAGGCAGGCAGAGAATTCCCTGCTAGCACCTTCTCTGTGCCTGGGAAGCAGAAATGTTCACATTGCTTCGCAGAATCACTTTTGTGCAGAAAACAGTAACACTTGTTCAGAACGAAAGAAAGCACAGAGCCCCAGATTCTATGTTGTCCTGGAGAGCTTGCAGAGCACTGGGGAAAAGCAGGCAGAGAATTCCCTGCTAGCACCTTCTCTGTGCCTGGGAAACAGAAGTGTTCCCATTGCTTCGCAGAATCGCTTTTGTGCAGAAAACAGTAACACTTGTTCAGAACGAAAGAAAGCACAGAGCCCCAGATTTTATGTTGTCCTGGAGAGCTTGCAGAGCACTGGGGAAAGGCAGGCAGAGAATTCCCTGCTAGCACCTTCTCTGTGCCTGTTCACATTGCTTCGCTGAATCGCTTTTGTGCAGAAAACAGTAACACTTGTTCAGACGAAAGAAAGCACAGAGCCCCAGATTTTATGTTGTCCTGGAGAGCTTGCAGAGCACTGGGGAAAGGCAGGCAGAGAATTCCCTGCTAGCACCTTCTCTGTGCCTGGGAAGCAGAAGTCTTCACATTGCTTCGCAGAATCGCTTTTGTGCAGAAAACCCTAACACTTGTTCAGAACAGAAGAAAGCACAGAGCCCCAGATTCTATGTTGTCCTGGAGAGCTTGCAGAGCACTGGGGAAAGGCAGGCAGAGAATTCCCTGCTAGCACCTTTTCTGTGCCTGTTCACATTGCTTGGCAGAATCGCTTTTGTGCAGAAAACAGTAACACTTGTTCAGAACAAAAGAAAGCACAGAGCCCCAGATTTTATGTTGTCCTGGAGAGCTTGCAGAGCACTGGGGAAAAGCAGGCAGAGAATTCCCTGCTAGCACCTTCTCTGTGCCTGGGAAACAGAAGTGTTCCCATTGCTTCGCAGAATCGCTTTTGTGCAGAGAACAGTAACACTTGTTCACAACGAAAGAAAGCACAGAGCCCCAGATTTTATGTTGTCCTGGAGAGCTTGCAGAGCACTGGGGAAAGGCAGGCAGAGAATTCCCTGCTAGCACCTTCTCTGTGCCTGGGAAGCAGAAGTGTTCACATTGCTTCGCAGAATCGCTTTTGTGCAGAAAACAGTAACACTTGTTCAGAACGAAAGAAAGCACAGAGCCCCAGATTTTATGTTGTCCTGGAGAGCTTGCAGAGCACTGGGGAAAGGCAGGCATAGAATTCCCTGCTAGCACCTTCTCTGTGCCTGGGAAACAGAAGTGTTCACATTGCTTCGCAGAATCGCTTTTGTGCAGAAAACAGTAACAGTTGTTCAGAACGAAAGAAAGCACAGAGCCCCAGATTTCCTGTTGTCCTGGAGAGCTTGCAGAGCACTGGGGAAAGGCAGGCAGAGAATTCCCTGCTAGCACCTTTTCTGTGCCTGTTCACACTGCTTGGCAGAATCGCTTTTGTGCAGAAAACAGTAACACTTGTTCAGAACAAAAGAAAGCACAGAGCCCCAGATTTTATGTTGTCCTGGAGAGCTTGCAGAGCACTGGGGAAAAGCAGGCAGAGAATTCCCTGCTAGCACCTTCTCTGTGCCTGGGAAGCAGAAGTGTTCACATTGCTTCGCAGAATCGCTTTTGTGCAGAAAACAGTAACACTTGTTCACAACGAAAGAAAGCACAGAGCCCCAGATTTTATGTTGTCCTGGAGAGCTTGCAGAGCACTGGGGAAAAGCAGGCAGAGAATTCCCTGCTAGCACCTTCTGTGTTCCTGGGAAACAGAAGTGTTCATATTGCTTCGCAGAATCGCTTTTGTGCAGAAAACAGTAACAATTGTTCAGAACAAAGAAACCACAGAGCCCCAGATTTGCTGTTGTCCTGGAGAGCTTGCAGAGCACTGGGGAAAAGAAGGCAGAGAATTCCCTGCTAGCACCTTCTCTGTGCCTGGGAAACAGAAGTGTTCCCATTGCTTCGCTGAATCGCTTTTGTGCAGAAAACAGTAACACTTGTTCAGAACGAAAGAAAGCACAGAGCCCCAGATTTGCTGTTGTCCTGGAGAGCTTGCAGAGCACTGGGGAAAGGCAGGCAGAGAATTCCCTGCTAGCACCTTCTCTGTGCCTGTTCACATTGCTTCGCAGAATCGCTTTTGTGCAGAAAACTGTAACACTTGTTCAGAACAAAAGAAAGCACAGAGCCCCAGATTTTATGTTGTCCTGGAGAGCTTGCAGAGCACTGGGGAAAAGCAGGCAGAGAATTCCCTGCTAGCACCTTCTCTGTGCCTGGGAAACAGAAGTGTTCCCATTGCTTCGCAGAATCGCTTTTGTGCAGAGAACAGTAACACTTGTTCACAACGAAAGAAAGCACAGAGCCCCAGATTTTATGTTGTCCTGGAGAGCTTGCAGAGCACTGGGGAAAAGAAGGCAGAGAATTCCCTGCTAGCACCTTCTCTGTGCCTGGGAAACAGAAGTGTTCACATTGCTTCGCAGAATCGCTTTTGTGCAGAAAACAGTAACACTTGTTCAGAACGAAAGAAAGCACAGAGCCCCAGATTTTATGTTGTCCTGGAGAGCTTGCAGAGCACTGCGGAAAGGCAGGCAGAGAATTCCCTGCTAGCACCTTCTCTGTGCCTGTTCACATTCCTTCGCAGAATCGCTTTTGTGCAGAAAACAGTAACACTTGTTCAGACGAAAGAAAGCACAGAGCCCCAGATTTTATGTTGTCCTGGAGAGCTTGCAGAGCACTGGGGAAAGGCAGGCAGAGAATTCCCTGCTAGCACCTTCTCTGTGCCTGGGAAGCAGAAGTGTTCACATTGCTTCGCAGAATCACTTTTGTGCAGAAAACAATAACACTTGTTCAGAACGAAAGAAAGCACAGAGCCCCAGATTCTATGTTGTCCTGGAGAGCTTGCAGAGCACTGGGGAAAAGCAGGCAGAGAATTCCCTGCTAGCACCTTCTCTGTGCCTGGGAAACAGAAGTGTTCACATTGCTTCGCAGAATCGCTTTTGTGCAGAAAACAGTAACACTTGTTCAGAACGAAAGAAAGCACAGAGCCCTAGATTTTATGTTGTCCTGGAGAGCTTGCAGAGCACTGGGGAAAGGCAGGCATAGAATTCCCTGCTAGCACCTTCTCTGTGCCTGGGAAACAGAAGTGTTCACATTGCTTCGCAGAATCGCTTTTGTGCAGAAAACAGTAACACTTGTTCAGAACGAAAGAAAGCACAGAGCCCCAGATTTCCTGTTGTCCTGGAGAGCTTGCAGAGCACTGGGGAAAGGCAGGCAGAGAATTCCCTGCTAGCACCTTTTCTGTGCCTGTTCACACTGCTTGGCAGAATCGCTTTTGTGCAGAAAACAGTAACACTTGTTCAGAACAAAAGAAAGCACAGAGCCCCAGATTTTATGTTGTCCTGGAGAGCTTGCAGAGCACTGGGGAAAAGCAGGCAGAGAATTCCCTGCTAGCACCTTCTCTGTGCCTGGGAAGCAGAAGTGTTCACATTGCTTCGCAGAATCGCTTTTGTGCAGAAAACAGTAACACTTGTTCACAACGAAAGAAAGCACAGAGCCCCAGATTTTATGTTGTCCTGGAGAGCTTGCAGAGCACTGGGGAAAAGCAGGCAGAGAATTCCCTGCTAGCACCTTCTCTGTGCCTGGGAAACAGAAGTGTTCATATTGCTTCGCAGAATCGCTTTTGTGCAGAAAACAGTAACAATTGTTCAGAACAAAGAAACCACAGAGCCCCAGATTTGCTGTTGTCCTGGAGAGCTTGCAGAGCACTGGGGAAAAGAAGGCAGAGAATTCCCTGCTAGCACGTTCTCTGTTCCTGGGAAACAGAAGTGTTCCCATTGCTTCGCAGAATCGCTTTTGTGCAGAAAACAGTAACACTTGTTCAGACGAAAGAAAGCACAGAGCCCCAGATTTTATGTTGTCCTGGAGAGCTTGCAGAGCACTGGGGAAAGGCAGGCAGAGAATTCCCTGCTAGCACCTTCTCTGTGCCTGGGAAGCAGAAGTGTTCACATTGCTTCGCAGAATCGCTTTTGTGCAGAAAACAGTAACACTTGTTCAGAACGAAAGAAAGCACAGAGCCCCAGATTTTATGTTGTCCTGGAGAGCTTGCAGAGCACTGGGGAAAGGCAGGCAGAGAATTCCCTGCTAGCACCTTCTCTGTGCCTGTTCACATTGCTTCGCAGAATCGCTTTTGTGCAGAAAACAGTAACACTTGTTCAGACGAAAGAAAGCACAGAGCCCCAGATTTTATGTTGTCCTGGAGAGCTTGCAGAGCACTGGGGAAAGGCAGGCAGAGAATTCCCTGCTAGCACCTTCTCTGTGCCTGGGAAGCAGAAATGTTCACATTGCTTCGCAGAATCGCTTTTGTGCAGAAAACAGTAACACTTGTTCAGAACGAAAGAAAGCACAGAGCCCCAGATTCTATGTTGTCCTGGAGAGCTTGCAGAGCACTGGGGAAAAGCAGGCAGAGAATTCCCTGCTAGCACCTTCTCTGTGCCTGGGAAACAGAAGTGTTCCCATTGCTTCGCAGAATCGCTTTTGTGCAGAAAACAGTAACACTTGTTCAGAACGAAAGAAAGCACAGAGCCCCAGATTTTATGTTGTCCTGGAGAGCTTGCAGAGCACTGGGGAAAGGCAGGCAGAGAATTCCCTGCTAGCACCTTCTCTGTGCCTGTTCACATTGCTTCGCTGAATCGCTTTTGTGCAGAAAACAGTAACACTTGTTCAGACGAAAGAAAGCACAGAGCCCCAGATTTTATGTTGTCCTGGAGAGCTTGCAGAGCACTGGGGAAAGGCAGGCAGAGAATTCCCTGCTAGCACCTTCTCTGTGCCTGGGAAGCAGAAGTCTTCACATTGCTTCGCAGAATCGCTTTTGTGCAGAAAACCCTAACACTTGTTCAGAACAAAAGAAAGCACAGAGCCCCAGATTCTATGTTGTCCTGGAGAGCTTGCAGAGCACTGGGGAAAGGCAGGCAGAGAATTCCCTGCTAGCACCTTTTCTGTGCCTGTTCACATTGCTTGGCAGAATCGCTTTTGTGCAGAAAACAGTAACACTTGTTCAGAACGAAAGAAAGCACAGAGCCCCAGATTTTATGTTGTCCTGGAGAGCTTGCAGAGCACTGGGGAAAAGCAGGCAGAGAATTCCCTGCTAGCACCTTCTCTGTTCCTGGGAAACAGAAGTGTTCCCATTGCTTCGCAGAATCGCTTTTGTGCAGAAAACAGTAACACTTGTTCAGAACGAAAGAAAGCACAGAGCCCCAGATTTTATGTTGTCCTGGAGAGCATGCAGAGCACTGGGGAAAAGCAGGCAGAGAATTCCCTGCTAGCACCTTCTCTGTGCCTGGGAAACAGAAGTGTTCCCATTGCTTCGCAGAATCGCTTTTGTGCAGAAAACAGTAACACTTGTTCAGAACGAAAGAAAGCACAGAGCCCCAGATTCTATGTTGTCCTGGAGAGCTTGCAGAGCACTGGGGAAAGGCAGGCAGAGAATTCCCTGCTAGCACCTTCTCTGTGCCTGGGAAGCAGAAGTGTTCACATTGCTTCGCAGAATCGCTTTTGTGCAGAAAACAGTAACACTTGTTCAGAACGAAAGAAAGCACAGAGCCCCAGATTTGCTGTTGTCCTGGAGAGCTTGCAGAGCACTGGGGAAAGGCAGGCAGAGAATTCCCTGCTAGCACCTTCTCTGTGCCTGGGAAGCAGAAATGTTCACATTGCTTTGCAGAATCACTTTTGTGCAGAGAACCATAACACTTGTTCACAACGAAAGAAAGCACAGAGCCCCAGATTTTATGTTGTCCTGGAGAGCTTGCAGAGCACTGGGGAAAAGAAGGCAGAGAATTCCCTGCTAGCACCTTCTCTGTGCCTGGGAAACAGAAGTGTTCACATTGCTTCGCAGAATCGCTTTTGTGCAGAAAACAGTAACACTTGTTCAGAACGAAAGAAAGCACAGAGCCCCAGATTTTATGTTGTCCTGGAGAGCTTGCAGAGCACTGCGGAAAGGCAGGCAGAGAATTCCCTGCTAGCACCTTCTCTGTGCCTGTTCACATTCCTTCGCAGAATCGCTTTTGTGCAGAAAACAGTAACACTTGTTCAGACGAAAGAAAGCACAGAGCCCCAGATTTTATGTTGTCCTGGAGAGCTTGCAGAGCACTGGGGAAAGGCAGGCAGAGAATTCCCTGCTAGCACCTTCTCTGTGCCTGGGAAGCAGAAGTGTTCACATTGCTTCGCAGAATCACTTTTGTGCAGAAAACAATAACACTTGTTCAGAACGAAAGAAAGCACAGAGCCCCAGATTCTATGTTGTCCTGGAGAGCTTGCAGAGCACTGGGGAAAAGCAGGCAGAGAATTCCCTGCTAGCACCTTCTCTGTGCCTGGGAAACAGAAGTGTTCACATTGCTTCGCAGAATCGCTTTTGTGCAGAAAACAGTAACACTTGTTCAGAACGAAAGAAAGCACAGAGCCCTAGATTTTATGTTGTCCTGGAGAGCTTGCAGAGCACTGGGGAAAGGCAGGCATAGAATTCCCTGCTAGCACCTTCTCTGTGCCTGGGAAACAGAAGTGTTCACATTGCTTCGCAGAATCGCTTTTGTGCAGAAAACAGTAACACTTGTTCGGAACGAAAGAAAGCACAGAGCCCCAGATTTCCTGTTGTCCTGGAGAGCTTGCAGAGCACTGGGGAAAGGCAGGCAGAGAATTCCCTGCTAGCACCTTTTCTGTGCCTGTTCACACTGCTTGGCAGAATCGCTTTTGTGCAGAAAACAGTAACACTTGTTCAGAACAAAAGAAAGCACAGAGCCCCAGATTTTATGTTGTCCTGGAGAGCTTGCAGAGCACTGGGGAAAAGCAGGCAGAGAATTCCCTGCTAGCACCTTCTCTGTGCCTGGGAAGCAGAAGTGTTCACATTGCTTCGCAGAATCGCTTTTGTGCAGAAAACAGTAACACTTGTTCACAACGAAAGAAAGCACAGAGCCCCAGATTTTATGTTGTCCTGGAGAGCTTGCAGAGCACTGGGGAAAAGCAGGCAGAGAATTCCCTGCTAGCACCTTCTCTGTGCCTGGGAAGCAGAAGTGTTCACATTGCTTCGCAGAATCGCTTTTGTGCAGAAAACAGTAACACTTGTTCAGAACGAAAGAAAGCACAGAGCCCCAGATTTTATGTTGTCCTGGAGAGCTTGCAGAGCACTGGGGAAAGGCAGGCAGAGAATTCCCTGCTAGCACCTTCTCTGTGCCTGGGAAACAGAAGTGTTCATATTGCTTCGCAGAATCGCTTTTGTGCAGAAAACAGTAACAATTGTTCAGAACAAAGAAACCACAGAGCCCCAGATTTGCTGTTGTCCTGGAGAGCTTGCAGAGCACTGGGGAAAAGAAGGCAGAGAATTCCCTGCTAGCACGTTCTCTGTTCCTGGGAAACAGAAGTGTTCCCATTGCTTCGCAGAATCGCTTTTGTGCAGAAAACAGTAACACTTGTTCAGAACGAAAGAAAGCACAGAGCCCCAGATTTTATGTTGTCCTGGAGAGCTTGCAGAGCACTGGGGAAAGGCAGGCAGAGAATTCCCTGCTAGCACCTTCTCTGTGCCTGGGAAGCAGAAGTGTTCACATTGCTTCGCAGAATCGCTTTTGTGCAGAAAACAGTAACACTTGTTCAGAACGAAAGAAAGCACAGAGCCCCAGATTTTATGTTGTCCTGGAGAGCTTGCAGAGCACTGGGGAAAGGCAGGCAGAGAATTCCCTGCTAGCACCTTCTCTGTGCCTGTTCACATTGCTTCGCAGAATCGCTTTTGTGCAGAAAACAGTAACACTTGTTCAGACGAAAGAAAGCACAGAGCCCCAGATTTTATGTTGTCCTGGAGAGCTTGCAGAGCACTGGGGAAAGGCAGGCAGAGAATTCCCTGCTAGCACCTTCTCTGTGCCTGGGAAGCAGAAATGTTCACATTGCTTCGCAGAATCGCTTTTGTGCAGAAAACAGTAACACTTGTTCAGAACGAAAGAAAGCACAGAGCCCCAGATTCTATGTTGTCCTGGAGAGCTTGCAGAGCACTGGGGAAAAGCAGGCAGAGAATTCCCTGCTAGCACCTTCTCTGTGCCTGGGAAACAGAAGTGTTCCCATTGCTTCGCAGAATCGCTTTTGTGCAGAAAACAGTAACACTTGTTCAGAACGAAAGAAAGCACAGAGCCCCAGATTTTATGTTGTCCTGGAGAGCTTGCAGAGCACTGGGGAAAGGCAGGCAGAGAATTCCCTGCTAGCACCTTCTCTGTGCCTGTTCACATTGCTTCGCAGAATCGCTTTTGTGCAGAAAACAGTAACACTTGTTCAGACGAAAGAAAGCACAGAGCCCCAGATTTTATGTTGTCCTGGAGAGCTTGCAGAGCACTGGGGAAAGGCAGGCAGAGAATTCCCTGCTAGCACCTTCTCTGTGCCTGGGAAGCAGAAGTCTTCACATTGCTTCGCAGAATCGCTTTTGTGCAGAAAACCCTAACACTTGTTCAGAACAAAAGAAAGCACAGAGCCCCAGATTCTATGTTGTCCTGGAGAGCTTGCAGAGCACTGGGGAAAGGCAGGCAGAGAATTCCCTGCTAGCACCTTTTCTGTGCCTGTTCACATTGCTTGGCAGAATCGCTTTTGTGCAGAAAACAGTAACACTTGTTCAGAACGAAAGAAAGCACAGAGCCCCAGATTTTATGTTGTCCTGGAGAGCTTGCAGAGCACTGGGGAAAAGCAGGCAGAGAATTCCCTGCTAGCACCTTCTCTGTTCCTGGGAAACAGAAGTGTTCCCATTGCTTCGCAGAATCGCTTTTGTGCAGAAAACAGTAACACTTGTTCAGAACGAAAGAAAGCACAGAGCCCCAGATTTTATGTTGTCCTGGAGAGCATGCAGAGCACTGGGGAAAAGCAGGCAGAGAATTCCCTGCTAGCACCTTCTCTGTGCCTGTGAAACAGAAGTGTTCCCATTGCTTCGCAGAATCGCTTTTGTGCAGAAAACAGTAACACTTGTTCAGAACGAAAGAAAGCACAGAGCCCCAGATTCTATGTTGTCCTGGAGAGCTTGCAGAGCACTGGGGAAAGGCAGGCAGAGAATTCCCTGCTAGCACCTTCTCTGTGCCTGGGAAGCAGAAGTGTTCACATTGCTTCGCAGAATCGCTTTTGTGCAGAAAACAGTAACACTTGTTCAGAACGAAAGAAAGCACAGAGCCCCAGATTTGCTGTTGTCCTGGAGAGCTTGCAGAGCACTGGGGAAAGGCAGGCAGAGAATTCCCTGCTAGCACCTTCTCTGTGCCTGGGAAGCAGAAATGTTCACATTGCTTTGCAGAATCACTTTTGTGCAGAAAACAGTAACACTTGTTCAGAACGAAAGAAAGCACAGAGCCCCAGATTCTATGTTGTCCTGGAGAGCTTGCAGAGCACTGGGGAAAAGCAGGCAGAGAATTCCCTGCTAGCACCTTCTCTGTGCCTGGGAAACAGAAGTGTTCCCATTGCTTGGCAGAATCGCTTTTGTGCAGAAAACAGTAACACTTGTTCAGAACGAAAGAAAGCACAGAGCCCCAGATTTTATGTTGTCCTGGAGAGCTTGCAGAGCACTGGGGAAAGGCAGGCAGAGAATTCCCTGCTAGCACCTTCTCTGTGCCTGTTCACATTGCTTCGCTGAATCGCTTTTGTGCAGAAAACAGTAACACTTGTTCAGACGAAAGAAAGCACAGAGCCCCAGATTTTATGTTGTCCTGGAGAGCTTGCAGAGCACTGGGGAAAGGCAGGCAGAGAATTCCCTGCTAGCACCTTTTCTGTGCCTGTTCACATTGCTTGGCAGAATCGCTTTTGTGCAGAAAACAGTAACACTTGTTCAGAACGAAAGAAAGCACAGAGCCCCAGATTTTATGTTGTCCTGGAGAGCTTGCAGAGCACTGGGGAAAAGCAGGCAGAGAATTCCCTGCTAGCACCTTCTCTGTGCCTGGGAAACAGAAGTGTTCCCATTGCTTCGCAGAATCGCTTTTGTGCAGAGAACAGTAACAATTGTTCAGAACGAAAGAAAGCACAGAGCCCCAGATTTTATGTTGTCCTGGAGAGCTTGCAGAGCACTGGGGAAAAGAAGGCAGAGAATTCCCTGCTAGCACCTTCTCTGTGCCTGGGAAACAGAAGTGTTCACATTGCTTCGCAGAATCGCTTTTGTGCAGCAAACAGTAACACTTGTTCAGAACGAAAGAAAGCACAGAGCCCCAGATTTTATGTTGTCCTGGAGAGCTTGCAGAGCACTGGGGAAAAGCAGGCAGAGAATTCCCTGCTAGCACCTTCTCTGTGCCTGGGAAACAGAAGTGTTCACATTGCTTCGCAGAATCGCTTTTGTGCAGAAAACAGTAACACTTGTTCAGAACGAAAGAAAGCACAGAGCCCCAGATTTTATGTTGTCCTGGAGAGCTTGCAGAGCACTGGGGAAAGGCAGGCAGAGAATTCCCTGCTAGCACCTTCTCTGTGCCTGTTCACATTGCTTCGCTGAATCGCTTTTGTGCAGAAAACAGTAACACTTGTTCAGACGAAAGAAAGCACAGAGCCCCAGATTTTATGTTGTCCTGGAGAGCTTGCAGAGCACTGGGGAAAGGCAGGCAGAGAATTCCCTGCTAGCACCTTCTCTGTGCCTGGGAAGCAGAAGTCTTCACATTGCTTCGCAGAATCGCTTTTGTGCAGAAAACCCTAACACTTGTTCAGAACAAAAGAAAGCACAGAGCCCCAGATTCTATGTTGTCCTGGAGAGCTTGCAGAGCACTGGGGAAAGGCAGGCAGAGAATTCCCTGCTAGCACCTTTTCTGTGCCTGTTCACATTGCTTGGCAGAATCGCTTTTGTGCAGAAAACAGTAACACTTGTTCAGAACGAAAGAAAGCACAGAGCCCCAGATTTTATGTTGTCCTGGAGAGCTTGCAGAGCACTGGGGAAAAGCAGGCAGAGAATTCCCTGCTAGCACCTTCTCTGTGCCTGGGAAACAGAAGTGTTCACATTGCTTCGCAGAATCGCTTTTGTGCAGAGAACAGTAACACTTGTTCACAACGAAAGAAAGCACAGAGCCCCAGATTTTATGTTGTCCTGGAGAGCTTGCAGAGCACTGGGGAAAAGCAGGCAGAGAATTCCCTGCTAGCACCTTCTCTGTTCCTGGGAAACAGAAGTGTTCACATTGCTTCGCAGAATCGCTTTTGTGCAGAAAACAGTAACAATTGTTCAGAACGAAAGAAAGCACAGAGCCCCAGATTTTATGTTGTCCTGGAGAGCTTGCAGAGCACTGGGGAAAAGAAGGCAGAGAATTCCCTGCTAGCACCTTCTCTGTGCCTGGGAAACAGAAGTGTTCACATTGCTTCGCAGAATCGCTTTTGTGCAGAAAACAGTAACACTTGTTCAGAACGAAAGAAAGCACAGAGCCCCAGATTTTATGTTGTCCTGGAGAGCTTGCAGAGCACTGGGGAAAGGCAGGCAGAGAATTCCCTGCTAGCACCTTCTCTGTGCCTGTTCACATTCCTTCGCAGAATCGCTTTTGTGCAGAAAACAGTAACACTTGTTCAGACGAAAGAAAGCACAGAGCCCCAGATTTTATGTTGTCCTGGAGAGCTTGCAGAGCACTGGGGAAAGGCAGGCAGAGAATTCCCTGCTAGCACCTTCTCTGTGCCTGGGAAGCAGAAGTGTTCACATTGCTTCGCAGAATCACTTTTGTGCAGAAAACAATAACACTTGTTCAGAACGAAAGAAAGCACAGAGCCCCAGATTCTATGTTGTCCTGGAGAGCTTGCAGAGCACTGGGGAAAAGCAGGCAGAGAATTCCCTGCTAGCACCTTCTCTGTGCCTGGGAAACAGAAGTGTTCACATTGCTTCGCAGAATCGCTTTTGTGCAGAAAACAGTAACACTTGTTCAGAACGAAAGAAAGCACAGAGCCCCAGATTTTATGTTGTCCTGGAGAGCTTGCAGAGCACTGGGGAAAAGCAGGCAGAGAATTCCCTGCTAGCACCTTCTCTGTGCCTGGGAAGCAGAAGTGTTCACATTGCTTCGCAGAATCGCTTTTGTGCAGAAAACAGTAACACTTGTTCACAACGAAAGAAAGCACAGAGCCCCAGATTTTATGTTGTCCTGGAGAGCTTGCAGAGCACTGGGGAAAAGCAGGCAGAGAATTCCCTGCTAGCACCTTCTCTGTGCCTGGGAAACAGAAGTGTTCATATTGCTTCGCAGAATCGCTTTTGTGCAGAAAACAGTAACAATTGTTCAGAACAAAGAAACCACAGAGCCCCAGATTTGCTGTTGTCCTGGAGAGCTTGCAGAGCACTGGGGAAAAGAAGGCAGAGAATTCCCTGCTAGCACGTTCTCTGTTCCTGGGAAACAGAAGTGTTCCCATTGCTTCGCAGAATCGCTTTTGTGCAGAAAACAGTAACACTTGTTCAGAACGAAAGAAAGCACAGAGCCCCAGATTTTATGTTGTCCTGGAGAGCTTGCAGAGCACTGGGGAAAGGCAGGCAGAGAATTCCCTGCTAGCACCTTCTCTGTGCCTGGGAAGCAGAAGTGTTCACATTGCTTCGCAGAATCGCTTTTGTGCAGAAAACAGTAACACTTGTTCAGAACGAAAGAAAGCACAGAGCCCCAGATTTTATGTTGTCCTGGAGAGCTTGCAGAGCACTGGGGAAAGGCAGGCAGAGAATTCCCTGCTAGCACCTTCTCTGTGCCTGTTCACATTGCTTCGCAGAATCGCTTTTGTGCAGAAAACAGTAACACTTGTTCAGACGAAAGAAAGCACAGAGCCCCAGATTTTATGTTGTCCTGGAGAGCTTGCAGAGCACTGGGGAAAGGCAGGCAGAGAATTCCCTGCTAGCACCTTCTCTGTGCCTGGGAAGCAGAAATGTTCACATTGCTTCGCAGAATCGCTTTTGTGCAGAAAACAGTAACACTTGTTCAGAACGAAAGAAAGCACAGAGCCCCAGATTCTATGTTGTCCTGGAGAGCTTGCAGAGCACTGGGGAAAAGCAGGCAGAGAATTCCCTGCTAGCACCTTCTCTGTGCCTGGGAAACAGAAGTGTTCCCATTGCTTCGCAGAATCGCTTTTGTGCAGAAAACAGTAACACTTGTTCAGAACGAAAGAAAGCACAGAGCCCCAGATTTTATGTTGTCCTGGAGAGCTTGCAGAGCACTGGGGAAAGGCAGGCAGAGAATTCCCTGCTAGCACCTTCTCTGTGCCTGTTCACATTGCTTCGCAGAATCGCTTTTGTGCAGAAAACAGTAACACTTGTTCAGACGAAAGAAAGCACAGAGCCCCAGATTTTATGTTGTCCTGGAGAGCTTGCAGAGCACTGGGGAAAGGCAGGCAGAGAATTCCCTGCTAGCACCTTCTCTGTGCCTGGGAAGCAGAAGTCTTCACATTGCTTCGCAGAATCGCTTTTGTGCAGAAAACCCTAACACTTGTTCAGAACAAAAGAAAGCACAGAGCCCCAGATTCTATGTTGTCCTGGAGAGCTTGCAGAGCACTGGGGAAAGGCAGGCAGAGAATTCCCTGCTAGCACCTTTTCTGTGCCTGTTCACATTGCTTGGCAGAATCGCTTTTGTGCAGAAAACAGTAACACTTGTTCAGAACGAAAGAAAGCACAGAGCCCCAGATTTTATGTTGTCCTGGAGAGCATGCAGAGCACTGGGGAAAAGCAGGCAGAGAATTCCCTGCTAGCACCTTCTCTGTGCCTGTGAAACAGAAGTGTTCCCATTGCTTCGCAGAATCGCTTTTGTGCAGAAAACAGTAACACTTGTTCAGAACGAAAGAAAGCACAGAGCCCCAGATTCTATGTTGTCCTGGAGAGCTTGCAGAGCACTGGGGAAAGGCAGGCAGAGAATTCCCTGCTAGCACCTTCTCTGTGCCTGGGAAGCAGAAGTGTTCACATTGCTTCGCAGAATCGCTTTTGTGCAGAAAACAGTAACACTTGTTCAGAACGAAAGAAAGCACAGAGCCCCAGATTTGCTGTTGTCCTGGAGAGCTTGCAGAGCACTGGGGAAAGGCAGGCAGAGAATTCCCTGCTAGCACCTTCTCTGTGCCTGGGAAGCAGAAATGTTCACATTGCTTTGCAGAATCACTTTTGTGCAGAAAACAGTAACACTTGTTCAGAACGAAAGAAAGCACAGAGCCCCAGATTCTATGTTGTCCTGGAGAGCTTGCAGAGCACTGGGGAAAAGCAGGCAGAGAATTCCCTGCTAGCACCTTCTCTGTGCCTGGGAAACAGAAGTGTTCCCATTGCTTGGCAGAATCGCTTTTGTGCAGAAAACAGTAACACTTGTTCAGAACGAAAGAAAGCACAGAGCCCCAGATTTTATGTTGTCCTGGAGAGCTTGCAGAGCACTGGGGAAAGGCAGGCAGAGAATTCCCTGCTAGCACCTTCTCTGTGCCTGTTCACATTGCTTCGCTGAATCGCTTTTGTGCAGAAAACAGTAACACTTGTTCAGACGAAAGAAAGCACAGAGCCCCAGATTTTATGTTGTCCTGGAGAGCTTGCAGAGCACTGGGGAAAGGCAGGCAGAGAATTCCCTGCTAGCACCTTTTCTGTGCCTGTTCACATTGCTTGGCAGAATCGCTTTTGTGCAGAAAACAGTAACACTTGTTCAGAACGAAAGAAAGCACAGAGCCCCAGATTTTATGTTGTCCTGGAGAGCTTGCAGAGCACTGGGGAAAAGCAGGCAGAGAATTCCCTGCTAGCACCTTCTCTGTGCCTGGGAAACAGAAGTGTTCCCATTGCTTCGCAGAATCGCTTTTGTGCAGAGAACAGTAACAATTGTTCAGAACGAAAGAAAGCACAGAGCCCCAGATTTTATGTTGTCCTGGAGAGCTTGCAGAGCACTGGGGAAAAGAAGGCAGAGAATTCCCTGCTAGCACCTTCTCTGTGCCTGGGAAACAGAAGTGTTCACATTGCTTCGCAGAATCGCTTTTGTGCAGCAAACAGTAACACTTGTTCAGAACGAAAGAAAGCACAGAGCCCCAGATTTTATGTTGTCCTGGAGAGCTTGCAGAGCACTGGGGAAAAGCAGGCAGAGAATTCCCTGCTAGCACCTTCTCTGTGCCTGGGAAACAGAAGTGTTCACATTGCTTCGCAGAATCGCTTTTGTGCAGAAAACAGTAACACTTGTTCAGAACGAAAGAAAGCACAGAGCCCCAGATTTTATGTTGTCCTGGAGAGCTTGCAGAGCACTGGGGAAAGGCAGGCAGAGAATTCCCTGCTAGCACCTTCTCTGTGCCTGTTCACATTGCTTCGCTGAATCGCTTTTGTGCAGAAAACAGTAACACTTGTTCAGACGAAAGAAAGCACAGAGCCCCAGATTTTATGTTGTCCTGGAGAGCTTGCAGAGCACTGGGGAAAGGCAGGCAGAGAATTCCCTGCTAGCACCTTCTCTGTGCCTGGGAAGCAGAAGTCTTCACATTGCTTCGCAGAATCGCTTTTGTGCAGAAAACCCTAACACTTGTTCAGAACAAAAGAAAGCACAGAGCCCCAGATTCTATGTTGTCCTGGAGAGCTTGCAGAGCACTGGGGAAAGGCAGGCAGAGAATTCCCTGCTAGCACCTTTTCTGTGCCTGTTCACATTGCTTGGCAGAATCGCTTTTGTGCAGAAAACAGTAACACTTGTTCAGAACGAAAGAAAGCACAGAGCCCCAGATTTTATGTTGTCCTGGAGAGCTTGCAGAGCACTGGGGAAAAGCAGGCAGAGAATTCCCTGCTAGCACCTTCTCTGTGCCTGGGAAACAGAAGTGTTCACATTGCTTCGCAGAATCGCTTTTGTGCAGAGAACAGTAACACTTGTTCACAACGAAAGAAAGCACAGAGCCCCAGATTTTATGTTGTCCTGGAGAGCTTGCAGAGCACTGGGGAAAAGCAGGCAGAGAATTCCCTGCTAGCACCTTCTCTGTTCCTGGGAAACAGAAGTGTTCACATTGCTTCGCAGAATCGCTTTTGTGCAGAAAACAGTAACAATTGTTCAGAACGAAAGAAAGCACAGAGCCCCAGATTTTATGTTGTCCTGGAGAGCTTGCAGAGCACTGGGGAAAAGAAGGCAGAGAATTCCCTGCTAGCACCTTCTCTGTGCCTGGGAAACAGAAGTGTTCACATTGCTTCGCAGAATCGCTTTTGTGCAGAAAACAGTAACACTTGTTCAGAACGAAAGAAAGCACAGAGCCCCAGATTTTATGTTGTCCTGGAGAGCTTGCAGAGCACTGGGGAAAGGCAGGCAGAGAATTCCCTGCTAGCACCTTCTCTGTGCCTGGGAAGCAGAAGTGTTCACATTGCTTCGCAGAATCGCTTTTGTGCAGAAAACAGTAACACTTGTTCAGAACGAAAGAAAGCACAGAGCCCCA
Source organism: Strix uralensis (assembly GCF_047716275.1). Classification (NCBI taxonomy): domain Eukaryota; kingdom Metazoa; phylum Chordata; class Aves; order Strigiformes; family Strigidae; genus Strix; species Strix uralensis. Next base: position 98,058 of record NW_027436765.1, read on the forward strand.
GATTTTATGTTGTCCTGGAGAGCTTGCAGAGCACTGGGGAAAGGCAGGCAGAGAATTCCCTGCTAGCACCTTCTCTGTGCCTGGGAAGCAGAAGTGTTCACATTGCTTCGCAGAATCGCTTTTGTGCAGAAAACAGTAACACTTGTTCAGAACGAAAGAAAGCACAGAGCCCCAGATTTTATGTTGTCCTGGAGAGCTTGCAGAGCACTGGGGAAAGGCAGGCAGAGAATTCCCTGCTAGCACCTTCTCTGTGCCTGGGAAACAGAAGTGTTCCCATTGCTTGGCAGAATCGCTTTTGTGCAGAAAACAGTAACACTTGTTCAGAACGAAAGAAAGCACAGAGCCCCAGATTTTATGTTGTCCTGGAGAGCTTGCAGAGCACTGGGGAAAGGCAGGCAGAGAATTCCCTGCTAGCACCTTCTCTGTGCCTGTTCACATTGCTTCGCTGAATCGCTTTTGTGCAGAAAACAGTAACACTTGTTCAGACGAAAGAAAGCACAGAGCCCCAGATTTTATGTTGTCCTGGAGAGCTTGCAGAGCACTGGGGAAAGGCAGGCAGAGAATTCCCTGCTAGCACCTTTTCTGTGCCTGTTCACATTGCTTGGCAGAATCGCTTTTGTGCAGAAAACAGTAACACTTGTTCAGAACGAAAGAAAGCACAGAGCCCCAGATTTTATGTTGTCCTGGAGAGCTTGCAGAGCACTGGGGAAAAGCAGGCAGAGAATTCCCTGCTAGCACCTTCTCTGTGCCTGGGAAACAGAAGTGTTCCCATTGCTTCGCAGAATCGCTTTTGTGCAGAGAACAGTAACAATTGTTCAGAACGAAAGAAAGCACAGAGCCCCAGATTTTATGTTGTCCTGGAGAGCTTGCAGAGCACTGGGGAAAAGAAGGCAGAGAATTCCCTGCTAGCACCTTCTCTGTGCCTGGGAAACAGAAGTGTTCACATTGCTTCGCAGAATCGCTTTTGTGCAGCAAACAGTAACACTTGTTCAGAACGAAAGAAAGCACAGAGCCCCAGATTTTATGTTGTCCTGGAGAGCTTGCAGAGCACTGGGGAAAAGCAGGCAGAGAATTCCCTGCTAGCACCTTCTCTGTGCCTGGGAAACAGAAGTGTTCACATTGCTTCGCAGAATCGCTTTTGTGCAGAAAACAGTAACACTTGTTCAGAACGAAAGAAAGCACAGAGCCCCAGATTTTATGTTGTCCTGGAGAGCTTGCAGAGCACTGGGGAAAGGCAGGCAGAGAATTCCCTGCTAGCACCTTCTCTGTGCCTGTTCACATTGCTTCGCTGAATCGCTTTTGTGCAGAAAACAGTAACACTTGTTCAGACGAAAGAAAGCACAGAGCCCCAGATTTTATGTTGTCCTGGAGAGCTTGCAGAGCACTGGGGAAAGGCAGGCAGAGAATTCCCTGCTAGCACCTTCTCTGTGCCTGGGAAGCAGAAGTCTTCACATTGCTTCGCAGAATCGCTTTTGTGCAGAAAACCCTAACACTTGTTCAGAACAAAAGAAAGCACAGAGCCCCAGATTCTATGTTGTCCTGGAGAGCTTGCAGAGCACTGGGGAAAGGCAGGCAGAGAATTCCCTGCTAGCACCTTTTCTGTGCCTGTTCACATTGCTTGGCAGAATCGCTTTTGTGCAGAAAACAGTAACACTTGTTCAGAACGAAAGAAAGCACAGAGCCCCAGATTTTATGTTGTCCTGGAGAGCTTGCAGAGCACTGGGGAAAAGCAGGCAGAGAATTCCCTGCTAGCACCTTCTCTGTGCCTGGGAAACAGAAGTGTTCACATTGCTTCGCAGAATCGCTTTTGTGCAGAGAACAGTAACACTTGTTCACAACGAAAGAAAGCACAGAGCCCCAGATTTTATGTTGTCCTGGAGAGCTTGCAGAGCACTGGGGAAAAGCAGGCAGAGAATTCCCTGCTAGCACCTTCTCTGTTCCTGGGAAACAGAAGTGTTCACATTGCTTCGCAGAATCGCTTTTGTGCAGAAAACAGTAACAATTGTTCAGAACGAAAGAAAGCACAGAGCCCCAGATTTTATGTTGTCCTGGAGAGCTTGCAGAGCACTGGGGAAAAGAAGGCAGAGAATTCCCTGCTAGCACCTTCTCTGTGCCTGGGAAACAGAAGTGTTCACATTGCTTCGCAGAATCGCTTTTGTGCAGAAAACAGTAACACTTGTTCAGAACGAAAGAAAGCACAGAGCCCCAGATTTTATGTTGTCCTGGAGAGCTTGCAGAGCACTGGGGAAAGGCAGGCAGAGAATTCCCTGCTAGCACCTTCTCTGTGCCTGTTCACATTCCTTCGCAGAATCGCTTTTGTGCAGAAAACAGTAACACTTGTTCAGACGAAAGAAAGCACAGAGCCCCAGATTTTATGTTGTCCTGGAGAGCTTGCAGAGCACTGGGGAAAGGCAGGCAGAGAATTCCCTGCTAGCACCTTCTCTGTGCCTGGGAAGCAGAAGTGTTCACATTGCTTCGCAGAATCACTTTTGTGCAGAAAACAATAACACTTGTTCAGAACGAAAGAAAGCACAGAGCCCCAGATTCTATGTTGTCCTGGAGAGCTTGCAGAGCACTGGGGAAAAGCAGGCAGAGAATTCCCTGCTAGCACCTTCTCTGTGCCTGGGAAACAGAAGTGTTCACATTGCTTCGCAGAATCGCTTTTGTGCAGAAAACAGTAACACTTGTTCAGAACGAAAGAAAGCACAGAGCCCCAGATTTTATGTTGTCCTGGAGAGCTTGCAGAGCACTGGGGAAAAGCAGGCAGAGAATTCCCTGCTAGCACCTTCTCTCTTCCTGGGAAACAGAAGTGTTCACATTGCTTCGCAGAATCGCTTTTGTGCAGAAAACAGTAACACTTGTTCAGAACGAAAGAAAGCACAGAGCCCTAGATTTTATGTTGTCCTGGAGAGCTTGCAGAGCACTGGGGAAAGGCAGGCATAGAATTCCCTGCTAGCACCTTCTCTGTGCCTGTTCACATTGCTTCGCAGAATCGCTTTTGTGCAGAAAACAGTAACACTTGTTCAGCAGAAAGAAAGCACAGAGCCCCAGATTTGCTGTTGTCCTGGAGAGCTTGCAGAGCACTGGGGAAAAGCAGGCAGAGAATTCCCTGCTAGCACCTTCTCTGTGCCTGGGAAACAGAAGTGTTCCCATTGCTTCGCAGAATCGCTTTTGTGCAGAAAACAGTAACACTTGTTCAGAACGAAAGAAAGCACAGAGCCCCAGATTTTATGTTGTCCTGGAGAGCTTGCAGAGCACTGGGGAAAAGCAGGCAGAGAATTCCCTGCTAGCACCTTCTCTGTGCCTGGGAAACAGAAGTGTTCCCATTGCTTCGCAGAATCGCTTTTGTGCAGAAAACAGTAACACTTGTTCAGAACGAAAGAAAGCACAGAGCCCCAGATTTTATGTTGTCCTGGAGAGCTTGCAGAGCACTGGGGAAAGGCAGGCAGAGAATTCCCTGCTAGCACCTTCTCTGTGCCTGTTCACATTGCTTCGCTGAATCGCTTTTGTGCAGAAAACAGTAACACTTGTTCAGACGAAAGAAAGCACAGAGCCCCAGATTTTATGTTGTCCTGGAGAGCTTGCAGAGCACTGGGGAAAGGCAGGCAGAGAATTCCCTGCTAGCACCTTCTCTGTGCCTGGGAAGCAGAAGTCTTCACATTGCTTCGCAGAATCGCTTTTGTGCAGAAAACCCTAACACTTGTTCAGAACAAAAGAAAGCACAGAGCCCCAGATTCTATGTTGTCCTGGAGAGCTTGCAGAGCACTGGGGAAAGGCAGGCAGAGAATTCCCTGCTAGCACCTTTTCTGTGCCTGTTCACATTGCTTGGCAGAATCGCTTTTGTGCAGAAAACAGTAACACTTGTTCAGAACAAAAGAAAGCACAGAGCCCCAGATTTTATGTTGTCCTGGAGAGCTTGCAGAGCACTGGGGAAAAGCAGGCAGAGAATTCCCTGCTAGCACCTTCTCTGTGCCTGGGAAACAGAAGTGTTCCCATTGCTTCGCAGAATCGCTTTTGTGCAGAGAACAGTAACACTTGTTCACAACGAAAGAAAGCACAGAGCCCCAGATTTTATGTTGTCCTGGAGAGCTTGCAGAGCACTGGGGAAAAGAAGGCAGAGAATTCCCTGCTAGCACCTTCTCTGTGCCTGGGAAACAGAAGTGTTCCCATTGCTTGGCAGAATCGCTTTTGTGCAGAAAACAGTAACACTTGTTCAGAACGAAAGAAAGCACAGAGCCCCAGATTTTATGTTGTCCTGGAGAGCTTGCAGAGCACTGGGGAAAGGCAGGCAGAGAATTCCCTGCTAGCACCTTCTCTGTGCCTGTTCACATTCCTTCGCAGAATCGCTTTTGTGCAGAAAACAGTAACACTTGTTCAGACGAAAGAAAGCACAGAGCCCCAGATTTTATGTTGTCCTGGAGAGCTTGCAGAGCACTGGGGAAAGGCAGGCAGAGAATTCCCTGCTAGCACCTTCTCTGTGCCTGGGAAGCAGAAGTCTTCACATTGCTTCGCAGAATCACTTTTGTGCAGAAAACAATAACACTTGTTCAGAACGAAAGAAAGCACAGAGCCCCAGATTTTATGTTGTCCTGGAGAGCTTGCAGAGCACTGGGGAAAAGCAGGCAGAGAATTCCCTGCTAGCACCTTCTCTGTGCCTGGGAAACAGAAGTGTTCACATTGCTTCGCAGAATCGCTTTTGTGCAGAAAACAGTAACACTTGTTCAGAACGAAAGAAAGCACAGAGCCCTAGATTTTATGTTGTCCTGGAGAGCTTGCAGAGCACTGGGGAAAGGCAGGCATAGAATTCCCTGCTAGCACCTTCTCTGTGCCTGGGAAACAGAAGTGTTCACATTGCTTCGCAGAATCGCTTTTGTGCAGAAAACAGTAACACTTGTTCAGAACGAAAGAAAGCACAGAGCCCCAGATTTCCTGTTGTCCTGGAGAGCTTGCAGAGCACTGGGGAAAGGCAGGCAGAGAATTCCCTGCTAGCACCTTTTCTGTGCCTGTTCACACTGCTTGGCAGAATCGCTTTTGTGCAGAAAACAGTAACACTTCTTCAGAAGAAAAGAAAGCACAGAGCCCCAGATTTTATGTTGTCCTGGAGAGCTTGCAGAGCACTGGGGAAAAGCAGGCAGAGAATTCCCTGCTAGCACCTTCTCTGTGCCTGGGAAGCAGAAGTGTTCACATTGCTTCGCAGAATCGCTTTTGTGCAGAAAACAGTAACACTTGTTCACAACGAAAGAAAGCACAGAGCCCCAGATTTTATGTTGTCCTGGAGAGCTTGCAGAGCACTGGGGAAAAGCAGGCAGAGAATTCCCTGCTAGCACCTTCTGTGTTCCTGGGAAACAGAAGTGTTCATATTGCTTCGCAGAATCGCTTTTGTGCAGAAAACAGTAACAATTGTTCAGAACAAAGAAACCACAGAGCCCCAGATTTGCTGTTGTCCTGGAGAGCTTGCAGAGCACTGGGGAAAAGAAGGCAGAGAATTCCCTGCTAGCACCTTCTCTGTGCCTGGGAAACAGAAGTGTTCCCATTGCTTCGCAGAATCGCTTTTGTGCAGAAAACAGTAACACTTGTTCAGAACGAAAGAAAGCACAGAGCCCCAGATTTGCTGTTGTCCTGGAGAGCTTGCAGAGCACTGGGGAAAGGCAGGCAGAGAATTCCCTGCTAGCACCTTCTCTGTGCCTGTTCACATTGCTTCGCAGAATCGCTTTTGTGCAGAAAACTGTAACACTTGTTCAGAACAAAAGAAAGCACAGAGCCCCAGATTTTATGTTGTCCTGGAGAGCTTGCAGAGCACTGGGGAAAGGCAGGCAGAGAATTCCCTGCTAGCACGTTCTCTGTTCCTGGGAAACAGAAGTGTTCCCATTGCTTCGCAGAATCGCTTTTGTGCAGAAAACAGTAACACTTGTTCACAACGAAAGAAAGCACAGAGCCCCAGATTTTATGTTGTCCTGGAGAGCTTGCAGAGCACTGGGGAAAAGCAGGCAGAGAATTCCCTGCTAGCACCTTCTCTGTGCCTGGGAAACAGAAGTGTTCCCATTGCTTCGCAGAATCGCTTTTGTGCAGAAAACAGTAACACTTGTTCAGAACGAAAGAAAGCACAGAGCCCCAGATTTTATGTTGTCCTGGAGAGCTTGCAGAGCACTGGGGAAAGGCAGGCAGAGAATTCCCTGCTAGCACCTTCTCTGTGCCTGGGAAGCAGAAGTGTTCACATTGCTTCGCAGAATCGCTTTTGTGCAGAAAACAGTAACACTTGTTCAGAACGAAAGAAAGCACAGAGCCCCAGATTTTATGTTGTCCTGGAGAGCTTGCAGAGCACTGGGGAAAGGCAGGCAGAGAATTCCCTGCTAGCACCTTCTCTGTGCCTGTTCACATTGCTTCGCAGAATCGCTTTTGTGCAGAAAACAGTAACACTTGTTCAGACGAAAGAAAGCACAGAGCCCCAGATTTTATGTTGTCCTGGAGAGCTTGCAGAGCACTGGGGAAAGGCAGGCAGAGAATTCCCTGCTAGCACCTTCTCTGTGCCTGGGAAGCAGAAATGTTCACATTGCTTCGCAGAATCGCTTTTGTGCAGAAAACAGTAACACTTGTTCAGAACGAAAGAAAGCACAGAGCCCCAGATTCTATGTTGTCCTGGAGAGCTTGCAGAGCACTGGGGAAAAGCAGGCAGAGAATTCCCTGCTAGCACCTTCTCTGTGCCTGGGAAACAGAAGTGTTCCCATTGCTTCGCAGAATCGCTTTTGTGCAGAAAACAGTAACACTTGTTCAGAACGAAAGAAAGCACAGAGCCCCAGATTTTATGTTGTCCTGGAGAGCTTGCAGAGCACTGGGGAAAGGCAGGCAGAGAATTCCCTGCTAGCACCTTCTCTGTGACTGTTCACATTGCTTCGCTGAATCGCTTTTGTGCAGAAAACAGTAACACTTGTTCAGACGAAAGAAAGCACAGAGCCCCAGATTTTATGTTGTCCTGGAGAGCTTGCAGAGCACTGGGGAAAGGCAGGCAGAGAATTCCCTGCTAGCACCTTCTCTGTGCCTGGGAAGCAGAAGTCTTCACATTGCTTCGCAGAATCGCTTTTGTGCAGAAAACCCTAACACTTGTTCAGAACAAAAGAAAGCACAGAGCCCCAGATTCTATGTTGTCCTGGAGAGCTTGCAGAGCACTGGGGAAAGGCAGGCAGAGAATTCCCTGCTAGCACCTTTTCTGTGCCTGTTCACATTGCTTGGCAGAATCGCTTTTGTGCAGAAAACAGTAACACTTGTTCAGAACGAAAGAAAGCACAGAGCCCCAGATTTTATGTTGTCCTGGAGAGCTTGCAGAGCACTGGGGAAAAGCAGGCAGAGAATTCCCTGCTAGCACCTTCTCTGTTCCTGGGAAACAGAAGTGTTCCCATTGCTTCGCAGAATCGCTTTTGTGCAGAAAACAGTAACACTTGTTCAGAACGAAAGAAAGCACAGAGCCCCAGATTTGCTGTTGTCCTGGAGATCTTGCAGAGCACTGGGGAAAAGCAGGCAGAGAATTCCCTGCTAGCACCTTCTCTGTGCCTGGGAAACAGAAGTGTTCCCATTGCTTCGCAGAATCGCTTTTGTGCAGAAAACAGTAACACTTGTTCAGAACGAAAGAAAGCACAGAGCCCCAGATTTGCTGTTGTCCTGGAGAGCTTGCAGAGCACTGGGGAAAGGCAGGCAGAGAATTCCCTGCTAGCACCTTCTCTGTGCCTGGGAAGCAGAAGTGTTCCCATTGCTTCGCAGAATCGCTTTTGTGCAGAAAACAGTAACACTTGTTCAGAACGAAAGAAAGCACAGAGCCCCAGATTTTATGTTGTCCTGGAGAGCTTGCAGAGCACTGGGGAAAGGCAGGCAGAGAATTCCCTGCTAGCACCTTCTCTGTGCCTGTTCACATTGCTTCGCAGAATCGCTTTTGTGCAGAAAACAGTAACACTTGTTCAGACGAAAGAAAGCACAGAGCCCCAGATTTTATGTTGTCCTGGAGAGCTTGCAGAGCACTGGGGAAAGGCAGGCAGAGAATTCCCTGCTAGCACCTTCTCTGTGCCTGGGAAGCAGAAATGTTCACATTGCTTCGCAGAATCGCTTTTGTGCAGAAAACAGTAACACTTGTTCAGAACGAAAGAAAGCACAGAGCCCCAGATTCTATGTTGTCCTGGAGAGCTTGCAGAGCACTGGGGAAAAGCAGGCAGAGAATTCCCTGCTAGCACCTTCTCTGTGCCTGGGAAACAGAAGTGTTCCCATTGCTTCGCAGAATCGCTTTTGTGCAGAAAACAGTAACACTTGTTCAGAACGAAAGAAAGCACAGAGCCCCAGATTTTATGTTGTCCTGGAGAGCTTGCAGAGCACTGGGGAAAGGCAGGCAGAGAATTCCCTGCTAGCACCTTCTCTGTGCCTGTTCACATTGCTTCGCTGAATCGCTTTTGTGCAGAAAACAGTAACACTTGTTCAGACGAAAGAAAGCACAGAGCCCCAGATTTTATGTTGTCCTGGAGAGCTTGCAGAGCACTGGGGAAAGGCAGGCAGAGAATTCCCTGCTAGCACCTTTTCTGTGCCTGTTCACATTGCTTCGCAGAATCGCTTTTGTGCAGAAAACAGTAACACTTGTTCAGAACGAAAGAAAGCACAGAGCCCCAGATTTTATGTTGTCCTGGAGAGCTTGCAGAGCACTGGGGAAAAGCAGGCAGAGAATTCCCTGCTAGCACCTTCTCTGTGCCTGGGAAACAGAAGTGTTCACATTGCTTCGCAGAATCGCTTTTGTGCAGAGAACAGTAACACTTGTTCACAACGAAAGAAAGCACAGAGCCCCAGATTTTATGTTGTCCTGGAGAGCTTGCAGAGCACTGGGGAAAAGCAGGCAGAGAATTCCCTGCTAGCACCTTCTCTGTTCCTGGGAAACAGAAGTGTTCACATTGCTTCGCAGAATCGCTTTTGTGCAGAAAACAGTAACAATTGTTCAGAACGAAAGAAAGCACAGAGCCCCAGATTTTATGTTGTCCTGGAGAGCTTGCAGAGCACTGGGGAAAAGAAGGCAGAGAATTCCCTGCTAGCACCTTCTCTGTGCCTGGGAAACAGAAGTGTTCCCATTGCTTCGCAGAATCGCTTTTGTGCAGAAAACAGTAACACTTGTTCAGAACGAAAGAAAGCACAGAGCCCCAGATTTTATGTTGTCCTGGAGAGCTTGCAGAGCACTGGGGAAAAGCAGGCAGAGAATTCCCTGCTAGCACCTTCTCTGTGCCTGGGAAACAGAAGTGTTCCCATTGCTTCGCAGAATCGCTTTTGTGCAGAAAACAGTAACACTTGTTCAGAACGAAAGAAAGCACAGAGCCCCAGATTTTATGTTGTCCTGGAGAGCTTGCAGAGCACTGGGGAAAGGCAGGCAGAGAATTCCCTGCTAGCACCTTCTCTGTGCCTGGGAAGCAGAAGTGTTCACATTGCTTCGCAGAATCGCTTTTGTGCAGAAAACAGTAACACTTGTTCAGAACGAAAGAAAGCACAGAGCCCCAGATTTTATGTTGTCCTGGAGAGCTTGCAGAGCACTGGGGAAAGGCAGGCAGAGAATTCCCTGCTAGCACCTTCTCTGTGCCTGTTCACATTGCTTCGCAGAATCGCTTTTGTGCAGAAAACAGTAACACTTGTTCAGACGAAAGAAAGCACAGAGCCCCAGATTTTATGTTGTCCTGGAGAGCTTGCAGAGCACTGGGGAAAGGCAGGCAGAGAATTCCCTGCTAGCACCTTCTCTGTGCCTGGGAAGCAGAAATGTTCACATTGCTTCGCAGAATCGCTTTTGTGCAGAAAACAGTAACACTTGTTCAGAACGAAAGAAAGCACAGAGCCCCAGATTCTATGTTGTCCTGGAGAGCTTGCAGAGCACTGGGGAAAAGCAGGCAGAGAATTCCCTGCTAGCACCTTCTCTGTGCCTGGGAAACAGAAGTGTTCCCATTGCTTCGCAGAATCGCTTTTGTGCAGAAAACAGTAACACTTGTTCAGAACGAAAGAAAGCACAGAGCCCCAGATTTTATGTTGTCCTGGAGAGCTTGCAGAGCACTGGGGAAAGGCAGGCAGAGAATTCCCTGCTAGCACCTTCTCTGTGCCTGTTCACATTGCTTCGCTGAATCGCTTTTGTGCAGAAAACAGTAACACTTGTTCAGACGAAAGAAAGCACAGAGCCCCAGATTTTATGTTGTCCTGGAGAGCTTGCAGAGCACTGGGGAAAGGCAGGCAGAGAATTCCCTGCTAGCACCTTCTCTGTGCCTGGGAAGCAGAAGTCTTCACATTGCTTCGCAGAATCGCTTTTGTGCAGAAAACCCTAACACTTGTTCAGAACAAAAGAAAGCACAGAGCCCCAGATTCTATGTTGTCCTGGAGAGCTTGCAGAGCACTGGGGAAAGGCAGGCAGAGAATTCCCTGCTAGCACCTTTTCTGTGCCTGTTCACATTGCTTGGCAGAATCGCTTTTGTGCAGAAAACAGTAACACTTGTTCAGAACGAAAGAAAGCACAGAGCCCCAGATTTTATGTTGTCCTGGAGAGCTTGCAGAGCACTGGGGAAAAGCAGGCAGAGAATTCCCTGCTAGCACCTTCTCTGTGCCTGGGAAACAGAAGTGTTCACATTGCTTCGCAGAATCGCTTTTGTGCAGAGAACAGTAACACTTGTTCACAACGAAAGAAAGCACAGAGCCCCAGATTTTATGTTGTCCTGGAGAGCTTGCAGAGCACTGGGGAAAAGCAGGCAGAGAATTCCCTGCTAGCACCTTCTCTGTGCCTGGGAAACAGAAGTGTTCACATTGCTTCGCAGAATCGCTTTTGTGCAGAAAACAGTAACAATTGTTCAGAACGAAAGAAAGCACAGAGCCCCAGATTCTATGTTGTCCTGGAGAGCTTGCAGAGCACTGGGGAAAAGCAGGCAGAGAATTCCCTGCTAGCACCTTCTCTGTGCCTGGGAAACAGAAGTGTTCCCATTGCTTGGCAGAATCGCTTTTGTGCAGAAAACAGTAACACTTGTTCAGAACGAAAGAAAGCACAGAGCCCCAGATTTTATGTTGTCCTGGAGAGCTTGCAGAGCACTGGGGAAAGGCAGGCAGAGAATTCCCTGCTAGCACCTTCTCTGTGCCTGTTCACATTCCTTCGCAGAATCGCTTTTGTGCAGAAAACAGTAACACTTGTTCAGACGAAAGAAAGCACAGAGCCCCAGATTTTATGTTGTCCTGGAGAGCTTGCAGAGCACTGGGGAAAGGCAGGCAGAGAATTCCCTGCTAGCACCTTCTCTGTGCCTGGGAAGCAGAAGTGTTCACATTGCTTCGCAGAATCACTTTTGTGCAGAAAACAGTAACACTTGTTCAGAACGAAAGAAAGCACAGAGCCCCAGATTCTATGTTGTCCTGGAGAGCTTGCAGAGCACTGGGGAAAAGCAGGCAGAGAATTCCCTGCTAGCACCTTCTCTGTGCCTGGGAAACAGAAGTGTTCACATTGCTTCGCAGAATCGCTTTTGTGCAGAAAACAGTAACACTTGTTCAGAACGAAAGAAAGCACAGAGCCCCAGATTTTATGTTGTCCTGGAGAGCTTGCAGAGCACTGGGGAAAAGCAGGCAGAGAATTCCCTGCTAGCACCTTCTCTGTTCCTGGGAAACAGAAGTGTTCACATTGCTTCGCAGAATCGCTTTTGTGCAGAAAACAGTAACACTTGTTCAGAACGAAAGAAAGCACAGAGCCCTAGATTTTATGTTGTCCTGGAGAGCTTGCAGAGCACTGGGGAAAGGCAGGCATAGAATTCCCTGCTAGCACCTTCTCTGTGCCTGTTCACATTGCTTCGCAGAATCGCTTTTGTGCAGAAAACAGTAACACTTGTTCAGCAGAAAGAAAGCACAGAGCCCCAGATTTGCTGTTGTCCTGGAGAGCTTGCAGAGCACTGGGGAAAAGCAGGCAGAGAATTCCCTGCTAGCACCTTCTCTGTTCCTGGGAAACAGAAGTGTTCACATTGCTTCGCAGAATCGCTTTTGTGCAGAAAACAGTAACAATTGTTCAGAACGAAAGAAAGCACAGAGCCCCAGATTTTATGTTGTCCTGGAGAGCTTGCAGAGCACTGGGGAAAAGAAGGCAGAGAATTCCCTGCTAGCACCTTCTCTGTGCCTGGGAAACAGAAGTGTTCACATTGCTTCGCAGAATCGCTTTTGTGCAGAAAACAGTAACACTTGTTCAGAACGAAAGAAAGCACAGAGCCCCAGATTTTATGTTGTCCTGGAGAGCTTGCAGAGCACTGGGGAAAGGCAGGCAGAGAATTCCCTGCTAGCACCTTCTCTGTGCCTGTTCACATTCCTTCGCAGAATCGCTTTTGTGCAGAAAACAGTAACACTTGTTCAGACGAAAGAAAGCACAGAGCCCCAGATTTTATGTTGTCCTGGAGAGCTTGCAGAGCACTGGGGAAAGGCAGGCAGAGAATTCCCTGCTAGCACCTTCTCTGTGCCTGGGAAGCAGAAGTGTTCACATTGCTTCGCAGAATCACTTTTGTGCAGAAAACAATAACACTTGTTCAGAACGAAAGAAAGCACAGAGCCCCAGATTTTATGTTGTCCTGGAGAGCTTGCAGAGCACTGGGGAAAAGCAGGCAGAGAATTCCCTGCTAGCACCTTCTCTGTGCCTGTTCACATTGCTTCGCAGAATCGCTTTTGTGCAGAAAACAGTAACACTTGTTCAGCAGAAAGAAAGCACAGAGCCCCAGATTTGCTGTTGTCCTGGAGAGCTTGCAGAGCACTGGGGAAAAGCAGGCAGAGAATTCCCTGCTAGCACCTTCTCTGTTCCTGGGAAACAGAAGTGTTCCCATTGCTTCGCAGAATCGCTTTTGTGCAGAAAACAGTAACACTTGTTCAGAACGAAAGAAAGCACAGAGCCCCAGATTTTATGTTGTCCTGGAGAGCTTGCAGAGCACTGGGGAAAAGCAGGCAGAGAATTCCCTGCTAGCACCTTCTCTGTGCCTGGGAAACAGAAGTGTTCCCATTGCTTCGCAGAATCGCTTTTGTGCAGAAAACAGTAACACTTGTTCAGAACGAAAGAAAGCACAGAGCCCCAGATTTTATGTTGTCCTGGAGAGCTTGCAGAGCACTGGGGAAAAGCAGGCAGAGAATTCCCTGCTAGCACCTTCTCTGTGCCTGGGAAACAGAAGTGTTCACATTGCTTCGCAGAATCGCTTTTGTGCAGAAAACAGTAACACTTGTTCAGAACGAAAGAAAGCACAGAGCCCCAGATTTTATGTTGTCCTGGAGAGCTTGCAGAGCACTGGGGAAAGGCAGGCAGAGAATTCCCTGCTAGCACCTTCTCTGTGCCTGGGAAGCAGAAGTGTTCCCATTGCTTCGCAGAATCGTTTTTGTGCAGAAAACAGTAACACTTGTTCAGAACGAAAGAAAGCACAGAGCCCCAGATTTTATGTTGTCCTGGAGAGCTTGCAGAGCACTGGGGAAAGGCAGGCAGAGAATTCCCTGCTAGCACCTTCTCTGTGCCTGTTCACATTGCTTCGCAGAATCGCTTTTGTGCAGAAAACAGTAACACTTGTTCAGCAGAAAGAAAGCACAGAGCCCCAGATTTGCTGTTGTCCTGGAGAGCTTGCAGAGCACTGGGGAAAAGCAGGCAGAGAATTCCCTGCTAGCACCTTCTCTGTGCCTGGGAAACAGAAGTGTTCACATTGCTTCGCAGAATCGCTTTTGTGCAGAAAACAGTAACACTTGTTCAGAACGAAAGAAAGCACAGAGCCCCAGATTTTATGTTGTCCTGGAGAGCTTGCAGAGCACTGGGGAAAAGCATGCAGAGAATTCCCTGCTAGCACCTTCTCTGTGCCTGGGAAACAGAAGTGTTCCCATTGCTTCGCAGAATCGCTTTTGTGCAGAAAACAGTAACACTTGTTCAGAACGAAAGAAAGCACAGAGCCCCAGATTTTATGTTGTCCTGGAGAGCTTGCAGAGCACTGGGGAAAGGCAGGCAGAGAATTCCCTGCTAGCACCTTTTCTGTGCCTGTTCACATTGCTTGGCAGAATCGCTTTTGTGCAGAAAACAGTAACACTTGTTCAGAACGAAAGAAAGCACAGAGCCCCAGATTTTATGTTGTCCTGGAGAGCTTGCAGAGCACTGGGGAAAAGCAGGCAGAGAATTCCCTGCTAGCACCTTCTCTGTGCCTGGGAAACAGAAGTGTTCACATTGCTTCGCAGAATCGCTTTTGTGCAGAGAACAGTAACACTTGTTCACAACGAAAGAAAGCACAGAGCCCCAGATTTTATGTTGTCCTGGAGAGCTTGCAGAGCACTGGGGAAAAGCAGGCAGAGAATTCCCTGCTAGCACCTTCTCTGTTCCTGGGAAACAGAAGTGTTCACATTGCTTCGCAGAATCGCTTTTGTGCAGAAAACAGTAACACTTGTTCAGAACGAAAGAAAGCACAGAGCCCCAGATTTTATGTTGTCCTGGAGAGCTTGCAGAGCACTGGGGAAAAGCAGGCAGAGAATTCCCTGCTAGCACCTTCTCTGTGCCTGGGAAACAGAAGTGTTCACATTGCTTCGCAGAATCGCTTTTGTGCAGAAAACAGTAACACTTGTTCAGAACGAAAGAAAGCACAGAGCCCCAGATTTTATGTTGTCCTGGAGAGCTTGCAGAGCACTGGGGAAAGGCAGGCAGAGAATTCCCTGCTAGCACCTTCTCTGTGCCTGGGAAGCAGAAGTGTTCACATTGCTTCGCAGAATCGCTTTTGTGCAGAAAACAGTAACACTTGTTCAGAACGAAAGAAAGCACAGAGCCCCAGATTTTATGTTGTCCTGGAGAGCTTGCAGAGCACTGGGGAAAGGCAGGCAGAGAATTCCCTGCTAGCACCTTCTCTGTGCCTGTTCACATTGCTTCGCAGAATCGCTTTTGTGCAGAAAACAGTAACACTTGTTCAGCAGAAAGAAAGCACAGAGCCCCAGATTTGCTGTTGTCCTGGAGAGCTTGCAGAGCACTGGGGAAAAGCAGGCAGAGAATTCCCTGCTAGCACCTTCTCTGTGCCTGGGAAACAGAAGTGTTCCCATTGCTTCGCAGAATCGCTTTTGTGCAGAAAACAGTAACACTTGTTCAGAACGAAAGAAAGCACAGAGCCCCAGATTTTATGTTGTCCTGGAGAGCTTGCAGAGCACTGGGGAAAAGCAGGCAGAGAATTCCCTGCTAGCACCTTCTCTGTGCCTGGGAAACAGAAGAGTTCCCATTGCTTCGCAGAATCGCTTTTGTGCAGAAAACAGTAAGACATGTTCAGAACGAAAGAAAGCACAGAGCCCCAGATTTTATGTTGTCCTGGAGAGCTTGCAGAGCACTGGGGAAAGGCAGGCAGAGAATTCCCTGCTAGCACCTTCTCTGTGCCTGTTCACATTGCTTCGCTGAATCGCTTTTGTGCAGAAAACAGTAACACTTGTTCAGACGAAAGAAAGCACAGAGCCCCAGATTTTATGTTGTCCTGGAGAGCTTGCAGAGCACTGGGGAAAGGCAGGCAGAGAATTCCCTGCTAGCACCTTCTCTGTGCCTGGGAAGCAGAAGTCTTCACATTGCTTCGCAGAATCGCTTTTGTGCAGAAAACCCTAACACTTGTTCAGAACAAAAGAAAGCACAGAGCCCCAGATTCTATGTTGTCCTGGAGAGCTTGCAGAGCACTGGGGAAAGGCAGGCAGAGAATTCCCTGCTAGCACCTTTTCTGTGCCTGTTCACATTGCTTGGCAGAATCGCTTTTGTGCAGAAAACAGTAACACTTGTTCAGAACGAAAGAAAGCACAGAGCCCCAGATTTTATGTTGTCCTGGAGAGCTTGCAGAGCACTGGGGAAAAGCAGGCAGAGAATTCCCTGCTAGCACCTTCTCTGTGCCTGGGAAACAGAAGTGTTCACATTGCTTCGCAGAATCGCTTTTGTGCAGAGAACAGTAACACTTGTTCAGACGAAAGAAAGCACAGAGCCCCAGATTTTATGTTGTCCTGGAGAGCTTGCAGAGCACTGGGGAAAGGCAGGCAGAGAATTCCCTGCTAGCACCTTCTCTGTGCCTGGGAAGCAGAAGTCTTCACATTGCTTCGCAGAATCGCTTTTGTGCAGAAAACAATAACACTTGTTCAGAACGAAAGAAAGCACAGAGCCCCAGATTTTATGTTGTCCTGGAGAGCTTGCAGAGCACTGGGGAAAAGCAGGCAGAGATTTCCCTGCTAGCACCTTCTCTGTGCCTGGGAAGCAGAAGTGTTCACATTGCTTCGCAGAATCGCTTTTGTGCAGAAAACAGTAACACTTGTTCAGAACGAAAGAAAGCACAGAGCCCCAGATTTTATGTTGTCCTGGAGAGCTTGCAGAGCACTGGGGAAAAGCAGGCAGAGAATTCCCTGCTAGCACCTTCTCTGTGCCTGGGAAACAGAAGTGTTCCCATTGCTTCGCAGAATCGCTTTTGTGCAGAAAACAGTAACACTTGTTCAGAACGAAAGAAAGCACAGAGCCCCAGATTTTATGTTGTCCTGGAGAGCTTGCAGAGCACTGGGGAAAGGCAGGCAGAGAATTCCCTGCTAGCACCTTCTCTGTGCCTGTTCACATTGCTTCGCAGAATCGCTTTTGTGCAGAAAACAGTAACACTTGTTCAGAACGAAAGAAAGCACAGAGCCCCAGATTCTATATTGTCCTGGAGAGCTTGCAGAGCTCTGGGGAAAAGCAGGCAGAGAATTCCCTGCTAGCACCTTCTCTGTGCCTGGGAAACAGAAGTGTTCCCATTGCTTCGCAGAATCGCTTTTGTGCAGAAAACAGTAACACTTGTTCAGAACGAAAGAAAGCACAGAGCCCCAGATTCTATGTTGTCCTGGAGAGCTTGCAGAGCACTGGGGAAAGGCAGGCAGAGAATTCCCTGCTAGCACCTTTTCTGAGCCTGTTCACATTGCTTGGCAGAATCGCTTTTGTGCAGAAAACAGTAACACTTGTTCAGAACAAAAGAAAGCACAGAGCCCCAGATTTTATGGTGTCCTGGAGAGCTTGCAGAGCACTGGGGAAAAGCAGGCAGAGAATTCCCTGCTAGCACCTTCTCTGTTCCTGGGAAACAGAAGTGTTCACATTGCTTCGCAGAATCGCTTTTGTGCAGAAAACAGTGACACTTTTTCAGAACGAAAGAAAGCACAGAGCCCCAGATTTTATGTTGTCCTGGAGAGCTTGCAGAGCACTGGGGAAAAGCAGGCAGAGAATTCCCTGCTAGCACCTTCTCTGTGCCTGGGAAACAGAAGTGTTCACATTGCTTCGCAGAATCGCTTTTGTGCAGAAAACAGTAACAGTTGTTCAGAACGAAAGAAAGCACAGAGCCCCAGATTTTATGTTGTCCTGGAGAGCTTGCAGAGCACTGGGGAAAAGCAGGCAGAGAATTCCCTGCTAGCACCTTCTCTGTGCCTGGGAAACAGAAGTGTTCCCATTGCTTCGCAGAATCGCTTTTGTGCAGAGAACAGTAACACTTGTTCACAACGAAAGAAAGCACAGAGCCCCAGATTTTATGTTGTCCTGGAGAGCTTGCAGAGCACTGGGGAAAGGCAGGCAGAGAATTCCCTGCTAGCACCTTCTCTGTGCCTGTTCACATTCCTTCGCAGAATCGCTTTTGTGCAGAAAACAGTAACACTTGTTCAGAACGAAAGAAAGCACAGAGCCCCAGATTTGCTGTTGTCCTGGAGAGCTTGCAGAGCACTGGGGAAAAGCAGGCAGAGAATTCCCTGCTAGCACCTTCTCTGTGCCTGGGAAACAGAAGTGTTCACATTGCTTCGCAGAATCGCTTTTGTGCAGAAAACAGTAACACTTGTTCAGAACGAAAGAAAGCACAGAGCCCCAGATTTTATGTTGTCCTGGAGAGCTTGCAGAGCACTGGGGAAAGGCAGGCAGAGAATTCCCTGCTAGCACCTTCTCTGTGCCTGTTCACATTGCTTCGCAGAATCGCTTTTGTGCAGAAAACAATAACACTTGTTCAGAACGAAAGAAAGCACAGAGCCCCAGATTTTATGTTGTCCTGGAGAGCTTGCAGAGCACTGGGGAAAAGCAGGCAGAGAATTCCCTGCTAGCACCTTCTCTGTGCCTGGGAAGCAGAAGTGTTCACATTGCTTCGCAGAATCGCTTTTGTGCAGAAAACAGTAACACTTGTTCAGACGAAAGAAAGCACAGAGCCCCAGATTTTATGTTGTCCTGGAGAGCTTGCAGAGCACTGGGGAAAGGCAGGCAGAGAATTCCCTGCTAGCACCTTCTCTGTGCCTGGGAAGCAGAAGTGTTCCCATTGCTTCGCAGAATCGCTTTTGTGCAGAAAACAATAACACTTGTTCAGAACGAAAGAAAGCACAGAGCCCCAGATTTTATGTTGTCCTGGAGAGCTTGCAGAGCACTGGGGAAAAGCAGGCAGAGATTTCCCTGCTAGCACCTTCTCTGTGCCTGGGAAGCAGAAGTGTTCACATTGCTTCGCAGAATCGCTTTTGTGCAGAAAACAGTAACACTTGTTCAGAACGAAAGAAAGCACAGAGCCCCAGATTTTATGTTGTCCTGGAGAGCTTGCAGAGCACTGGGGAAAAGCAGGCAGAGAATTCCCTGCTAGCACCTTCTCTGTGCCTGGGAAACAGAAGTGTTCACATTGCTTCGCAGAATCGCTTTTGTGCAGAAAACAGTAACAGTTGTTCAGAACGAAAGAAAGCACAGAGCCCCAGATTTTATGTTGTCCTGGAGAGCTTGCAGAGCACTGGGGAAAAGCAGGCAGAGAATTCCCTGCTAGCACCTTCTCTGTGCCTGGGAAACAGAAGTGTTCACATTGCTTCGCAGAATCGCTTTTGTGCAGAGAACAGTAACACTTGTTCAGAACGAAAGAAAGCACAGAGCCCCAGATTTTATGTTGTCCTGGAGAGCTTGCAGAGCACTGGGGAAAAGCAGGCAGAGAATTCCCTGCTAGCACCTTCTCTGTTCCTGGGAAACAGAAGTGTTCACATTGCTTGGCAGAATCGCTTTTGTGCAGAAAACAGTAACACTTGTTCAGAACGAAAGAAAGCACAGAGCCCCAGATTTTATGTTGTCCTGGAGAGCTTGCAGAGCACTGGGGAAAAGCAGGCAGAGAATTCCCTGCTAGCACCTTCTCTGTGCCTGGGAAACAGAAGTGTTCACATTGCTTCGCAGAATCGCTTTTGTGCAGAAAACAGTAACACTTGTTCAGAACGAAAGAAAGCACAGAGCCCCAGATTTTATGTTGTCCTGGAGAGCTTGCAGAGCACTGGGGAAAGGCAGGCAGAGAATTCCCTGCTAGCACCTTCTCTGTGCCTGGGAAGCAGAAGTGTTCACATTGCTTCGCAGAATCGCTTTTGTGCAGAAAACAGTAACACTTGTTCAGAACGAAAGAAAGCACAGAGCCCCAGATTTTATGTTGTCCTGGAGAGCTTGCAGAGCACTGGGGAAAGGCAGGCAGAGAATTCCCTGCTAGCACCTTCTCTGTGCCTGGGAAGCAGAAGTGTTCACATTGCTTCGCAGAATCGCTTTTGTGCAGAAAACAGTAACACTTGTTCAGAACGAAAGAAAGCACAGAGCCCCAGATTTTATGTTGTCCTGGAGAGCTTGCAGAGCACTGGGGAAAGGCAGGCAGAGAATTCCCTGCTAGCACCTTCTCTGTGCCTGTTCACATTGCTTCGCAGAATCGCTTTTGTGCAGAAAACAGTAACACTTGTTCAGCAGAAAGAAAGCACAGAGCCCCAGATTTGCTGTTGTCCTGGAGAGCTTGCAGAGCACTGGGGAAAAGCAGGCAGAGAATTCCCTGCTAGCACCTTCTCTGTGCCTGGGAAACAGAAGTGTTCCCATTGCTTCGCAGAATCGCTTTTGTGCAGAAAACAGTAACACTTGTTCAGAACGAAAGAAAGCACAGAGCCCCAGATTTTATGTTGTCCTGGAGAGCTTGCAGAGCACTGGGGAAAAGCAGGCAGAGAATTCCCTGCTAGCACCTTCTCTGTGCCTGGGAAACAGAAGTGTTCCCATTGCTTCGCAGAATCGCTTTTGTGCAGAAAACAGTAACACTTGTTCAGAACGAAAGAAAGCACAGAGCCCCAGATTTTATGTTGTCCTGGAGAGCTTGCAGAGCACTGGGGAAAGGCAGGCAGAGAATTCCCTGCTAGCACCTTCTCTGTGCCTGTTCACATTGCTTCGCTGAATCGCTTTTGTGCAGAAAACAGTAACACTTGTTCAGACGAAAGAAAGCACAGAGCCCCAGATTTTATGTTGTCCTGGAGAGCTTGCAGAGCACTGGGGAAAGGCAGGCAGAGAATTCCCTGCTAGCACCTTCTCTGTGCCTGGGAAGCAGAAGTCTTCACATTGCTTCGCAGAATCGCTTTTGTGCAGAAAACCCTAACACTTGTTCAGAACAAAAGAAAGCACAGAGCCCCAGATTCTATGTTGTCCTGGAGAGCTTGCAGAGCACTGGGGAAAGGCAGGCAGAGAATTCCCTGCTAGCACCTTTTCTGTGCCTGTTCACATTGCTTGGCAGAATCGCTTTTGTGCAGAAAACAGTAACACTTGTTCAGAACGAAAGAAAGCACAGAGCCCCAGATTTTATGTTGTCCTGGAGAGCTTGCAGAGCACTGGGGAAAAGCAGGCAGAGAATTCCCTGCTAGCACCTTCTCTGTGCCTGGGAAACAGAAGTGTTCACATTGCTTCGCAGAATCGCTTTTGTGCAGAGAACAGTAACACTTGTTCAGACGAAAGAAAGCACAGAGCCCCAGATTTTATGTTGTCCTGGAGAGCTTGCAGAGCACTGGGGAAAGGCAGGCAGAGAATTCCCTGCTAGCACCTTCTCTGTGCCTGGGAAGCAGAAGTCTTCACATTGCTTCGCAGAATCGCTTTTGTGCAGAAAACAATAACACTTGTTCACAACGAAAGAAAGCACAGAGCCCCAGATTTTATGTTGTCCTGGAGAGCTTGCAGAGCACTGGGGAAAAGCAGGCAGAGATTTCCCTGCTAGCACCTTCTCTGTGCCTGGGAAGCAGAAGTGTTCACATTGCTTCGCAGAATCGCTTTTGTGCAGAAAACAGTAACACTTGTTCAGAACGAAAGAAAGCACAGAGCCCCAGATTTTATGTTGTCCTGGAGAGCTTGCAGAGCACTGGGGAAAAGCAGGCAGAGAATTCCCTGCTAGCACCTTCTCTGTGCCTGGGAAACAGAAGTGTTCCCATTGCTTCGCAGAATCGCTTTTGTGCAGAAAACAGTAACACTTGTTCAGAACGAAAGAAAGCACAGAGCCCCAGATTTTATGTTGTCCTGGAGAGCTTGCAGAGCACTGGGGAAAGGCAGGCAGAGAATTCCCTGCTAGCACCTTCTCTGTGCCTGTTCACATTGCTTCGCAGAATCGCTTTTGTGCAGAAAACAGTAACACTTGTTCAGAACGAAAGAAAGCACAGAGCCCCAGATTCTATATTGTCCTGGAGAGCTTGCAGAGCTCTGGGGAAAAGCAGGCAGAGAATTCCCTGCTAGCACCTTCTCTGTTCCTGGGAAACAGAAGTGTTCCCATTGCTTCGCAGAATCGCTTTTGTGCAGAAAACAGTAACACTTGTTCAGAACGAAAGAAAGCACAGAGCCCCAGATTCTATGTTGTCCTGGAGAGCTTGCAGAGCACTGGGGAAAGGCAGGCAGAGAATTCCCTGCTAGCACCTTTTCTGAGCCTGTTCACATTGCTTGGCAGAATCGCTTTTGTGCAGAAAACAGTAACACTTGTTCAGAACAAAAGAAAGCACAGAGCCCCAGATTTTATGGTGTCCTGGAGAGCTTGCAGAGCACTGGGGAAAAGCAGGCAGAGAATTCCCTGCTAGCACCTTCTCTGTTCCTGGGAAACAGAAGTGTTCACATTGCTTCGCAGAATCGCTTTTGTGCAGAAAACAGTGACACTTGTTCAGAACGAAAGAAAGCACAGAGCCCCAGATTTTATGTTGTCCTGGAGAGCTTGCAGAGCACTGGGGAAAAGCAGGCAGAGAATTCCCTGCTAGCACCTTCTCTGTGCCTGGGAAACAGAAGTGTTCACATTGCTTCGCAGAATCGCTTTTGTGCAGAAAACAGTAACAGTTGTTCAGAACGAAAGAAAGCACAGAGCCCCAGATTTTATGTTGTCCTGGAGAGCTTGCAGAGCACTGGGGAAAAGCAGGCAGAGAATTCCCTGCTAGCACCTTCTCTGTGCCTGGGAAACAGAAGTGTTCACATTGCTTCGCAGAATCGCCTTTGTGCAGAAAACAGTAACACTTGTTCACAACGAAAGAAAGCACAGAGCCCCAGATTTTATGTTGTCCTGGAGAGCTTGCAGAGCACTGGGGAAAGGCAGGCAGAGAATTCCCTGCTAGCACCTTTTCTGTGCCTGTTCACATTGCTTGGCAGAATCGCTTTTGTGCAGAAAACAGTAACACTTGTTCAGAACAAAAGAAAGCACAGAGCCCCAGATTTTATGTTGTCCTGGAGAGCTTGCAGAGCACTGGGGAAAAGCAGGCAGAGAATTCCCTGCTAGCACCTTCTCTGTGCCTGGGAAACAGAAGTGTTCACATTGCTTCGCAGAATCGCTTTTGTGCAGAAAACAGTAACACTTGTTCAGAACGAAAGAAAGCACAGAGCCCCAGATTTTATGTTGTCCTGGAGAGCTTGCAGAGCACTGGGGAAAGGCAGGCAGAGAATTCCCTGCTAGCACCTTCTCTGTGCCTGTTCACATTCCTTCGCAGAATCGCTTTTGTGCAGAAAACAGTAACACTTGTTCAGAACGAAAGAAAGCACAGAGCCCCAGATTTGCTGTTGTCCTGGAGAGCTTGCAGAGCACTGGGGAAAAGCAGGCAGAGAATTCCCTGCTAGCACCTTCTCTGTGCCTGGGAAACAGAAGTGTTCACATTGCTTCGCAGAATCGCTTTTGTGCAGAAAACAGTAACACTTGTTCAGAACGAAAGAAAGCACAGAGCCCCAGATTTTATGTTGTCCTGGAGAGCTTGCAGAGCACTGGGGAAAGGCAGGCAGAGAATTCCCTGCTAGCACCTTCTCTGTGCCTGTTCACATTGCTTCGCAGAATCGCTTTTGTGCAGAAAACAATAACACTTGTTCAGAACGAAAGAAAGCACAGAGCCCCAGATTTTATGTTGTCCTGGAGAGCTTGCAGAGCACTGGGGAAAAGCAGGCAGAGAATTCCCTGCTAGCACCTTCTCTGTGCCTGGGAAGCAGAAGTGTTCACATTGCTTCGCAGAATCGCTTTTGTG
This sequence comes from Strix uralensis, assembly GCF_047716275.1. Taxonomy (NCBI): domain Eukaryota; kingdom Metazoa; phylum Chordata; class Aves; order Strigiformes; family Strigidae; genus Strix; species Strix uralensis. The sequence goes on from NW_027436765.1 coordinate 121,290, forward strand.
CAGAAAACAGTAACACTTGTTCAGACGAAAGAAAGCACAGAGCCCCAGATTTTATGTTGTCCTGGAGAGCTTGCAGAGCACTGGGGAAAGGCAGGCAGAGAATTCCCTGCTAGCACCTTCTCTGTGCCTGGGAAGCAGAAGTCTTCACATTGCTTCGCAGAATCGCTTTTGTGCAGAAAACAATAACACTTGTTCAGAACGAAAGAAAGCACAGAGCCCCAGATTTTATGTTGTCCTGGAGAGCTTGCAGAGCACTGGGGAAAAGCAGGCAGAGATTTCCCTGCTAGCACCTTCTCTGTGCCTGGGAAGCAGAAGTGTTCACATTGCTTCGCAGAATCGCTTTTGTGCAGAAAACAGTAACACTTGTTCAGAACGAAAGAAAGCACAGAGCCCCAGATTTTATGTTGTCCTGGAGAGCTTGCAGAGCACTGGGGAAAAGCAGGCAGAGAATTCCCTGCTAGCACCTTCTCTGTGCCTGGGAAACAGAAGTGTTCACATTGCTTCGCAGAATCGCTTTTGTGCAGAAAACAGTAACACTTGTTCAGAACGAAAGAAAGCACAGAGCCCCAGATTTTATGTTGTCCTGGAGAGCTTGCAGAGCACTGGGGAAATGCAGGCAGAGAATTCCCTGCTAGCACCTTCTCTGTTCCTGGGAAACAGAAGTGTTCCCATTGCTTCGCAGAATCGCTTTTGTGCAGAAAACAGTAACACTTGTTCAGAACGAAAGAAAGCACAGAGCCCCAGATTTGCTGTTGTCCTGGAGAGCTTGCAGAGCACTGGGGAAAGGCAGGCAGAGAATTCCCTGCTAGCACCTTCTCTGTGCCTGTTCACATTGCTTCGCAGAATCGCTTTTGTGCAGAAAACAGTAACACTTGTTCAGAACGAAAGAAAGCACAGAGCCCCAGATTCTATGTTGTCCTGGAGAGCTTGCAGAGCACTGGGGAAAGGCAGGCAGACAATTCCCTGTTAGCACCTTTTCTGAGCCTGTTCACATTGCTTGGCAGAATCGCTTTTGTGCAGAAAACAGTAACACTTGTTCAGAACAAAAGAAAGCACAGAGCCCCAGATTTTATGTTGTCCTGGAGAGCTTGCAGAGCACTGGGGAAAAGCAGGCAGAGAATTCCCTGCTAGCACCTTCTCTGTTCCTGGGAAACAGAAGTGTTCACATTGCTTCGCAGAATCGCTTTTGTGCAGAAAACAGTGACACTTGTTCAGAACGAAAGAAAGCACAGAGCCCCAGATTTTATGTTGTCCTGGAGAGCTTGCAGAGCACTGGGGAAAAGCAGGCAGAGAATTCCCTGCTAGCACCTTCTCTGTGCCTGGGAAACAGAAGTGTTCCCATTGCTTCGCAGAATCGCTTTTGTGCAGAAAACAGTAACACTTGTTCAGAACGAAAGAAAGCACAGAGCCCCAGATTTTATGTTGTCCTGGAGAGCTTGCAGAGCACTGGGGAAAAGCAGGCAGAGAATTCCCTGCTAGCACCTTCTCTGTTCCTGGGAAACAGAAGTGTTCACATTGCTTCGCAGAATCGCTTTTGTGCAGAAAACAGTAACACTTGTTCAGAACGAAAGAAAGCACAGAGCCCTAGATTTTATGTTGTCCTGGAGAGCTTGCAGAGCACTGGGGAAAGGCAGGCATAGAATTCCCTGCTAGCACCTTCTCTGTGCCTGTTCACATTGCTTCGCAGAATCGCTTTTGTGCAGAAAACAGTAACACTTGTTCACAATGAAAGAAAGCACAGAGCCCCAGATTTGCTGTTGTCCTGGAGAGCTTGCAGAGCACTGGGGAAAAGCAGGCAGAGAATTCCCTGCTAGCACCTTCTCTGTGCCTGGGAAACAGAAGTGTTCCCATTGCTTCGCAGAATCGCTTTTGTGCAGAAAACAGTAACACTTGTTCAGAACGAAAGAAAGCACAGAGCCCCAGATTTTATGTTGTCCTGGAGAGCTTGCAGAGCACTGGGGAAAAGCAGGCAGAGAATTCCCTGCTAGCACCTTCTCTGTGCCTGGGAAAAAGAAGTGTTCACATTGCTTCACAGAATCGCTTTTGTGCAGAAAACAGTAACACTTGTTCAGAACGAAAGAAAGCACAGAGCCCTAGATTTTATGTTGTCCTGGAGAGCTTGCAGAGCACTGGGGAAAGGCAGGCATAGAATTCCCTGCTAGCACCTTCTCTGTGCCTGTTCACATTGCTTCGCAGAATCGCTTTTGTGCAGAAAACAGTAACACTTGTTCAGAACAAAAGAAAGCACAGAGCCCCAGATTCTATGTTGTCCTGGAGAGCTTGCAGAGCACTGGGGAAAAGCAGGCAGAGAATTCCCTGCTAGCACCTTCTCTGTGCCTGGGAAACAGAAGTGTTCACATTGCTTCGCAGAATCGCTTTTGTGCAGAAAACAGTAACACTTGTTCAGACGAAAGAAAGCACAGAGCCCCAGATTTTATGTTGTCCTGGAGAGCTTGCAGAGCACTGGGGAAAAGCAGGCAGAGAATTCCCTGCTAGCACCTTCTCTGTGCCTGGGAAACAGAAGTGTTCACATTGCTTCGCAGAATCGCTTTTGTGCAGAAAACAATAACACTTGTTCAGAACGAAAGAAAGCACAGAGCCCCAGATTTTATGTTGTCCTGGAGAGCTTGCAGAGCACTGGGGAAAGGCAGGCAGAGAATTCCCTGCTAGCACCTTCTCTGTGCCTGGGAAGCAGAAATGTTCACATTGCTTCGCAGAATCGCTTTTGTGCAGAAAACAGTAACACTTGTTCAGAACGAAAGAAAGCACAGAGCCCCAGATTCTATGTTGTCCTGGAGAGCTTGCAGAGCACTGGGGAAAAGCAGGCAGAGAATTCCCTGCTAGCACCTTCTCTGTGCCTGGGAAACAGAAGTGTTCCCATTGCTTCGCAGAATCGCTTTTGTGCAGAAAACAGTAACACTTGTTCAGAACGAAAGAAAGCACAGAGCCCCAGATTCTATGTTGTCCTGGAGAGCTTGCAGAGCACTGGGGAAAAGCAGGCAGAGAATTCCCTGCTAGCACCTTCTCTGTGCCTGGGAAGCAGAAGTCTTCACATTGCTTCGCAGAATCGCTTTTGTGCAGAAAACCCTAACACTTGTTCAGAACAAAAGAAAGCACAGAGCCCCAGATTCTATGTTGTCCTGGAGAGCTTGCAGAGCACTGGGGAAAGGCAGGCAGAGAATTCCCTGCTAGCACCTTTTCTGTGCCTGTTCACATTGCTTGGCAGAATCGCTTTTGTGCAGAAAACAGTAACACTTGTTCAGAACAAAAGAAAGCACAGAGCCCCAGATTTTATGTTGTCCTGGAGAGCTTGCAGAGCACTGGGGAAAAGCAGGCAGAGAATTCCCTGCTAGCACCTTCTCCCTGCCTGGGAAACAGAAGTGTTCACATTGCTTCGCAGAATCGCTTTTGTGCAGAGAACAGTAACACTTGTTCACAACGAAAGAAAGCACAGAGCCCCAGATTTTATGTTGTCCTGGAGAGCTTGCAGAGCACTGGGGAAAAGCAGGCAGAGAATTCCCTGCTAGCACCTTCTCTGTTCCTGGGAAACAGAAGTGTTCACATTGCTTCGCAGAATCGCTTTTGTGCAGAAAACAGTAACACTTGTTCAGAACGAAAGAAAGCACAGAGCCCCAGATTTTATGTTGTCCTGGAGAGCTTGCAGAGCACTGGGGAAAAGAAGGCAGAGAATTCCCTGCTAGCACCTTCTCTGTGCCTGGGAAACAGAAGTGTTCACATTGCTTCGCAGAATCGCTTTTGTGCAGAAAACAGTAACAATTGTTCAGAACGAAAGAAAGCACAGAGCCCCAGATTTTATGTTGTCCTGGAGAGCTTGCAGAGCACTGGGGAAAGGCAGGCAGAGAATTCCCTGCTAGCACCTTCTCTGTGCCTGTTCACATTCCTTCGCAGAATCGCTTTTGTGCAGAAAACAGTAACACTTGTTCACAACGAAAGAAAGCACAGAGCCCCAGATTTTATGTTGTCCTGGAGAGCTTGCAGAGCACTGGGGAAAGGCAGGCAGAGAATTCCCTGCTAGCACCTTCTCTGTGCCTGGGAAGCAGAAGTGTTCACATTGCTTCGCAGAATCACTTTTGTGCAGAAAACAATAACACTTGTTCAGAACGAAAGAAAGCACAGAGCCCCAGATTCTATGTTGTCCTGGAGAGCTTGCAGAGCACTGGGGAAAAGCAGGCAGAGAATTCCCTGCTAGCACCTTCTCTGTGCCTGGGAAACAGAAGTGTTCACATTGCTTCGCAGAATCGCTTTTGTGCAGAAAACAGTAACACTTGTTCAGAACGAAAGAAAGCACAGAGCCCCAGATTTTATGTTGTCCTGGAGAGCTTGCAGAGCACTGGGGAAAAGCAGGCAGAGAATTCCCTGCTAGCACCTTCTCTGTGCCTGGGAAACAGAAGTGTTCACATTGCTTCGCAGAATCGCTTTTGTGCAGAAAACAGTAACACTTGTTCAGAACGAAAGAAAGCACAGAGCCCTAGATTTTATGTTGTCCTGGAGAGCTTGCAGAGCACTGGGGAAAGGCAGGCATAGAATTCCCTGCTAGCACCTTCTCTGTGCCTGTTCACATTGCTTCGCAGAATCGCTTTTGTGCAGAAAACAGTAACACTTGTTCAGCAGAAAGAAAGCACAGAGCCCCAGATTTGCTGTTGTCCTGGAGAGCTTGCAGAGCACTGGGGAAAAGCAGGCAGAGAATTCCCTGCTAGCACCTTCTCTGTGCCTGGGAAACAGAAGTGTTCCCATTGCTTCGCAGAATCGCTTTTGTGCAGAAAACAGTAACACTTGTTCAGACGAAAGAAAGCACAGAGCCCCAGATTTTATGTTGTCCTGGAGAGCTTGCAGAGCACTGGGGAAAGGCAGGCAGAGAATTCCCTGCTAGCACCTTCTCTGTGCCTGGGAAGCAGAAGTCTTCACATTGCTTCGCAGAATCGCTTTTGTGCAGAAAACCCTAACACTTGTTCAGAACAAAAGAAAGCACAGAGCCCCAGATTCTATGTTGTCCTGGAGAGCTTGCAGAGCACTGGGGAAAGGCAGGCAGAGAATTCCCTGCTAGCACCTTTTCTGTGCCTGTTCACACTGCTTGGCAGAATCGCTTTTGTGCAGAAAACAGTAACACTTGTTCAGACGAAAGAAAGCACAGAGCCCCAGATTTTATGTTGTCCTGGAGAGCTTGCAGAGCACTGGGGAAAAGCAGGCAGAGAATTCCCTGCTAGCACCTTCTCTGTGCCTGGGAAACAGAAGTGTTCACATTGCTTCGCAGAATCGCTTTTGTGCAGAAAACAATAACACTTGTTCAGAACGAAAGAAAGCACAGAGCCCCAGATTTTATGTTGTCCTGGAGAGCTTGCAGAGCACTGGGGAAAAGCAGGCAGAGAATTCCCTGCTAGCACCTTCTCTGTGCCTGGGAAAGAGAAGTGTTCACATTGCTTCACAGAATCGCTTTTGTGCAGAAAACAGTAACACTTGTTCAGAACGAAAGAAAGCACAGAGCCCCAGATTTTATGTTGTCCTGGAGAGCTTGCAGAGCACTGGGGAAAGGCAGGCAGAGAATTCCCTGCTAGCACCTTCTCTGTGCCTGTTCACATTGCTTCGCAGAATCGCTTTTGTGCAGAAAACAGTAACACTTGTTCAGACGAAAGAAAGCACAGAGCCCCAGATTTGCTGTTGTCCTGGAGAGCTTGCAGAGCACTGGGGAAAGGCAGGCAGAGAATTCCCTGCTAGCACCTTCTCTGTGCCTGGGAAGCAGAAATGTTCACATTGCTTCGCAGAATCGCTTTTGTGCAGAAAACAGTAACACTTGTTCAGAACGAAAGAAAGCACAGAGCCCCAGATTCTATGTTGTCCTGGAGAGCTTGCAGAGCACTGGGGAAAAGCAGGCAGAGAATTCCCTGCTAGCACCTTCTCTGTGCCTGTTCACATTGCTTGGCAGAATCGCTTTTGTGCAGAAAACAGTAACACTTGTTCAGAACAAAAGAAAGCACAGAGCCCCAGATTTTATGTTGTCCTGGAGAGCTTGCAGAGCACTGGGGAAAAGCAGGCAGAGAATTCCCTGCTAGCACCTTCTCTGTGCCTGGGAAACAGAAGTGTTCACATTGCTTCGCAGAATCGCTTTTGTGCAGAGAACAGTAACACTTGTTCACAACGAAAGAAAGCACAGAGCCCCAGATTTTATGTTGTCCTGGAGAGCTTGCAGAGCACTGGGGAAAAGCAGGCAGAGAATTCCCTGCTAGCACCTTCTCTGTGCCTGGGAAACAGAAGTGTTCACATTGCTTCGCAGAATCGCTTTTGTGCAGAAAACAGTAACACTTGTTCAGAACGAAAGAAAGCACAGAGCCCCAGATTTTATGTTGTCCTGGAGAGCTTGCAGAGCACTGGGGAAAGGCAGGCAGAGAATTCCCTGCTAGCACCTTCTCTGTGCCTGTTCACATTCCTTCGCAGAATCGCTTTTGTGCAGAAAACAGTAACACTTGTTCAGACGAAAGAAAGCACAGAGCCCCAGATTTTATGTTGTCCTGGAGAGCTTGCAGAGCACTGGGGAAAGGCAGGCAGAGAATTCCCTGCTAGCACCTTCTCTGTGCCTGGGAAGCAGAAGTGTTCACATTGCTTCGCAGAATCACTTTTGTGCAGAAAACAATAACACTTGTTCAGAACGAAAGAAAGCACAGAGCCCCAGATTCTATGTTGTCCTGGAGAGCTTGCAGAGCACTGGGGAAAAGCAGGCAGAGAATTCCCTGCTAGCACCTTCTCTGTGCCCGGGAAACAGAAGTGTTCCCATTGCTTCGCAGAATCGCTTTTGTGCAGAAAACAGTAACACTTGTTCAGAACGAAAGAAAGCACAGAGCCCCAGATTTTATGTTGTCCTGGAGAGCTTGCAGAGCACTGGGGAAAGGCAGGCATAGAATTCCCTGCTAGCACCTTCTCTGTGCCTGTTCACATTGCTTCGCTGAATCGCTTTTGTGCAGAAAACAGTAACACTTGTTCAGACGAAAGAAAGCACAGAGCCCCAGATTTTATGTTGTCCTGGAGAGCTTGCAGAGCACTGGGGAAAGGCAGGCAGAGAATTCCCTGCTAGCACCTTCTCTGTGCCTGGGAAGCAGAAATGTTCACATTGCTTCGCAGAATCGCTTTTGTGCAGAAAACAGTAACACTTGTTCAGAACGAAAGAAAGCACAGAGCCCCAGATTCTATGTTGTCCTGGAGAGCTTGCAGAGCACTGGGGAAAAGCAGGCAGAGAATTCCCTGCTAGCACCTTCTCTGTGCCTGGGAAACAGAAGTGTTCCCATTGCTTCGCAGAATCGCTTTTGTGCAGAAAACAGTAACACTTGTTCAGAACGAAAGAAAGCACAGAGCCCCAGATTTTATGTTGTCCTGGAGAGCTTGCAGAGCACTGGGGAAAGGCAGGCAGAGAATTCCCTGCTAGCACCTTCTCTGTGCCTGTTCACATTGCTTCGCAGAATTGCTTTTGTGCAGAAAACAGTAACACTTGTTCAGAACAAAAGAAAGCACAGAGCCCCAGATTTTATGTTGTCCTGGAGAGCTTGCAGAGCACTGGGGAAAAGCAGGCAGAGAATTCCCTGCTAGCACCTTCTCTGTGCCTGGGAAGCAGAAGTCTTCACATTGCTTCGCAGAATCGCTTTTGTGCAGAAAACCCTAACACTTGTTCAGAACGAAAGAAAGCACAGAGCCCCAGATTCTATGTTGTCCTGGAGAGCTTGCAGAGCACTGGGGAAAAGCAGGCAGAGAATTCCCTGCTAGCACCTTCTCTGTGCCTGGGAAACAGAAGTGTTCACATTGCTTCGCAGAATCGCTTTTGTGCAGAAAACAGTAACACTTGTTCAGAACGAAAGAAAGCACAGAGCCCCAGATTTTATGTTGTCCTGGAGAGCTTGCAGAGCACTGGGGAAAAGCAGGCAGAGAATTCCCTGCTAGCACCTTCTCTGTGCCTGTTCACATTGCTTGGCAGAATCGCTTTTGTGCAGAAAACAGTAACACTTGTTCAGAACAAAAGAAAGCACAGAGCCCCAGATTTTATGTTGTCCTGGAGAGCTTGCAGAGCACTGGGGAAAAGCAGGCAGAGAATTCCCTGCTAGCACCTTCTCTGTGCCTGGGAAACAGAAGTGTTCCCATTGCTTCGCAGAATCGCTTTTGTGCAGAAAACAGTAACACTTGTTCAGAACGAAAGAAAGCACAGAGCCCCAGATTTTATGTTGTCCTGGAGAGCTTGCAGAGCACTGGGGAAAGGCAGGCAGAGAATTCCCTGCTAGCACCTTCTCTGTGCCTGTTCACATTGCTTCGCAGAATCGCTTTTGTGCAGAAAACAGTAACACTTGTTCAGACGAAAGAAAGCACAGAGCCCCAGATTTTATGTTGTCCTGGAGAGCTTGCAGAGCACTGGGGAAAGGCAGGCAGAGAATTCCCTGCTAGCACCTTCTCTGTGCCTGGGAAGCAGAAGTGTTCACATTGCTTCGCAGAATCACTTTTGTGCAGAAAACAATAACACTTGTTCAGAACGAAAGAAAGCACAGAGCCCCAGATTCTATGTTGTCCTGGAGAGCTTGCAGAGCACTGGGGAAAAGCAGGCAGAGAATTCCCTGCTAGCACCTTCTCTGTGCCCGGGAAACAGAAGTGTTCCCATTGCTTCGCAGAATCGCTTTTGTGCAGAAAACAGTAACACTTGTTCAGAACGAAAGAAAGCACAGAGCCCCAGATTTTATGTTGTCCTGGAGAGCTTGCAGAGCACTGGGGAAAGGCAGGCATAGAATTCCCTGCTAGCACCTTCTCTGTGCCTGTTCACATTGCTTCGCAGAATCGCTTTTGTGCAGAAAACAGTAACACTTGTTCAGACGAAAGAAAGCACAGAGCCCCAGATTTTATGTTGTCCTGGAGAGCTTGCAGAGCACTGGGGAAAGGCAGGCAGAGAATTCCCTGCTAGCACCTTCTCTGTGCCTGGGAAGCAGAAATGTTCACATTGCTTCGCAGAATCGCTTTTGTGCAGAAAACAGTAACACTTGTTCAGAACGAAAGAAAGCACAGAGCCCCAGATTCTATGTTGTCCTGGAGAGCTTGCAGAGCACTGGGGAAAAGCAGGCAGAGAATTCCCTGCTAGCACCTTCTCTGTGCCTGGGAAACAGAAGTGTTCCCATTGCTTCGCAGAATCGCTTTTGTGCAGAAAACAGTAACACTTGTTCAGAACGAAAGAAAGCACAGAGCCCCAGATTTTATGTTGTCCTGGAGAGCTTGCAGAGCACTGGGGAAAGGCAGGCAGAGAATTCCCTGCTAGCACCTTCTCTGTGCCTGTTCACATTGCTTCGCTGAATCGCTTTTGTGCAGAAAACAGTAACACTTGTTCAGACGAAAGAAAGCACAGAGCCCCAGATTTTATGTTGTCCTGGAGAGCTTGCAGAGCACTGGGGAAAGGCAGGCAGAGAATTCCCTGCTAGCACCTTCTCTGTTCCTGGGAAACAGAAGTGTTCACATTGCTTCGCAGAATCGCTTTTGTGCAGAAAACAGTAACACTTGTTCAGAACGAAAGAAAGCACAGAGCCCTAGATTTTATGTTGTCCTGGAGAGCTTGCAGAGCACTGGGGAAAGGCAGGCATAGAATTCCCTGCTAGCACCTTCTCTGTGCCTGTTCACATTGCTTCGCAGAATCGCTTTTGTGCAGAAAACAGTAACACTTGTTCAGCAGAAAGAAAGCACAGAGCCCCAGATTTGCTGTTGTCCTGGAGAGCTTGCAGAGCACTGGGGAAAAGCAGGCAGAGAATTCCCTGCTAGCACCTTCTCTGTGCCTGGGAAACAGAAGTGTTCCCATTGCTTCGCAGAATCGCTTTTGTGCAGAAAACAGTAACACTTGTTCAGAACAAAAGAAAGCACAGAGCCCCAGATTTTATGTTGTCCTGGAGAGCTTGCAGAGCACTGGGGAAAAGCAGGCAGAGAATTCCCTGCTAGCACCTTCTCTGTGCCTGGGAAACAGAAGTGTTCCCATTGCTTCGCAGAATCGCTTTTGTGCAGAAAACAGTAACACTTGTTCAGAACGAAAGAAAGCACAGAGCCCCAGATTTTATGTTGTCCTGGAGAGCTTGCAGAGCACTGGGGAAAGGCAGGCAGAGAATTCCCTGCTAGCACCTTCTCTGTGCCTGTTCACATTGCTTCGCTGAATCGCTTTTGTGCAGAAAACAGTAACACTTGTTCAGACGAAAGAAAGCACAGAGCCCCAGATTTTATGTTGTCCTGGAGAGCTTGCAGAGCACTGGGGAAAGGCAGGCAGAGAATTCCCTGCTAGCACCTTCTCTGTGCCTGGGAAGCAGAAGTCTTCACATTGCTTCGCAGAATCGCTTTTGTGCAGAAAACCCTAACACTTGTTCAGAACAAAAGAAAGCACAGAGCCCCAGATTCTATGTTGTCCTGGAGAGCTTGCAGAGCACTGGGGAAAGGCAGGCAGAGAATTCCCTGCTAGCACCTTTTCTGTGCCTGTTCACATTGCTTGGCAGAATCGCTTTTGTGCAGAAAACAGTAACACTTGTTCAGAACGAAAGAAAGCACAGAGCCCCAGATTTTATGTTGTCCTGGAGAGCTTGCAGAGCACTGGGGAAAAGCAGGCAGAGAATTCCCTGCTAGCACCTTCTCTGTGCCTGGGAAACAGAAGTGTTCACATTGCTTCGCAGAATCGCTTTTGTGCAGAGAACAGTAACACTTGTTCACAACGAAAGAAAGCACAGAGCCCCAGATTTTATGTTGTCCTGGAGAGCTTGCAGAGCACTGGGGAAAAGCAGGCAGAGAATTCCCTGCTAGCACCTTCTCTGTTCCTGGGAAACAGAAGTGTTCACATTGCTTCGCAGAATCGCTTTTGTGCAGAAAACAGTAACACTTGTTCAGAACGAAAGAAAGCACAGAGCCCCAGATTTTATGTTGTCCTGGAGAGCTTGCAGAGCACTGGGGAAAAGCAGGCAGAGAATTCCCTGCTAGCACCTTCTCTGTGCCTGGGAAACAGAAGTGTTCACATTGCTTCGCAGAATCGCTTTTGTGCAGAAAACAGTAACACTTGTTCAGAACGAAAGAAAGCACAGAGCCCCAGATTTTATGTTGTCCTGGAGAGCTTGCAGAGCACTGGGGAAAGGCAGGCAGAGAATTCCCTGCTAGCACCTTCTCTGTGCCTGTTCACATTGCTTCGCAGAATCGCTTTTGTGCAGAAAACAGTAACACTTGTTCAGACGAAAGAAAGCACAGAGCCCCAGATTTTATGTTGTCCTGGAGAGCTTGCAGAGCACTGGGGAAAGGCAGGCAGAGAATTCCCTGCTAGCACCTTCTCCCTGCCTGGGAAGCAGAAATGTTCACATTGCTTCGCAGAATCGCTTTTGTGCAGAAAACAGTAACACTTGTTCAGAACGAAAGAAAGCACAGAGCCCCAGATTCTATGTTGTCCTGGAGAGCTTGCAGAGCACTGGGGAAAAGCAGGCAGAGAATTCCCTGCTAGCACCTTCTCTGTGCCTGGGAAACAGAAGTGTTCCCATTGCTTCGCAGAATCGCTTTTGTGCAGAAAACAGTAACACTTGTTCAGAACGAAAGAAAGCACAGAGCCCCAGATTTTATGTTGTCCTGGAGAGCTTGCAGAGCACTGGGGAAAGGCAGGCAGAGAATTCCCTGCTAGCACCTTCTCTGTGCCTGTTCACATTGCTTCGCTGAATCGCTTTTGTGCAGAAAACAGTAACACTTGTTCAGACGAAAGAAAGCACAGAGCCCCAGATTTTATGTTGTCCTGGAGAGCTTGCAGAGCACTGGGGAAAGGCAGGCAGAGAATTCCCTGCTAGCACCTTCTCTGTGCCTGGGAAACAGAAGTCTTCACATTGCTTCGCAGAATCGCTTTTGTGCAGAAAACAGTAACACTTGTTCAGAACGAAAGAAAGCACAGAGCCCCAGATTTTATGTTGTCCTGGAGAGCTTGCAGAGCACTGGGGAAAGGCAGGCAGAAAATTCCCTGCTAGCACCTTCTCTGTGCCTGTTCACATTGCTTCGCAGAATCGCTTTTGTGCAGAAAACAGTAACACTTGTTCAGACGAAAGAAAGCACAGAGCCCCAGATTTTATGTTGTCCTGGAGAGCTTGCAGAGCACTGGGGAAAGGCAGGCAGAGAATTCCCTGCTAGCACCTTCTCTGTGCCTGGGAAGCAGAAGTCTTCACATTGCTTCGCAGAATCGCTTTTGTGCAGAAAACAATAACACTTGTTCAGAACGAAAGAAAGCACAGAGCCCCAGATTTTATGTTGTCCTGGAGAGCTTGCAGAGCACTGGGGAAAAGCAGGCAGAGATTTCCCTGCTAGCACCTTCTCTGTGCCTGGGAAGCAGAAGTGTTCACATTGCTTCGCAGAATCGCTTTTGTGCAGAAAACAGTATCACTTGTTCAGAACGAAAGAAAGCACAGAGCCCCAGATTTTATGTTGTCCTGGAGAGCTTGCAGAGCACTGGGGAAAAGCAGGCAGAGAATTCCCTGCTAGCACCTTCTCTGTGCCTGGGAAACAGAAGTGTTCACATTGCTTCGCAGAATCGCTTTTGTGCAGAAAACAGTAACAGTTGTTCAGAACGAAAGAAAGCACAGAGCCCCAGATTTTATGTTGTCCTGGAGAGCTTGCAGAGCACTGGGGAAAGGCAGGCAGAGAATTCCCTGCTAGCACCTTCTCTGTGCCTGTTCACATTGCTTCGCAGAATCGCTTTTGTGCAGAAAACAGTAACACTTGTTCAGAACGAAAGAAAGCACAGAGCCCCAGATTCTATATTGTCCTGGAGAGCTTGCAGAGCACTGGGGAAAAGCAGGCAGAGAATTCCCTGCTAGCACCTTCTCTGTTCCTGGGAAACAGAAGTGTTCCCATTGCTTCGCAGAATCGCTTTTGTGCAGAAAACAGTAACACTTGTTCAGAACGAAAGAAAGCACAGAGCCCCAGATTCTATGTTGTCCTGGAGAGCTTGCAGAGCACTGGGGAAAGGCAGGCAGAGAATTCCCTGCTAGCACCTTCTCTGTGCCTGTTCACATTGCTTGGCAGAATCGCTTTTGTGCAGAAAACAGTAACACTTGTTCAGAACAAAAGAAAGCACAGAGCCCCAGATTTTATGTTGTCCTGGAGAGCTTGCAGAGCACTGGGGAAAGGCAGGCAGAGAATTCCCTGCTAGCACCTTCTCTGTTCCTGGGAAACAGAAGTGTTCACATTGCTTCGCAGAATCGCTTTTGTGCAGAAAACAGTGACACTTGTTCAGAACGAAAGAAAGCACAGAGCCCCAGATTTTATGTTGTCCTGGAGAGCTTGCAGAGCACTGGGGAAAAGCAGGCAGAGAATTCCCTGCTAGCACCTTCTCTGTGCCTGGGAAACAGAAGTGTTCACATTGCTTCGCAGAATCGCTTTTGTGCAGAAAACAGTAACAGTTGTTCAGAACGAAAGAAAGCACAGAGCCCCAGATTTTATGTTGTCCTGGAGAGCTTGCAGAGCACTGGGGAAAAGCAGGCAGAGAATTCCCTGCTAGCACCTTCTCTGTGCCTGGGAAACAGAAGTGTTCACATTGCTTCGCAGAATCGCCTTTGTGCAGAAAACAGTAACACTTGTTCACAACGAAAGAAAGCACAGAGCCCCAGATTTTATGTTGTCCTGGAGAGCTTGCAGAGCACTGGGGAAAGGCAGGCAGAGAATTCCCTGCTAGCACCTTTTCTGTGCCTGTTCACATTGCTTGGCAGAATCGCTTTTGTGCAGAAAACAGTAACACTTGTTCAGAACAAAAGAAAGCACAGAGCCCCAGATTTTATGTTGTCCTGGAGAGCTTGCAGAGCACTGGGGAAAAGCAGGCAGAGAATTCCCTGCTAGCACCTTCTCTGTGCCTGGGAAACAGAAGTGTTCACATTGCTTCGCAGAATCGCTTTTGTGCAGAAAACAGTAACACTTGTTCAGAACGAAAGAAAGCACAGAGCCCCAGATTTTATGTTGTCCTGGAGAGCTTGCAGAGCACTGGGGAAAGGCAGGCAGAGAATTCCCTGCTAGCACCTTCTCTGTGCCTGTTCACATTCCTTCGCAGAATCGCTTTTGTGCAGAAAACAGTAACACTTGTTCAGAACGAAAGAAAGCACAGAGCCCCAGATTTGCTGTTGTCCTGGAGAGCTTGCAGAGCACTGGGGAAAAGCAGGCAGAGAATTCCCTGCTAGCACCTTCTCTGTGCCTGGGAAACAGAAGTGTTCGCATTGCTTCGCAGAATCGCTTTTGTGCAGAAAACAGTAACACTTGTTCAGAACGAAAGAAAGCACAGAGCCCCAGATTTTATGTTGTCCTGGAGAGCTTGCAGAGCACTGGGGAAAGGCAGGCAGAGAATTCCCTGCTAGCACCTTCTCTGTGCCTGTTCACATTGCTTCGCAGAATCGCTTTTGTGCAGAAAACAATAACACTTGTTCAGAACGAAAGAAAGCACAGAGCCCCAGATTTTATGTTGTCCTGGAGAGCTTGCAGAGCACTGGGGAAAAGCAGGCAGAGAATTCCCTGCTAGCACCTTCTCTGTGCCTGGGAAGCAGAAGTGTTCACATTGCTTCGCAGAATCGCTTTTGTGCAGAAAACAGTAACACTTGTTCAGACGAAAGAAAGCACAGAGCCCCAGATTTTATGTTGTCCTGGAGAGCTTGCAGAGCACTGGGGAAAGGCAGGCAGAGAATTCCCTGCTAGCACCTTCTCTGTGCCTGGGAAACAGAAGTCTTCACATTGCTTCGCAGAATCGCTTTTGTGCAGAAAACAATAACACTTGTTCAGAACGAAAGAAAGCACAGAGCCCCAGATTTTATGTTGTCCTGGAGAGCTTGCAGAGCACTGGGGAAAAGCAGGCAGAGATTTCCCTGCTAGCACCTTCTCTGTGCCTGGGAAGCAGAAGTGTTCACATTGCTTCGCAGAATCGCTTTTGTGCAGAAAACAGTAACACTTGTTCAGAACGAAAGAAAGCACAGAGCCCCAGATTTTATGTTGTCCTGGAGAGCTTGCAGAGCACTGGGGAAATGCAGGCAGAGAATTCCCTGCTAGCACCTTCTCTGTTCCTGGGAAACAGAAGTGTTCCCATTGCTTCGCAGAATCGCTTTTGTGCAGAAAACAGTAACACTTGTTCAGAACGAAAGAAAGCACAGAGCCCCAGATTTGCTGTTGTCCTGGAGAGCTTGCAGAGCACTGGGGAAAGGCAGGCAGAGAATTCCCTGCTAGCACCTTCTCTGTGCCTGTTCACATTGCTTCGCAGAATCGCTTTTGTGCAGAAAACAGTAACACTTGTTCAGAACGAAAGAAAGCACAGAGCCCCAGATTCTATGTTGTCCTGGAGAGCTTGCAGAGCACTGGGGAAAGGCAGGCAGAGAATTCCCTGCTAGCACCTTTTCTGAGCCTGTTCACATTGCTTGGCAGAATCGCTTTTGTGCAGAAAACAGTAACACTTGTTCAGAACAAAAGAAAGCACAGAGCCCCAGATTTTATGTTGTCCTGGAGAGCTTGCAGAGCACTGGGGAAAGGCAGGCAGAGAATTCCCTGCTAGCACCTTCTCTGTGCCTGTTCACATTGCTTCGCAGAATCGCTTTTGTGCAGAAAACAGTAACACTTGTTCAGACGAAAGAAAGCACAGAGCCCCAGATTTTATGTTGTCCTGGAGAGCTTGCAGAGCACTGGGGAAAGGCAGGCAGAGAATTCCCTGCTAGCACCTTCTCTGTGCCTGGGAAGCAGAAATGTTCACATTGCTTCGCAGAATCGCTTTTGTGCAGAAAACAGTAACACTTGTTCAGAACGAAAGAAAGCACAGAGCCCCAGATTCTATGTTGTCCTGGAGAGCTTGCAGAGCACTGGGGAAAAGCAGGCAGAGAATTCCCTGCTAGCACCTTCTCTGTGCCTGGGAAACAGAAGTGTTCCCATTGCTTCGCAGAATCGCTTTTGTGCAGAAAACAGTAACACTTGTTCAGAACGAAAGAAAGCACAGAGCCCCAGATTTTATGTTGTCCTGGAGAGCTTGCAGAGCACTGGGGAAAGGCAGGCAGAGAATTCCCTGCTAGCACCTTCTCTGTGCCTGTTCACATTGCTTCGCTGAATCGCTTTTGTGCAGAAAACAGTAACACTTGTTCAGACGAAAGAAAGCACAGAGCCCCAGATTTTATGTTGTCCTGGAGAGCTTGCAGAGCACTGGGGAAAGGCAGGCAGAGAATTCCCTGCTAGCACCTTCTCTGTGCCTGGGAAGCAGAAGTCTTCACATTGCTTCGCAGAATCGCTTTTGTGCAGAAAACCCTAACACTTGTTCAGAACGAAAGAAAGCACAGAGCCCCAGATTCTATGTTGTCCTGGAGAGCTTGCAGAGCACTGGGGAAAAGCAGGCAGAGAATTCCCTGCTAGCACCTTCTCTGTGCCTGGGAAACAGAAGTGTTCACATTGCTTCGCAGAATCGCTTTTGTGCAGAAAACAGTAACACTTGTTCAGAACGAAAGAAAGCACAGAGCCCCAGATTTTATGTTGTCCTGGAGAGCTTGCAGAGCACTGGGGAAAAGCAGGCAGAGAATTCCCTGCTAGCACCTTCTCTGTTCCTGGGAAACAGAAGTGTTCACATTGCTTCGCAGAATCGCTTTTGTGCAGAAAACAGTAACACTTGTTCAGAACGAAAGAAAGCACAGAGCCCTAGATTTTATGTTGTCCTGGAGAGCTTGCAGAGCACTGGGGAAAGGCAGGCATAGAATTCCCTGCTAGCACCTTCTCTGTGCCTGTTCACATTGCTTCGCAGAATCGCTTTTGTGCAGAAAACAGTAACACTTGTTCAGCAGAAAGAAAGCACAGAGCCCCAGATTTGCTGTTGTCCTGGAGAGCTTGCAGAGCACTGGGGAAAAGCAGGCAGAGAATTCCCTGCTAGCACCTTCTCTGTGCCTGGGAAACAGAAGTGTTCCCATTGCTTCGCAGAATCGCTTTTGTGCAGAAAACAGTAACACTTGTTCAGAACAAAAGAAAGCACAGAGCCCCAGATTTTATGTTGTCCTGGAGAGCTTGCAGAGCACTGGGGAAAAGCAGGCAGAGAATTCCCTGCTAGCACCTTCTCTGTGCCTGGGAAACAGAAGTGTTCCCATTGCTTCGCAGAATCGCTTTTGTGCAGAAAACAGTAACACTTGTTCAGAACGAAAGAAAGCACAGAGCCCCAGATTTTATGTTGTCCTGGAGAGCTTGCAGAGCACTGGGGAAAGGCAGGCAGAGAATTCCCTGCTAGCACCTTCTCTGTGCCTGTTCACATTGCTTCGCTGAATCGCTTTTGTGCAGAAAACAGTAACACTTGTTCAGACGAAAGAAAGCACAGAGCCCCAGATTTTATGTTGTCCTGGAGAGCTTGCAGAGCACTGGGGAAAGGCAGGCAGAGAATTCCCTGCTAGCACCTTCTCTGTGCCTGGGAAGCAGAAGTCTTCACATTGCTTCGCAGAATCGCTTTTGTGCAGAAAACCCTAACACTTGTTCAGAACAAAAGAAAGCACAGAGCCCCAGATTCTATGTTGTCCTGGAGAGCTTGCAGAGCACTGGGGAAAGGCAGGCAGAGAATTCCCTGCTAGCACCTTTTCTGTGCCTGTTCACATTGCTTGGCAGAATCGCTTTTGTGCAGAAAACAGTAACACTTGTTCAGAACGAAAGAAAGCACAGAGCCCCAGATTTTATGTTGTCCTGGAGAGCTTGCAGAGCACTGGGGAAAAGCAGGCAGAGAATTCCCTGCTAGCACCTTCTCTGTGCCTGGGAAACAGAAGTGTTCACATTGCTTCGCAGAATCGCTTTTGTGCAGAGAACAGTAACACTTGTTCACAACGAAAGAAAGCACAGAGCCCCAGATTTTATGTTGTCCTGGAGAGCTTGCAGAGCACTGGGGAAAAGCAGGCAGAGAATTCCCTGCTAGCACCTTCTCTGTTCCTGGGAAACAGAAGTGTTCACATTGCTTCGCAGAATCGCTTTTGTGCAGAAAACAGTAACACTTGTTCAGAACGAAAGAAAGCACAGAGCCCCAGATTTTATGTTGTCCTGGAGAGCTTGCAGAGCACTGGGGAAAAGCAGGCAGAGAATTCCCTGCTAGCACCTTCTCTGTGCCTGGGAAACAGAAGTGTTCACATTGCTTCGCAGAATCGCTTTTGTGCAGAAAACAGTAACACTTGTTCAGAACGAAAGAAAGCACAGAGCCCCAGATTTTATGTTGTCCTGGAGAGCTTGCAGAGCACTGGGGAAAGGCAGGCAGAGAATTCCCTGCTAGCACCTTCTCTGTGCCTGTTCACATTGCTTCGCAGAATCGCTTTTGTGCAGAAAACAGTAACACTTGTTCAGACGAAAGAAAGCACAGAGCCCCAGATTTTATGTTGTCCTGGAGAGCTTGCAGAGCACTGGGGAAAGGCAGGCAGAGAATTCCCTGCTAGCACCTTCTCTGTGCCTGGGAAGCAGAAATGTTCACATTGCTTCGCAGAATCGCTTTTGTGCAGAAAACAGTAACACTTGTTCAGAACGAAAGAAAGCACAGAGCCCCAGATTCTATGTTGTCCTGGAGAGCTTGCAGAGCACTGGGGAAAAGCAGGCAGAGAATTCCCTGCTAGCACCTTCTCTGTGCCTGGGAAACAGAAGTGTTCCCATTGCTTCGCAGAATCGCTTTTGTGCAGAAAACAGTAACACTTGTTCAGAACGAAAGAAAGCACAGAGCCCCAGATTTTATGTTGTCCTGGAGAGCTTGCAGAGCACTGGGGAAAGGCAGGCAGAGAATTCCCTGCTAGCACCTTCTCTGTGCCTGTTCACATTGCTTCGCTGAATCGCTTTTGTGCAGAAAACAGTAACACTTGTTCAGACGAAAGAAAGCACAGAGCCCCAGATTTTATGTTGTCCTGGAGAGCTTGCAGAGCACTGGGGAAAGGCAGGCAGAGAATTCCCTGCTAGCACCTTCTCTGTGCCTGGGAAACAGAAGTCTTCACATTGCTTCGCAGAATCGCTTTTGTGCAGAAAACAGTAACACTTGTTCAGAACGAAAGAAAGCACAGAGCCCCAGATTTTATGTTGTCCTGGAGAGCTTGCAGAGCACTGGGGAAAGGCAGGCAGAAAATTCCCTGCTAGCACCTTCTCTGTGCCTGTTCACATTGCTTCGCAGAATCGCTTTTGTGCAGAAAACAGTAACACTTGTTCAGACGAAAGAAAGCACAGAGCCCCAGATTTTATGTTGTCCTGGAGAGCTTGCAGAGCACTGGGGAAAGGCAGGCAGAGAATTCCCTGCTAGCACCTTCTCTGTGCCTGGGAAGCAGAAGTCTTCACATTGCTTCGCAGAATCGCTTTTGTGCAGAAAACAATAACACTTGTTCAGAACGAAAGAAAGCACAGAGCCCCAGATTTTATGTTGTCCTGGAGAGCTTGCAGAGCACTGGGGAAAAGCAGGCAGAGATTTCCCTGCTAGCACCTTCTCTGTGCCTGGGAAGCAGAAGTGTTCACATTGCTTCGCAGAATCGCTTTTGTGCAGAAAACAGTATCACTTGTTCAGAACGAAAGAAAGCACAGAGCCCCAGATTTTATGTTGTCCTGGAGAGCTTGCAGAGCACTGGGGAAAAGCAGGCAGAGAATTCCCTGCTAGCACCTTCTCTGTGCCTGGGAAACAGAAGTGTTCACATTGCTTCGCAGAATCGCTTTTGTGCAGAAAACAGTAACAGTTGTTCAGAACGAAAGAAAGCACAGAGCCCCAGATTTTATGTTGTCCTGGAGAGCTTGCAGAGCACTGGGGAAAGGCAGGCAGAGAATTCCCTGCTAGCACCTTCTCTGTGCCTGTTCACATTGCTTCGCAGAATCGCTTTTGTGCAGAAAACAGTAACACTTGTTCAGAACGAAAGAAAGCACAGAGCCCCAGATTCTATATTGTCCTGGAGAGCTTGCAGAGCACTGGGGAAAAGCAGGCAGAGAATTCCCTGCTAGCACCTTCTCTGTTCCTGGGAAACAGAAGTGTTCCCATTGCTTCGCAGAATCGCTTTTGTGCAGAAAACAGTAACACTTGTTCAGAACGAAAGAAAGCACAGAGCCCCAGATTCTATGTTGTCCTGGAGAGCTTGCAGAGAACTGGGGAAAGGCAGGCAGAGAATTCCCTGCTAGCACCTTTTCTGAGCCTGTTCACATTGCTTGGCAGAATCGCTTTTGTGCAGAAAACAGTAACACTTGTTCAGAACAAAAGAAAGCACAGAGCCCCAGATTTTATGTTGTCCTGGAGAGCTTGCAGAGCACTGGGGAAAGGCAGGCAGAGAATTCCCTGCTAGCACCTTCTCTGTTCCTGGGAAACAGAAGTGTTCACATTGCTTCGCAGAATCGCTTTTGTGCAGAAAACAGTGACACTTGTTCAGAACGAAAGAAAGCACAGAGCCCCAGATTTTATGTTGTCCTGGAGAGCTTGCAGAGCACTGGGGAAAAGCAGGCAGAGAATTCCCTGCTAGCACCTTCTCTGTGCCTGGGAAACAGAAGTGTTCCCATTGCTTCGCAGAATCGCTTTTGTGCAGAAAACAGTAACACTTGTTCAGAACGAAAGAAAGCACAGAGCCCCAGATTTTATGTTGTCCTGGAGAGCTTGCAGAGCACTGGGGAAAGGCAGGCAGAGAATTCCCTGCTAGCACCTTCTCTGTGCCTGTTCACATTGCTTCGCTGAATCGCTTTTGTGCAGAAAACAGTAACACTTGTTCAGACGAAAGAAAGCACAGAGCCCCAGATTTTATGTTGTCCTGGAGAGCTTGCAGAGCACTGGGGAAAGGCAGGCAGAGAATTCCCTGCTAGCACCTTCTCTGTGCCTGGGAAGCAGAAGTCTTCACATTGCTTCGCAGAATCGCTTTTGTGCAGAAAACCCTAACACTTGTTCAGAACAAAAGAAAGCACAGAGCCCCAGATTCTATGTTGTCCTGGAGAGCTTGCAGAGCACTGGGGAAAGGCAGGCAGAGAATTCCCTGCTAGCACCTTTTCTGTGCCTGTTCACATTGCTTGGCAGAATCGCTTTTGTGCAGAAAACAGTAACACTTGTTCAGAACGAAAGAAAGCACAGAGCCCCAGATTTTATGTTGTCCTGGAGAGCTTGCAGAGCACTGGGGAAAAGCAGGCAGAGAATTCCCTGCTAGCACCTTCTCTGTGCCTGGGAAACAGAAGTGTTCACATTGCTTCGCAGAATCGCTTTTGTGCAGAGAACAGTAACACTTGTTCACAACGAAAGAAAGCACAGAGCCCCAGATTTTATGTTGTCCTGGAGAGCTTGCAGAGCACTGGGGAAAAGCAGGCAGAGAATTCCCTGCTAGCACCTTCTCTGTTCCTGGGAAACAGAAGTGTTCACATTGCTTCGCAGAATCGCTTTTGTGCAGAAAACAGTAACACTTGTTCAGAACGAAAGAAAGCACAGAGCCCCAGATTTTATGTTGTCCTGGAGAGCTTGCAGAGCACTGGGGAAAAGCAGGCAGAGAATTCCCTGCTAGCACCTTCTCTGTGCCTGGGAAACAGAAGTGTTCCCATTGCTTCGCAGAATCGCTTTTGTGCAGAAAACAGTAACACTTGTTCAGAACGAAAGAAAGCACAGAGCCCCAGATTTTATGTTGTCCTGGAGAGCTTGCAGAGCACTGGGGAAAGGCAGGCAGAGAATTCCCTGCTAGCACCTTCTCTGTGCCTGTTCACATTGCTTCGCAGAATCGCTTTTGTGCAGAAAACAGTAACACTTGTTCAGACGAAAGAAAGCACAGAGCCCCAGATTTTATGTTGTCCTGGAGAGCTTGCAGAGCACTGGGGAAAGGCAGGCAGAGAATTCCCTGCTAGCACCTTCTCTGTGCCTGGGAAGCAGAAATGTTCACATTGCTTCGCAGAATCGCTTTTGTGCAGAAAACAGTAACACTTGTTCAGAACGAAAGAAAGCACAGAGCCCCAGATTCTATGTTGTCCTGGAGAGCTTGCAGAGCACTGGGGAAAAGCAGGCAGAGAATTCCCTGCTAGCACCTTCTCTGTGCCTGGGAAACAGAAGTGTTCCCATTGCTTCGCAGAATCGCTTTTGTGCAGAAAACAGTAACACTTGTTCAGAACGAAAGAAAGCACAGAGCCCCAGATTTTATGTTGTCCTGGAGAGCTTGCAGAGCACTGGGGAAAGGCAGGCAGAGAATTCCCTGCTAGCACCTTCTCTGTGCCTGTTCACATTGCTTCGCTGAATCGCTTTTGTGCAGAAAACAGTAACACTTGTTCAGACGAAAGAAAGCACAGAGCCCCAGATTTTATGTTGTCCTGGAGAGCTTGCAGAGCACTGGGGAAAGGCAGGCAGAGAATTCCCTGCTAGCACCTTCTCTGTGCCTGGGAAACAGAAGTCTTCACATTGCTTCGCAGAATCGCTTTTGTGCAGAAAACAGTAACACTTGTTCAGAACGAAAGAAAGCACAGAGCCCCAGATTTTATGTTGTCCTGGAGAGCTTGCAGAGCACTGGGGAAAGGCAGGCAGAAAATTCCCTGCTAGCACCTTCTCTGTGCCTGTTCACATTGCTTCGCAGAATCGCTTTTGTGCAGAAAACAGTAACACTTGTTCAGACGAAAGAAAGCACAGAGCCCCAGATTTTATGTTGTCCTGGAGAGCTTGCAGAGCACTGGGGAAAGGCAGGCAGAGAATTCCCTGCTAGCACCTTCTCTGTGCCTGGGAAGCAGAAGTCTTCACATTGCTTCGCAGAATCGCTTTTGTGCAGAAAACAATAACACTTGTTCAGAACGAAAGAAAGCACAGAGCCCCAGATTTTATGTTGTCCTGGAGAGCTTGCAGAGCACTGGGGAAAAGCAGGCAGAGATTTCCCTGCTAGCACCTTCTCTGTGCCTGGGAAGCAGAAGTGTTCACATTGCTTCGCAGAATCGCTTTTGTGCAGAAAACAGTATCACTTGTTCAGAACGAAAGAAAGCACAGAGCCCCAGATTTTATGTTGTCCTGGAGAGCTTGCAGAGCACTGGGGAAAAGCAGGCAGAGAATTCCCTGCTAGCACCTTCTCTGTGCCTGGGAAACAGAAGTGTTCACATTGCTTCGCAGAATCGCTTTTGTGCAGAAAACAGTAACAGTTGTTCAGAACGAAAGAAAGCACAGAGCCCCAGATTTTATGTTGTCCTGGAGAGCTTGCAGAGCACTGGGGAAAGGCAGGCAGAGAATTCCCTGCTAGCACCTTCTCTGTGCCTGTTCACATTGCTTCGCAGAATCGCTTTTGTGCAGAAAACAGTAACACTTGTTCAGAACGAAAGAAAGCACAGAGCCCCAGATTCTATATTGTCCTGGAGAGCTTGCAGAGCACTGGGGAAAAGCAGGCAGAGAATTCCCTGCTAGCACCTTCTCTGTTCCTGGGAAACAGAAGTGTTCCCATTGCTTCGCAGAATCGCTTTTGTGCAGAAAACAGTAACACTTGTTCAGAACGAAAGAAAGCACAGAGCCCCAGATTCTATGTTGTCCTGGAGAGCTTGCAGAGAACTGGGGAAAGGCAGGCAGAGAATTCCCTGCTAGCACCTTTTCTGAGCCTGTTCACATTGCTTGGCAGAATCGCTTTTGTGCAGAAAACAGTAACACTTGTTCAGAACAAAAGAAAGCACAGAGCCCCAGATTTTATGTTGTCCTGGAGAGCTTGCAGAGCACTGGGGAAAGGCAGGCAGAGAATTCCCTGCTAGCACCTTCTCTGTTCCTGGGAAACAGAAGTGTTCACATTGCTTCGCAGAATCGCTTTTGTGCAGAAAACAGTGACACTTGTTCAGAACGAAAGAAAGCACAGAGCCCCAGATTTTATGTTGTCCTGGAGAGCTTGCAGAGCACTGGGGAAAAGCAGGCAGAGAATTCCCTGCTAGCACCTTCTCTGTGCCTGGGAAACAGAAGTGTTCACATTGCTTCGCAGAATCGCTTTTGTGCAGAAAACAGTAACAGTTGTTCAGAACGAAAGAAAGCACAGAGCCCCAGATTTTATGTTGTCCTGGAGAGCTTGCAGAGCACTGGGGAAAAGCAGGCAGAGAATTCCCTGCTAGCACCTTTTCTGTGCCTGTTCACATTGCTTGGCAGAATCGCTTTTGTGCAGAAAACAGTAACACTTGTTCAGAACAAAAGAAAGCACAGAGCCCCAGATTTTATGTTGTCCTGGAGAGCTTGCAGAGCACTGGGGAAAAGCAGGCAGAGAATTCCCTGCTAGCACCTTCTCTGTGCCTGGGAAACAGAAGTGTTCACATTGCTTCGCAGAATCGCTTTTGTGCAGAAAACAGTAACACTTGTTCAGAACGAAAGAAAGCACAGAGCCCCAGATTTTATGTTGTCCTGGAGAGCTTGCAGAGCACTGGGGAAAGGCAGGCAGAGAATTCCCTGCTAGCACCTTCTCTGTGCCTGTTCACATTCCTTCGCAGAATCGCTTTTGTGCAGAAAACAGTAACACTTGTTCAGAACGAAAGAAAGCACAGAGCCCCAGATTTGCTGTTGTCCTGGAGAGCTTGCAGAGCACTGGGGAAAAGCAGGCAGAGAATTCCCTGCTAGCACCTTCTCTGTGCCTGGGAAACAGAAGTGTTCGCATTGCTTCGCAGAATCGCTTTTGTGCAGAAAACAGTAACACTTGTTCAGAACGAAAGAAAGCACAGAGCCCCAGATTTTATGTTGTCCTGGAGAGCTTGCAGAGCACTGGGGAAAGGCAGGCAGAGAATTCCCTGCTAGCACCTTCTCTGTGCCTGTTCACATTGCTTCGCAGAATCGCTTTTGTGCAGAAAGCAGTAACACTTGTTCAGAACGAAAGAAAGCACAGAGCCCCAGATTTTATGTTGTCCTGGAGAGCTTGCAGAGCACTGGGGAAAAGCAGGCAGAGAATTCCCTGCTAGCACCTTCTCTGTTCCTGGGAAACAGAAGTGTTCACATTGCTTCGCAGAATCGCTTTTGTGCAGAAAACAGTAACACTTGTTCAGCAGAAAGAAAGCACAGAGCCCCAGATTTTATGTTGTCCTGGAGAGCTTGCAGAGCACTGGGGAAAGGCAGGCAGAGAATTCCCTGCTAGCACCTTCTCTGTGCCTGGGAAGCAGAAGTGTTCACATTGCTTCGCAGAATCGCTTTTGTGCAGAAAACAGTAACACTTGTTCAGACGAAAGAAAGCACAGAGCCCCAGATTTTATGTTGTCCTGGAGAGCTTGCAGAGCACTGGGGAAAGGCAGGCAGAGAATTCCATGCTAGCACCTTCTCTGTGCCTGTTCACATTGCTTCGCAGAATCGCTTTTGTGCAGAAAACAGTAACACTTGTTCAGACGAAAGAAAGCACAGAGCCCCAGATTTTATGTTGTCCTGGAGAGCTTGCAGAGCACTGGGGAAAGGCAGGCAGAGAATTCCCTGCTAGCACCTTCTCTGTGCCTGGGAAGCAGAAATGTTCACATTGCTTCGCAGAATCACTTTTGTGCAGAAAACAGTAACACTTGTTCAGAACGAAAGAAAGCACAGAGCCCCAGATTCTATGTTGTCCTGGAGAGCTTGCAGAGCACTGGGGAAAGGCAGGCAGAGAATTCCCTGCTAGCACCTTCTCTGTTCCTGGGAAACAGAAGTGTTCACATTGCTTCGCAGAATCGCTTTTGTGCAGAAAACAGTAACACTTGTTCAGAACGAAAGAAAGCACAGAGCCCCAGATTTGCTGTTGTCCTGGAGAGCTTGCAGAGCACTGGGGAAAGGCAGGCAGAGAATTCCCTGCTAGCACCTTCTCTGTGCCTGTTCACATTGCTTCGCAGAATCGCTTTTGTGCAGAAAACAGTAACACTTGTTCAGAACGAAAGAAAGCACAGAGCCCCAGATTTTATGTTGTCCTGGAGAGCTTGCAGAGCACTGGGGAAAAGCAGGCAGAGAATTCCCTGCTAGCACCTTCTCTGTGCCCGGGAAACAGAAGTGTTCACATTGCTTCGCAGAATCGCTTTTGTGCAGAAAACAGTAACACTTGTTCAGAACGAAAGAAAGCACAGAGCCCCAGATTTTATGTTGTCCTGGAGAGCTTGCAGAGCACTGGGGAAAGGCAGGCAGAGAATTCCCTGCTAGCACCTTCTCTGTGCCTGTTCACATTGCTTCGCAGAATCGCTTTTGTGCAGAAAACAGTAACACTTGTTCAGACGAAAGAAAGCACAGAGCCCCAGATTTTATGTTGTCCTGGAGAGCTTGCAGAGCACTGGGGAAAGGCAGGCAGAGAATTCCCTGCTAGCACCTTCTCTGTGCCTGGGAAACAGAAGTGTTCACATTGCTTCGCAGAATCGCTTTTGTGCAGAAAACAGTAACACTTGTTCACAACGAAAGAAAGCACAGAGCCCCAGATTTTATGTTGTCCTGGAGAGCTTGCAGAGCACTGGGGAAAAGCAGGCAGAGAATTCCCTGCTAGCACCTTCTCTGTTCCTGGGAAGCAGAAGTGTTCACATTGCTTCGCAGAATCGCTTTTGTGCAGAAAACAGTAACACTTGTTCAGAACGAAAGAAAGCACAGAGCCCCAGATTTTATGTTGTCCTGGAGAGCTTGCAGAGCACTGGGGAAAGGCAGGCAGAGAATTCCCTGCTAGCACCTTCTCTGTGCCTGTTCACATTGCTTCGCAGAATCGCTTTTGTGCAGAAAACAGTAACACTTGTTCAGCAGAAAGAAAGCACAGAGCCCCAGATTTTATGTTGTCCTGGAGAGCTTGCAGAGCACTGGGGAAAGGCAGGCAGAGATTTCCCTGCTAGCACCTTCTCTGTGCCTGGGAAGCAGAAGTGTTCACATTGCTTCGCAGAATCACTTTTGTGCAGAAAACAGTAACACTTGTTCAGAACGAAAGAAAGCACAGAGCCCCAGATTCTATGTTGTCCTGGAGAGCTTGCAGAGCACTGGGGAAAAGCAGGCAGAGAATTCCCTGCTAGCACCTTCTCTGTGCCTGGGAAACAGAAGTGTTCACATTGCTTCGCAGAATCGCTTTTGTGCAGAAAACAGTAACACTTGTTCAGAACGAAAGAAAGCACAGAGCCCCAGATTTTATGTTGTCCTGGAGAGCTTGAAGAGCACTGGGGAAAGGCAGGCAGAGAATTCCCTGCTAGCACCTTCTCTGTGCCTGTTCACATTGCTTCGCAGAATCGCTTTTGTGCAGAAAACAGTAACACTTGTTCAGAACGAAAGAAAGCACAGAGCCCCAGATTCTATGTTGTCCTGGAGAGCTTGCAGAGCACTGGGGAAAAGCAGGCAGAGAATTCCCTGCTAGCACCTTCTCTGTGCCTGGGAAACAGAAGTGTTCACATTGCTTCGCAGAATCGCTTTTGTGCAGAAAACAGTAACACTTGTTCAGAACGAAAGAAAGCACAGAGCCCCAGATTTTATGTTGTCCTGGAGAGCTTGAAGAGCACTGGGGAAAGGCAGGCAGAGAATTCCCTGCTAGCACCTTCTCTGTGCCTGTTCACATTCCTTCGCAGAATCGCTTTTGTGCAGAAAGCAGTAACACTTGTTCAGAACGAAAGAAAGCACAGAGCCCCAGATTTTATGTTGTCCTGGAGAGCTTGCAGAGCACTGGGGAAAAGCAGGCAGAGAATTCCCTGCTAGCACCTTCTCTGTTCCTGGGAAACAGAAGTGTTCACATTGCTTCGCAGAATCGCTTTTGTGCAGAAAACAGTAACACTTGTTCAGCAGAAAGAAAGCACAGAGCCCCAGATTTTATGTTGTCCTGGAGAGCTTGCAGAGCACTGGGGAAAGGCAGGCAGAGAATTCCCTGCTAGCACCTTCTCTGTGCCTGGGAAGCAGAAGTGTTCACATTGCTTCGCAGAATCGCTTTTGTGCAGAAAACAGTAACACTTGTTCAGACGAAAGAAAGCACAGAGCCCCAGATTTTATGTTGTCCTGGAGAGCTTGCAGAGCACTGGGGAAAGGCAGGCAGAGAATTCCATGCTAGCACCTTCTCTGTGCCTGTTCACATTGCTTCGCAGAATCGCTTTTGTGCAGAAAACAGTAACACTTGTTCAGACGAAAGAAAGCACAGAGCCCCAGATTTTATGTTGTCCTGGAGAGCTTGCAGAGCACTGGGGAAAGGCAGGCAGAGAATTCCCTGCTAGCACCTTCTCTGTGCCTGGGAAGCAGAAATGTTCACATTGCTTCGCAGAATCACTTTTGTGCAGAAAACAGTAACACTTGTTCAGAACGAAAGAAAGCACAGAGCCCCAGATTCTATGTTGTCCTGGAGAGCTTGCAGAGCACTGGGGAAAAGCAGGCAGAGAATTCCCTGCTACCACCTTCTCTGTGCCTGGGAAACAGAAGTGTTCCCATTGCTTCGCAGAATCGCTTTTGTGCAGAAAACAGTAACACTTGTTCAGAACGAAAGAAAGCACAGAGCCCCAGATTTTATGTTGTCCTGGAGAGCTTGCAGAGCACTGGGGAAAGGCAGGCAGAGAATTCCCTGCTAGCACCTTCTCTGTGCCTGTTCACATTGCTTCGCAGAATCGCTTTTGTGCAGAAAACAGTAACACTTGTTCAGAACGAAAGAAAGCACAGAGCCCCAGATTTTATGTTGTCCTGGAGAGCTTGCAGAGCACTGGGGAAAAGCAGGCAGAGAATTCCCTGCTAGCACCTTCTCTGTGCCCGGGAAACAGAAGTGTTCACATTGCTTCGCAGAATCGCTTTTGTGCAGAAAACAGTAACACTTGTTCAGAACGAAAGAAAGCACAGAGCCCCAGATTTTATGTTGTCCTGGAGAGCTTGCAGAGCACTGGGGAAAGGCAGGCAGAGAATTCCCTGCTAGCACCTTCTCTGTGCCTGTTCACATTGCTTCGCAGAATCGCTTTTGTGCAGAAAACAGTAACACTTGTTCAGACGAAAGAAAGCACAGAGCCCCAGATTTTATGTTGTCCTGGAGAGCTTGCAGAGCACTGGGGAAAGGCAGGCAGAGAATTCCCTGCTAGCACCTTCTCTGTGCCTGGGAAACAGAAGTGTTCACATTGCTTCGCAGAATCGCTTTTGTGCAGAAAACAGTAACACTTGTTCACAACGAAAGAAAGCACAGAGCCCCAGATTTTATGTTGTCCTGGAGAGCTTGCAGAGCACTGGGGAAAGGCAGGCAGAGAATTCCCTGCTAGCACCTTCTCTGTGCCTGTTCACATTGCTTCGCAGAATCGCTTTTGTGCAGAAAACAGTAACACTTGTTCAGAACGAAAGAAAGCACAGAGCCCCAGATTTTATGTTGTCCTGGAGAGCTTGCAGAGCACTGGGGAAAAGCAGGCAGAGAATTCCCTGCTAGCACCTTCTCTGTTCCTGGGAAACAGAAGTGTTCACATTGCTTCGCAGAATCGCTTTTGTGCAGAAAACAGTAACACTTGTTCAGCAGAAAGAAAGCACAGAGCCCCAGATTTTATGTTGTCCTGGAGAGCTTGCAGAGCACTGGGGAAAGGCAGGCAGAGAATTCCCTGCTAGCACCTTCTCTGTGCCTGTTCACATTGCTTCGCAGAATCGCTTTTGTGCAGAAAGCAGTAACACTTGTTCAGAACGAAAGAAAGCACAGAGCCCCAGATTTTATGTTGTCCTGGAGAGCTTGCAGAGCACTGGGGAAAAGCAGGCAGAGAATTCCCTGCTAGCACCTTCTCTGTTCCTGGGAAACAGAAGTGTTCACATTGCTTCGCAGAATCGCTTTTGTGCAGAAAACAGTAACACTTGTTCAGCAGAAAGAAAGCACAGAGCCCCAGATTTTATGTTGTCCTGGAGAGCTTGCAGAGCACTGGGGAAAGGCAGGCAGAGAATTCCCTGCTAGCACCTTCTCTGTGCCTGGGAAGCAGAAGTGTTCACATTGCTTCGCAGAATCGCTTTTGTGCAGAAAACAGTAACACTTGTTCAGACGAAAGAAAGCACAGAGCCCCAGATTTTATGTTGTCCTGGAGAGCTTGCAGAGCACTGGGGAAAGGCAGGCAGAGAATTCCATGCTAGCACCTTCTCTGTGCCTGTTCACATTGCTTCGCAGAATCGCTTTTGTGCAGAAAACAGTAACACTTGTTCAGACGAAAGAAAGCACAGAGCCCCAGATTTTATGTTGTCCTGGAGAGCTTGCAGAGCACTGGGGAAAGGCAGGCAGAGAATTCCCTGCTAGCACCTTCTCTGTGCCTGGGAAGCAGAAATGTTCACATTGCTTCGCAGAATCACTTTTGTGCAGAAAACAGTAACACTTGTTCAGAACGAAAGAAAGCACAGAGCCCCAGATTCTATGTTGTCCTGGAGAGCTTGCAGAGCACTGGGGAAAGGCAGGCAGAGAATTCCCTGCTAGCACCTTCTCTGTTCCTGGGAAACAGAAGTGTTCACATTGCTTCGCAGAATCGCTTTTGTGCAGAAAACAGTAACACTTGTTCAGAACGAAAGAAAGCACAGAGCCCCAGATTTGCTGTTGTCCTGGAGAGCTTGCAGAGCACTGGGGAAAGGCAGGCAGAGAATTCCCTGCTAGCACCTTCTCTGTGCCTGTTCACATTGCTTCGCAGAATCGCTTTTGTGCAGAAAACAGTAACACTTGTTCAGAACGAAAGAAAGCACAGAGCCCCAGATTTTATGTTGTCCTGGAGAGCTTGCAGAGCACTGGGGAAAAGCAGGCAGAGAATTCCCTGCTAGCACCTTCTCTGTGCCCGGGAAACAGAAGTGTTCACATTGCTTCGCAGAATCGCTTTTGTGCAGAAAACAGTAACACTTGTTCAGAACGAAAGAAAGCACAGAGCCCCAGATTTTATGTTGTCCTGGAGAGCTTGCAGAGCACTGGGGAAAGGCAGGCAGAGAATTCCCTGCTAGCACCTTCTCTGTGCCTGTTCACATTGCTTCGCAGAATCGCTTTTGTGCAGAAAACAGTAACACTTGTTCAGACGAAAGAAAGCACAGAGCCCCAGATTTTATGTTGTCCTGGAGAGCTTGCAGAGCACTGGGGAAAGGCAGGCAGAGAATTCCCTGCTAGCACCTTCTCTGTGCCTGGGAAACAGAAGTGTTCACATTGCTTCGCAGAAACGCTTTTGTGCAGAAAACAGTAACACTTGTTCACAACGAAAGAAAGCACAGAGCCCCAGATTTTATGTTGTCCTGGAGAGCTTGCAGAGCACTGGGGAAAAGCAGGCAGAGAATTCCCTGCTAGCACCTTCTCTGTTCCTGGGAAGCAGAAGTGTTCACATTGCTTCGCAGAATCGCTTTTGTGCAGAAAACAGTAACACTTGTTCAGAACGAAAGAAAGCACAGAGCCCCAGATTTTATGTTGTCCTGGAGAGCTTGCAGAGCACTGGGGAAAGGCAGGCAGAGAATTCCCTGCTAGCACCTTCTCTGTGCCTGTTCACATTGCTTCGCAGAATCGCTTTTGTGCAGAAAACAGTAACACTTGTTCAGAACAAAAGAAAGCACAGAGCCCCAGATTTTATGTTGTCCTGGAGAGCTTGCAGAGCACTGGGGAAAGGCAGGCAGAGAATTCCCTGCTAGCACCTTCTCTGTGCCTGGGAAACAGAAGTGTTCACATTGCTTCGCAGAATCGCTTTTGTGCAGAAAACAGTAACACTTGTTCAGAACGAAAGAAAGCACAGAGCCCCAGATTTTATGTTGTCCTGGAGAGCTTGCGGAGCACTGGGGAAAGGCAGGCAGAGAATTCCCTGCTAGCACCTTCTCTGTGCCTGTTCACATTGCTTCGCAGAATCGCTTTTGTGCAGAAAACAGTAACACTTGTTCAGAACGAAAGAAAGCACAGAGCCCCAGATTTTATGTTGTCCTGGAGAGCTTGCAGAGCACTGGGGAAAAGCAGGCAGTGAATTACCTGCTAGCACCTTCTCTGTTCCTGGGAAACAGAAGTGTTCACATTGCTTCGCAGAATCGCTTTTGTGCAGAAAACAGTAACACTTGTTCAGAACGAAAGAAAGCACAGAGCCCCAGATTTGCTGTTGTCCTGGAGAGCTTGCAGAGCACTGGGGAAAGGCAGGCAGAGAATTCCCTGCTAGCACCTTCTCTGTGCCTGTTCACATTGCTTCGCAGAATCGCTTTTGTGCAGAAAACAGTAACACTTGTTCAGAACGAAAGAAAGCACAGAGCCCCAGATTTTATGTTGTCCTGGAGAGCTTGCAGAGCACTGGGGAAAAGCAGGCAGAGAATTCCCTGCTAGCACCTTCTCTGTGCCTGGGAAACAGAAGTGTTCACATTGCTTCGCAGAATCGCTTTTGTGCAGAAAACAGTAACACTTGTTCAGAACGAAAGAAAGCACAGAGCCCCAGATTTGCTGTTGTCCTGGAGAGCTTGCAGAGCACTGGGGAAAGGCAGGCAGAGAATTCCCTGCTAGCACCTTCTCTGTGCCTGTTCACATTGCTTCGCAGAATCGCTTTTGTGCAGAAAACAGTAACACTTGTTCAGAACGAAAGAAAGCACAGAGCCCCAGATTTTATGTTGTCCTGGAGAGCTTGCAGAGCACTGGGGAAAAGCAGGCAGAGAATTCCCTGCTAGCACCTTCTCTGTGCCCGGGAAACAGAAGTGTTCCCATTGCTTCGCAGAATCGCTTTTGTGCAGAAAACAGTAACACTTGTTCAGAACGAAAGAAAGCACAGAACCCCAGATTTTATGTTGTCCTGGAGAGCTTGCAGAGCACTGGGGAAAGGCAGGCAGAGAATTCCCTGCTAGCACCTTCTCTGTGCCTGTTCACATTGCTTCGCAGAATCGCTTTTGTGCAGAAAACAGTAACACTTGTTCAGCAGAAAGAAAGCACAGAGCCCCAGATTTTATGTTGTCCTGGAGAGCTTGCAGAGCACTGGGGAAAGGCAGGCAGAGAATTCCCTGCTAGCACCTTCTCTGTGCCTGTTCACATTGCTTCGCAGAATCGCTTTTGTGCAGAAAGCAGTAACACTTGTTCAGAACGAAAGAAAGCACAGAGCCCCAGATTTTATGTTGTCCTGGAGAGCTTGCAGAGCACTGGGGAAAAGCAGGCAGAGAATTCCCTGCTAGCACCTTCTCTGTTCCTGGGAAACAGAAGTGTTCACATTGCTTCGCAGAATCGCTTTTGTGCAGAAAACAGTAACACTTGTTCAGCAGAAAGAAAGCACAGAGCCCCAGATTTTATGTTGTCCTGGAGAGCTTGCAGAGCACTGGGGAAAGGCAGGCAGAGAATTCCCTGCTAGCACCTTCTCTGTGCCTGGGAAGCAGAAGTGTTCACATTGCTTCGCAGAATCGCTTTTGTGCAGAAAACAGTAACACTTGTTCAGACGAAAGAAAGCACAGAGCCCCAGATTTTATGTTGTCCTGGAGAGCTTGCAGAGCACTGGGGAAAGGCAGGCAGAGAATTCCATGCTAGCACCTTCTCTGTGCCTGTTCACATTGCTTCGCAGAATCGCTTTTGTGCAGAAAACAGTAACACTTGTTCAGACGAAAGAAAGCACAGAGCCCCAGATTTTATGTTGTCCTGGAGAGCTTGCAGAGCACTGGGGAAAGGCAGGCAGAGAATTCCCTGCTAGCACCTTCTCTGTGCCTGGGAAGCAGAAATGTTCACATTGCTTCGCAGAATCACTTTTGTGCAGAAAACAGTAACACTTGTTCAGAACGAAAGAAAGCACAGAGCCCCAGATTCTATGTTGTCCTGGAGAGCTTGCAGAGCACTGGGGAAAGGCAGGCAGAGAATTCCCTGCTAGCACCTTCTCTGTTCCTGGGAAACAGAAGTGTTCACATTGCTTCGCAGAATCGCTTTTGTGCAGAAAACAGTAACACTTGTTCAGAACGAAAGAAAGCACAGAGCCCCAGATTTGCTGTTGTCCTGGAGAGCTTGCAGAGCACTGGGGAAAGGCAGGCAGAGAATTCCCTGCTAGCACCTTCTCTGTGCCTGTTCACATTGCTTCGCAGAATCGCTTTTGTGCAGAAAACAGTAACACTTGTTCAGAACGAAAGAAAGCACAGAGCCCCAGATTTTATGTTGTCCTGGAGAGCTTGCAGAGCACTGGGGAAAAGCAGGCAGAGAATTCCCTGCTAGCACCTTCTCTGTGCCCGGGAAACAGAAGTGTTCACATTGCTTCGCAGAATCGCTTTTGTGCAGAAAACAGTAACACTTGTTCAGAACGAAAGAAAGCACAGAGCCCCAGATTTTATGTTGTCCTGGAGAGCTTGCAGAGCACTGGGGAAAGGCAGGCAGAGAATTCCCTGCTAGCACCTTCTCTGTGCCTGTTCACATTGCTTCGCAGAATCGCTTTTGTGCAGAAAACAGTAACACTTGTTCAGACGAAAGAAAGCACAGAGCCCCAGATTTTATGTTGTCCTGGAGAGCTTGCAGAGCACTGGGGAAAGGCAGGCAGAGAATTCCCTGCTAGCACCTTCTCTGTGCCTGGGAAACAGAAGTGTTCACATTGCTTCGCAGAATCGCTTTTGTGCAGAAAACAGTAACACTTGTTCACAACGAAAGAAAGCACAGAGCCCCAGATTTTATGTTGTCCTGGAGAGCTTGCAGAGCACTGGGGAAAAGCAGGCAGAGAATTCCCTGCTAGCACCTTCTCTGTTCCTGGGAAGCAGAAGTGTTCACATTGCTTCGCAGAATCGCTTTTGTGCAGAAAACAGTAACACTTGTTCAGAACGAAAGAAAGCACAGAGCCCCAGATTTTATGTTGTCCTGGAGAGCTTGCAGAGCACTGGGGAAAGGCAGGCAGAGAATTCCCTGCTAGCACCTTCTCTGTGCCTGTTCACATTGCTTCGCAGAATCGCTTTTGTGCAGAAAACAGTAACACTTGTTCAGAACGAAAGAAAGCACAGAGCCCCAGATTTTATGTTGTCCTGGAGAGCTTGCAGAGCACTGGGGAAAGGCAGGCAGAGAATTCCCTGCTAGCACCTTCTCTGTGCCTGGGAAACAGAAGTGTTCACATTGCTTCGCAGAATCGCTTTTGTGCAGAAAACAGTAACACTTGTTCAGAACGAAAGAAAGCACAGAGCCCCAGATTTTATGTTGTCCTGGAGAGCTTGCGGAGCACTGGGGAAAGGCAGGCAGAGAATTCCCTGCTAGCACCTTCTCTGTGCCTGTTCACATTGCTTCGCAGAATCGCTTTTGTGCAGAAAACAGTAACACTTGTTCAGAACGAAAGAAAGCACAGAGCCCCAGATTTTATGTTGTCCTGGAGAGCTTGCAGAGCACTGGGGAAAAGCAGGCAGTGAATTACCTGCTAGCACCTTCTCTGTTCCTGGGAAACAGAAGTGTTCACATTGCTTCGCAGAATCGCTTTTGTGCAGAAAACAGTAACACTTGTTCAGAACGAAAGAAAGCACAGAGCCCCAGATTTGCTGTTGTCCTGGAGAGCTTGCAGAGCACTGGGGAAAGGCAGGCAGAGAATTCCCTGCTAGCACCTTCTCTGTGCCTGTTCACATTGCTTCGCAGAATCGCTTTTGTGCAGAAAACAGTAACACTTGTTCAGAACGAAAGAAAGCACAGAGCCCCAGATTTTATGTTGTCCTGGAGAGCTTGCAGAGCACTGGGGAAAAGCAGGCAGAGAATTCCCTGCTAGCACCTTCTCTGTGCCTGGGAAACAGAAGTGTTCACATTGCTTCGCAGAATCGCTTTTGTGCAGAAAACAGTAACACTTGTTCAGAACGAAAGAAAGCACAGAGCCCCAGATTTGCTGTTGTCCTGGAGAGCTTGCAGAGCACTGGGGAAAGGCAGGCAGAGAATTCCCTGCTAGCACCTTCTCTGTGCCTGTTCACATTGCTTCGCAGAATCGCTTTTGTGCAGAAAACAGTAACACTTGTTCAGAACGAAAGAAAGCACAGAGCCCCAGATTTTATGTTGTCCTGGAGAGCTTGCAGAGCACTGGGGAAAAGCAGGCAGAGAATTCCCTGCTAGCACCTTCTCTGTGCCCGGGAAACAGAAGTGTTCCCATTGCTTCGCAGAATCGCTTTTGTGCAGAAAACAGTAACACTTGTTCAGAACGAAAGAAAGCACAGAACCCCAGATTTTATGTTGTCCTGGAGAGCTTGCAGAGCACTGGGGAAAGGCAGGCAGAGAATTCCCTGCTAGCACCTTCTCTGTGCCTGTTCACATTGCTTCGCAGAATCGCTTTTGTGCAGAAAACAGTAACACTTGTTCAGAACAAAAGAAAGCACAGAGCCCCAGATTTTATGTTGTCCTGGAGAGCTTGCAGAGCACTGGGGAAAAGCAGGCAGAGAATTCCCTGCTAGCACCTTCTCTGTGCCTGGGAAACAGAAGTGTTCACATTGCTTCGCAGAATCGCTTTTGTGCAGAAAACAGTAACAGTTGTTCAGAACGAAAGAAAGCACAGAGCCCCAGATTTTATGTTGTCCTGGAGAGCTTGCAGAGCACTGGGGAAAAGCAGGCAGAGAATTCCCTGCTAGCACCTTCTCTGTGCCTGGGAAACAGAAGTGTTCACATTGCTTCGCAGAATCGCTTTTGTGCAGAAAACAGTAACACTTGTTCAGAACGAAAGAAAGCACAGAGCCCCAGATTTTATGTTGTCCTGGAGAGCTTGCAGAGCACTGGGGAAAGGCAGGCAGAGAATTCCCTCTAGCACCTTCTCTGTGCCTGTTCACATTCCTTCGCAGAATCGCTTTTGTGCAGAAAACAGTAACACTTGTTCAGACGAAAGAAAGCACAGAGCCCCAGATTTTATGTTGTCCTGGAGAGCTTGCAGAGCACTGGGGAGAGGCAGGCAGAGAATTCCCTGCTAGCACCTTCTCTGTGCCTGGGAAGCAGAAGTGTTCACATTGCTTCGCAGAATCACTTTTGTGCAGAAAACAGTAACACTTGTTCAGAACGAAAGAAAGCACAGAGCCCCAGATTTGCTGTTGTCCTGGAGAGCTTGCAGAGCACTGGGGAAAGGCAGGCAGAGAATTCCCTGCTAGCACCTTCTCTGTGCCTGTTCACATTGCTTCGCAGAATCGCTTTTGTGCAGAAAACAGTAACACTTGTTCAGAACGAAAGAAAGCACAGAGCCCCAGATTTTATGTTGTCCTGGAGAGCTTGCAGAGCACTGGGGAAAAGCAGGCAGAGAATTCCCTGCTAGCACCTTCTCTGTGCCCGGGAAACAGAAGTGTTCCCATTGCTTTGCAGAATCGCTTTTGTGCAGAAAACAGTAACACTTGTTCAGAACGAAAGAAAGCACAGAACCCCAGATTTTATGTTGTCCTGGAGAGCTTGCAGAGCACTGGGGAAAGGCAGGCAGAGAATTCCCTGCTAGCACCTTCTCTGTGCCTGTTCACATTGCTTCGCAGAATCGCTTTTGTGCAGAAAACAGTAACACTTGTTCAGAACGAAAGAAAGCACAGAGCCCCAGATTTTATGTTGTCCTGGAGAGCTTGCAGAGCACTGGGGAAAAGCAGGCAGAGAATTCCCTGCTAGCACCTTCTCTGTGCCCGGGAAACAGAAGTGTTCCAATTGCTTCGCAGAATCGCTTTTGTGCAGAAAACAGTAACACTTGTTCAGAACGAAAGAAAGCACAGAACCCCAGATTTTATGTTGTCCTGGAGAGCTTGCAGAGCACTGGGGAAAGGCAGGCAGAGAATTCCCTGCTAGCACCTTCTCTGTGCCTGTTCACATTGCTTCGCAGAATCGCTTTTGTGCAGAAAACAGTAACACTTGTTCAGACGAAAGAAAGCACAGAGCCCCAGATTTTATGTTGTCCTGGAGAGCTTGCAGAGCACTGGGGAAAGGCAGGCAGAGAATTCCCTGCTAGCACCTTCTCTGTGCCTGGGAAGCAGAAGTGTTCACATTGCTTCGCAGAATCGCTTTTGTGCAGAAAACCCTAACACTTGTTCAGAACAAAAGAAAGCACAGAGCCCCAGATTTTATGTTGTCCTGGAGAGCTTGCAGAGCACTGGGGAAAAGCAGGCAGAGAATTCCCTGCTAGCACCTTCTCTGTGCCTGGGAAACAGAAGTGTTCACATTGCTTCGCAGAATCGCTTTTGTGCAGAAAACAGTAACACTTGTTCAGAACGAAAGAAAGCACAGAGCCCCAGATTTTATGTTGTCCTGGAGAGCTTGCAGAGCACTGGGGAAAGGCAGGCAGAGAATTCCCTCTAGCACCTTCTCTGTGCCTGTTCACATTCCTTCGCAGAATCGCTTTTGTGCAGAAAACAGTAACACTTGTTCAGACGAAAGAAAGCACAGAGCCCCAGATTTTATGTTGTCCTGGAGAGCTTGCAGAGCACTGGGGAAAGGCAGGCAGAGAATTCCCTGCTAGCACCTTCTCTGTGCCTGGGAAGCAGAAGTGTTCACATTGCTTCGCAGAATCACTTTTGTGCAGAAAACAGTAACACTTGTTCAGAACGAAAGAAAGCACAGAGCCCCAGATTCTATGTTGTCCTGGAGAGCTTGCAGAGCACTGGGGAAAAGCAGGCAGAGAATTCCCTGCTAGCACCTTCTCTGTGCCTGGGAAACAGAAGTGTTCACATTGCTTCGCAGAATCGCTTTTGTGCAGAAAACAGTAACACTTGTTCAGAACGAAAGAAAGCACAGAGCCCCAGATTTTATGTTGTCCTGGAGAGCTTGAAGAGCACTGGGGAAAGGCAGGCAGAGAATTCCCTGCTAGCACCTTCTCTGTGCCTGTTCACATTGCTTCGCTGAATCGCTTTTGTGCAGAAAGCAGTAACACTTGTTCAGAACGAAAGAAAGCACAGAGCCCCAGATTTTATGTTGTCCTGGAGAGCTTGCAGAGCACTGGGGAAAAGCAGGCAGAGAATTCCCTGCTAGCACCTTCTCTGTTCCTGGGAAACAGAAGTGTTCACATTGCTTCGCAGAATCGCTTTTGTGCAGAAAACAGTAACACTTGTTCAGCAGAAAGAAAGCACAGAGCCCCAGATTTTATGTTGTCCTGGAGAGCTTGCAGAGCACTGGGGAAAGGCAGGCAGAGAATTCCCTGCTAGCACCTTCTCTGTGCCTGGGAAGCAGAAGTGTTCACATTGCTTCGCAGAATCGCTTTTGTGCAGAAAACAGTAACACTTGTTCAGACGAAAGAAAGCACAGAGCCCCAGATTTTATGTTGTCCTGGAGAGCTTGCAGAGCACTGGGGAAAGGCAGGCAGAGAATTCCATGCTAGCACCTTCTCTGTGCCTGTTCACATTGCTTCGCAGAATCGCTTTTGTGCAGAAAACAGTAACACTTGTTCAGAACGAAAGAAAGCACAGAGCCCCAGATTTTATGTTGTCCTGGAGAGCTTGCAGAGCACTGGGGAAAGGCAGGCAGAGAATTCCCTGCTAGCACCTTCTCTGTGCCTGGGAAGCAGAAATGTTCACATTGCTTCGCAGAATCACTTTTGTGCAGAAAACAGTAACACTTGTTCAGAACGAAAGAAAGCACAGAGCCCCAGATTCTATGTTGTCCTGGAGAGCTTGCAGAGCACTGGGGAAAAGCAGGCAGAGAATTCCCTGCTACCACCTTCTCTGTGCCTGGGAAACAGAAGTGTTCCCATTGCTTCGCAGAATCGCTTTTGTGCAGAAAACAGTAACACTTGTTCAGAACGAAAGAAAGCACAGAGCCCCAGATTTTATGTTGTCCTGGAGAGCTTGCAGAGCACTGGGGAAAGGCAGGCAGAGAATTCCCTGCTAGCACCTTCTCTGTGCCTGTTCACATTGCTTCGCAGAATCGCTTTTGTGCAGAAAACAGTAACACTTGTTCAGCAGAAAGAAAGCACAGAGCCCCAGATTTTATGTTGTCCTGGAGAGCTTGCAGAGCACTGGGGAAAGGCAGGCAGAGAATTCCCTGCTAGCACCTTCTCTGTGCCTGGGAAGCAGAAGTGTTCACATTGCTTCGCAGAATCACTTTTGTGCAGAAAACAGTAACACTTGTTCAGAACGAAAGAAAGCACAGAGCCCCAGATTTGCTGTTGTCCTGGAGAGCTTGCAGAGCACTGGGGAAAGGCAGGCAGAGAATTCCCTGCTAGCACCTTCTCTGTGCCTGTTCACATTGCTTCGCAGAATCGCTTTTGTGCAGAAAACAGTAACACTTGTTCAGAACGAAAGAAAGCACAGAGCCCCAGATTTTATGTTGTCCTGGAGAGCTTGCAGAGCACTGGGGAAAAGCAGGCAGAGAATTCCCTGCTAGCACCTTCTCTGTGCCCGGGAAACAGAAGTGTTCCCATTGCTTTGCAGAATCGCTTTTGTGCAGAAAACAGTAACACTTGTTCAGAACGAAAGAAAGCACAGAACCCCAGATTTTATGTTGTCCTGGAGAGCTTGCAGAGCACTGGGGAAAGGCAGGCAGAGAATTCCCTGCTAGCACCTTCTCTGTGCCTGTTCACATTGCTTCGCAGAATCGCTTTTGTGCAGAAAACAGTAACACTTGTTCAGAACGAAAGAAAGCACAGAGCCCCAGATTTTATGTTGTCCTGGAGAGCTTGCAGAGCACTGGGGAAAAGCAGGCAGAGAATTCCCTGCTAGCACCTTCTCTGTGCCCGGGAAACAGAAGTGTTCCAATTGCTTCGCAGAATCGCTTTTGTGCAGAAAACAGTAACACTTGTTCAGAACGAAAGAAAGCACAGAACCCCAGATTTTATGTTGTCCTGGAGAGCTTGCAGAGCACTGGGGAAAGGCAGGCAGAGAATTCCCTGCTAGCACCTTCTCTGTGCCTGTTCACATTGCTTCGCAGAATCGCTTTTGTGCAGAAAACAGTAACACTTGTTCAGACGAAAGAAAGCACAGAGCCCCAGATTTTATGTTGTCCTGGAGAGCTTGCAGAGCACTGGGGAAAGGCAGGCAGAGAATTCCCTGCTAGCACCTTCTCTGTGCCTGGGAAGCAGAAGTGTTCACATTGCTTCGCAGAATCGCTTTTGTGCAGAAAACCCTAACACTTGTTCAGAACAAAAGAAAGCACAGAGCCCCAGATTTTATGTTGTCCTGGAGAGCTTGCAGAGCACTGGGGAAAAGCAGGCAGAGAATTCCCTGCTAGCACCTTCTCTGTGCCTGGGAAACAGAAGTGTTCACATTGCTTCGCAGAATCGCTTTTGTGCAGAAAACAGTAACACTTGTTCAGAACGAAAGAAAGCACAGAGCCCCAGATTTTATGTTGTCCTGGAGAGCTTGCAGAGCACTGGGGAAAGGCAGGCAGAGAATTCCCTCTAGCACCTTCTCTGTGCCTGTTCACATTCCTTCGCAGAATCGCTTTTGTGCAGAAAACAGTAACACTTGTTCAGACGAAAGAAAGCACAGAGCCCCAGATTTTATGTTGTCCTGGAGAGCTTGCAGAGCACTGGGGAAAGGCAGGCAGAGAATTCCCTGCTAGCACCTTCTCTGTGCCTGGGAAGCAGAAGTGTTCACATTGCTTCGCAGAATCACTTTTGTGCAGAAAACAGTAACACTTGTTCAGAACGAAAGAAAGCACAGAGCCCCAGATTCTATGTTGTCCTGGAGAGCTTGCAGAGCACTGGGGAAAAGCAGGCAGAGAATTCCCTGCTAGCACCTTCTCTGTGCCTGGGAAACAGAAGTGTTCACATTGCTTCGCAGAATCGCTTTTGTGCAGAAAACAGTAACACTTGTTCAGAACGAAAGAAAGCACAGAGCCCCAGATTTTATGTTGTCCTGGAGAGCTTGAAGAGCACTGGGGAAAGGCAGGCAGAGAATTCCCTGCTAGCACCTTCTCTGTGCCTGTTCACATTGCTTCGCTGAATCGCTTTTGTGCAGAAAGCAGTAACACTTGTTCAGAACGAAAGAAAGCACAGAGCCCCAGATTTTATGTTGTCCTGGAGAGCTTGCAGAGCACTGGGGAAAAGCAGGCAGAGAATTCCCTGCTAGCACCTTCTCTGTTCCTGGGAAACAGAAGTGTTCACATTGCTTCGCAGAATCGCTTTTGTGCAGAAAACAGTAACACTTGTTCAGCAGAAAGAAAGCACAGAGCCCCAGATTTTATGTTGTCCTGGAGAGCTTGCAGAGCACTGGGGAAAGGCAGGCAGAGAATTCCCTGCTAGCACCTTCTCTGTGCCTGGGAAGCAGAAGTGTTCACATTGCTTCGCAGAATCGCTTTTGTGCAGAAAACAGTAACACTTGTTCAGACGAAAGAAAGCACAGAGCCCCAGATTTTATGTTGTCCTGGAGAGCTTGCAGAGCACTGGGGAAAGGCAGGCAGAGAATTCCATGCTAGCACCTTCTCTGTGCCTGTTCACATTGCTTCGCAGAATCGCTTTTGTGCAGAAAACAGTAACACTTGTTCAGAACGAAAGAAAGCACAGAGCCCCAGATTTTATGTTGTCCTGGAGAGCTTGCAGAGCACTGGGGAAAGGCAGGCAGAGAATTCCCTGCTAGCACCTTCTCTGTGCCTGGGAAGCAGAAATGTTCACATTGCTTCGCAGAATCACTTTTGTGCAGAAAACAGTAACACTTGTTCAGAACGAAAGAAAGCACAGAGCCCCAGATTCTATGTTGTCCTGGAGAGCTTGCAGAGCACTGGGGAAAAGCAGGCAGAGAATTCCCTGCTACCACCTTCTCTGTGCCTGGGAAACAGAAGTGTTCCCATTGCTTCGCAGAATCGCTTTTGTGCAGAAAACAGTAACACTTGTTCAGAACGAAAGAAAGCACAGAGCCCCAGATTTTATGTTGTCCTGGAGAGCTTGCAGAGCACTGGGGAAAGGCAGGCAGAGAATTCCCTGCTAGCACCTTCTCTGTGCCTGTTCACATTGCTTCGCAGAATCGCTTTTGTGCAGAAAACAGTAACACTTGTTCAGAACGAAAGAAAGCACAGAGCCCCAGATTTTATGTTGTCCTGGAGAGCTTGCAGAGCACTGGGGAAAAGCAGGCAGAGAATTCCCTGCTAGCACCTTCTCTGTGCCCGGGAAACAGAAGTGTTCACAT
The DNA here is from genome assembly GCF_047716275.1 of Strix uralensis. NCBI lineage: Eukaryota > Metazoa > Chordata > Aves > Strigiformes > Strigidae > Strix > Strix uralensis. Next base: position 164,020 of record NW_027436765.1, read on the forward strand.
TGCTTCGCAGAATCGCTTTTGTGCAGAAAACAGTAACACTTGTTCAGACGAAAGAAAGCACAGAGCCCCAGATTTTATGTTGTCCTGGAGAGCTTGCAGAGCACTGGGGAAAAGCAGGCAGAGAATTCCCTGCTAGCACCTTCTCTGTGCCTGTTCACATTGCTTCGCAGAATCGCTTTTGTGCAGAAAGCAGTAACACTTGTTCAGAACGAAAGAAAGCACAGAGCCCCAGATTTTATGTTGTCCTGGAGAGCTTGCAGAGCACTGGGGAAAAGCAGGCAGAGAATTCCCTGCTAGCACCTTCTCTGTTCCTGGGAAACAGAAGTGTTCACATTGCTTCGCAGAATCGCTTTTGTGCAGAAAACAGTAACACTTGTTCAGCAGAAAGAAAGCACAGAGCCCCAGATTTTATGTTGTCCTGGAGAGCTTGCAGAGCACTGGGGAAAGGCAGGCAGAGAATTCCCTGCTAGCACCTTCTCTGTGCCTGGGAAGCAGAAGTGTTCACATTGCTTCGCAGAATCGCTTTTGTGCAGAAAACAGTAACACTTGTTCAGACGAAAGAAAGCACAGAGCCCCAGATTTTATGTTGTCCTGGAGAGCTTGCAGAGCACTGGGGAAAGGCAGGCAGAGAATTCCATGCTAGCACCTTCTCTGTGCCTGTTCACATTGCTTCGCAGAATCGCTTTTGTGCAGAAAACAGTAACACTTGTTCAGACGAAAGAAAGCACAGAGCCCCAGATTTTATGTTGTCCTGGAGAGCTTGCAGAGCACTGGGGAAAGGCAGGCAGAGAATTCCCTGCTAGCACCTTCTCTGTGCCTGGGAAGCAGAAATGTTCACATTGCTTCGCAGAATCACTTTTGTGCAGAAAACAGTAACACTTGTTCAGAACGAAAGAAAGCACAGAGCCCCAGATTCTATGTTGTCCTGGAGAGCTTGCAGAGCACTGGGGAAAAGCAGGCAGAGAATTCCCTGCTACCACCTTCTCTGTGCCTGGGAAACAGAAGTGTTCCCATTGCTTCGCAGAATCGCTTTTGTGCAGAAAACAGTAACACTTGTTCAGAACGAAAGAAAGCACAGAGCCCCAGATTTGCTGTTGTCCTGGAGAGCTTGCAGAGCACTGGGGAAAGGCAGGCAGAGAATTCCCTGCTAGCACCTTCTCTGTGCCTGTTCACATTGCTTCGCAGAATCGCTTTTGTGCAGAAAACAGTAACACTTGTTCAGAACGAAAGAAAGCACAGAGCCCCAGATTTTATGTTGTCCTGGAGAGCTTGCAGAGCACTGGGGAAAAGCAGGCAGAGAATTCCCTGCTAGCACCTTCTCTGTGCCCGGGAAACAGAAGTGTTCACATTGCTTCGCAGAATCGCTTTTGTGCAGAAAACAGTAACACTTGTTCAGAACGAAAGAAAGCACAGAGCCCCAGATTTTATGTTGTCCTGGAGAGCTTGCAGAGCACTGGGGAAAGGCAGGCAGAGAATTCCCTGCTAGCACCTTCTCTGTGCCTGTTCACATTGCTTCGCAGAATCGCTTTTGTGCAGAAAACAGTAACACTTGTTCAGACGAAAGAAAGCACAGAGCCCCAGATTTTATGTTGTCCTGGAGAGCTTGCAGAGCACTGGGGAAAGGCAGGCAGAGAATTCCCTGCTAGCACCTTCTCTGTGCCTGGGAAACAGAAGTGTTCACATTGCTTCGCAGAATCGCTTTTGTGCAGAAAACAGTAACACTTGTTCAGAACGAAAGAAAGCACAGAGCCCCAGATTTGCTGTTGTCCTGGAGAGCTTGCGGAGCACTGGGGAAAGGCAGGCAGAGAATTCCCTGCTAGCACCTTCTCTGTGCCTGTTCACATTGCTTCGCAGAATCGCTTTTGTGCAGAAAACAGTAACACTTGTTCAGAACGAAAGAAAGCACAGAGCCCCAGATTTTATGTTGTCCTGGAGAGCTTGCAGAGCACTGGGGAAAAGCAGGCAGAGAATTACCTGCTAGCACCTTCTCTGTTCCTGGGAAACAGAAGTGTTCACATTGCTTCGCAGAATCGCTTTTGTGCAGAAAACAGTAACACTTGTTCAGAACGAAAGAAAGCACAGAGCCCCAGATTTGCTGTTGTCCTGGAGAGCTTGCAGAGCACTGGGGAAAGGCAGGCAGAGAATTCCCTGCTAGCACCTTCTCTGTGCCTGTTCACATTGCTTCGCAGAATCGCTTTTGTGCAGAAAACAGTAACACTTGTTCAGAACAAAATAAAGCACAGAGCCCCAGATTTTATGTTGTCCTGGAGAGATTGCAGAGCACTGGGGAAAAGCAGGCAGAGAATTCCCTGCTAGCACCTTCTCTGTGTCTGGGAAACAGAAGTGTTCCCATTGCTTCGCAGAATCGCTTTTGTGCAGAAAACAGTAACACTTGTTCAGAACGAAAGAAAGTACAGAGCCCCAGATTTGCTGTTGTCCTGGAGAGCATGCAGAGCACTGGGGAAAGGCAGGCAGAGAATTCCCTGCTAGCACCTTCTCTGTGCCTGTTCACATTGCTTCGCAGAATCGCTTTTGTGCAGAAAACAGTAACACTTGTTCAGACGAAAGAAAGCACAGAGCCCCAGATTTTATGTTGTCCTGGAGAGCTTGCAGAGCACTGGGGAAAGGCAGGCAGAGAATTCCCTGCTAGCACCTTCTCTGTGCCTGGGAAGCAGAAGTGTTGACATTGCTTGGAAGAATCGCTTTTGTGCAGAAAACAGTAACACTTGTTCAGAACAAAAGAAAGCACAGAGCCCCAGATTTTATGTTGTCCTGGAGAGATTGCAGAGCACTGGGGAAAAGCAGGCAGAGAATTCCCTGCTAGCACCTTCTCTGTGTCTGGGAAACAGAAGTGTTCCCATTGCTTCGCAGAATCGCTTTTGTGCAGAAAACAGTAACACTTGTTCAGAACGAAAGAAAGTACAGAGCCCCAGATTTGCTGTTGTCCTGGAGAGCTTGCAGAGCACTGGGGAAAGGCAGGCAGAGAATTCCCTGCTAGCACCTTCTCTGTGCCTGTTCACATTGCTTCGCAGAATCGCTTTTGTGCAGAAAACAGTAACACTTGTTCAGACGAAAGAAAGCACAGAGCCCCAGATTTTATGTTGTCCTGGAGAGCTTGCAGAGCACTGGGGAAAGGCAGGCAGACAATTCCCTGCTAGCACCTTCTCTGTGCCTGGGAAGCAGAAGTGTTCACATTGCTTCGCAGAATCACTTTTGTGCAGAAAACAGTAACACTTGTTCAGGACGAAAGAAAGCACAGAGCCCCAGATTCTATGTTGTCCTGGAGAGCTTGCAGAGCACTGGGGAAAAGCAGGCAGAGAATTCCCTGCTAGCACCTTCTCTGTTCCTGGGAAACAGAAGTGTTCCCATTGCTTCGCAGAATCGCTTTTGTGCAGAAAACAGTAACACTTGTTCAGAACGAAAGAAAGCACAGAGCCCCAGATTTGCTGTTGTCCTGGAGAGCTTGCAGAGCACTGGGGAAAGGCAGGCAGAGAATTCCCTGCTAGCACCTTCTCTGTGCCTGTTCACATTGCTTCGCAGAATCGCTTTTGTGCAGAAAACAGTAACACTTGTTCAGAACGAAAGAAAGCACAGAGCCCCAGATTTTATGTTGTCCTGGAGAGCTTGCAGAGCACTGGGGAAAAGCAGGCAGAGAATTCCCTGCTAGCACCTTCTCTGTGCCCGGGAAACAGAAGTGTTCACATTGCTTCGCAGAATCGCTTTTGTGCAGAAAACAGTAACACTTGTTCAGAACGAAAGAAAGCACAGAGCCCCAGATTTTATGTTGTCCTGGAGAGCTTGCAGAGCACTGGGGAAAAGCAGGCAGAGAATTCCCTGCTAGCACCTTCTCTGTGCCTGTTCACATTGCTTCGCAGAATCGCTTTTGTGCAGAAAACAGTAACACTTGTTCAGAACAAAAGAAAGCACAGAGCCCCAGATTTTATGTTGTCCTGGAGAGCTTGCAGAGCACTGGGGAAAAGCAGGCAGAGAATTCCCTGCTAGCACCTTCTCTGTGCCTGGGAAACAGAAGTGTTCACATTGCTTCGCAGAATCGCTTTTGTGCAGAAAACAGTAACACTTGTTCAGAACGAAAGAAAGCACAGAGCCCCAGATTTGCTGTTGTCCTGGAGAGCTTGCAGAGCACTGGGGAAAGGCAGGCAGAGAATTCCCTGCTAGCACCTTCTCTGTGCCTGTTCACATTGCTTCGCAGAATCGCTTTTGTGCAGAAAACAGTAACACTTGTTCAGAACGAAAGAAAGCACAGAGCCCCAGATTTTATGTTGTCCTGGAGAGCTTGCAGAGCACTGGGGAAAAGCAGGCAGAGAATTCCCTGCTAGCACCTTCTCTGTGCCTGGGAAACAGAAGTGTTCACATTGCTTCGCAGAATCGCTTTTGTGCAGAAAACAGTAACACTTGTTCAGAACGAAAGAAAGCACAGAGCCCCAGATTTGCTGTTGTCCTGGAGAGCTTGCAGAGCACTGGGGAAAAGCAGGCAGAGAATTCCCTGCTAGCACCTTCTCTGTGCCTGTTCACATTGCTTCGCAGAATCGCTTTTGTGCAGAAAACAGTAACACTTGTTCAGAACGAAAGAAAGCACAGAGCCCCAGATATTATGTTGTCCTGGAGAGCTTGCAGAGCACTGGGGAAAAGCAGGCAGAGAATTCCCTGGTAGCACCTTCTCTGTTCCTGGGAAACAGAAGTGTTCACATTGCTTCGCAGAATCGCTTTTGTGCAGAAAACAGTAACACTTGTTCAGAACGAAAGAAAGCACAGAGCCCCAGATTTTATGTTGTCCTGGAGAGCTTGCAGAGCACTGGGGAAAAGCAGGCAGAGAATTCCCTGCTAGCACCTTCTCTGTGCCTGTTCACATTGCTTCGCAGAATCGCTTTTGTGCAGAAAACAGTAACACTTGTTTAGACGAAAGAAAGCACAGAGCCCCAGATTTTATGTTGTCCTGGAGAGCTTGCAGAGCACTGGGGAAAGGCAGGCAGAGATTTCCCTGCTAGCACCTTCTCTGTGTCTGGGTAACAGAAGTGTTCCCATTGCTTCGCAGAATCGCTTTTGTGCAGAAAACAGTAACACTTGTTCAGAACGAAAGAAAGCACAGAGCCCCAGATTTTATGTTGTCCTGGAGAGCTTGCAGAGCACTGGGGAAAGGCAGGCAGAGAATTCCCTGCTAGCACCTTCTCTGTGCCTGGGAAGCAGAAATGTTCACATTGCTTCGCAGAATCACTTTTGTGCAGAAAACAGTAACACTTGTTCAGAACGAAAGAAAGCACAGAGCCCCAGATTCTATGTTGTCCTGGAGAGCTTGCAGAGCACTGGGGAAAGGCAGGCAGAGAATTCCCTGCTAGCACCTTCTCTGTGCCTGGGAAACAGAAGTGTTCCCATTGCTTCGCAGAATCGCTTTTGTGCAGAAAAGAGTAACACTTGTTCAGAACGAAAGAAAGCACAGAGCCCCAGATTTGCTGTTGTCCTGGAGAGCTTGCAGAGCACTGGGGAAAGGCAGGCAGAGAATTCCCTGCTAGCACCTTCTCTGTGCCTGTTCACATTGCTTCGCTGAATCGCTTTTGTGCAGAAAACAGTAACACTTGTTCAGAACGAAAGAAAGCACAGAGCCCCAGATTTGCTGTTGTCCTGGAGAGCTTGCAGAGCACTGGGGAAAGGCAGGCAGAGAATTCCCTGCTAGCACCTTCTCTGTGCCTGTTCACATTGCTTCGCAGAATCGCTTTTGTGCAGAAAACAGTAACACTTGTTCAGAACGAAAGAAAGCACAGAGCCCCAGATTTTATGTTGTCCTGGAGAGCTTGCAGAGCACTGGGGAAAAGCAGGCAGAGAATTCCCTGCTAGCACCTTCTCTGTGCCTGGGAAACAGAAGTGTTCACATTGCTTCGCAGAATCGCTTTTGTGCAGAAAACAGTAACACTTGTTCAGAACGAAAGAAAGCACAGAGCCCCAGATTTTATGTTGTCCTGGAGAGCTTGCAGAGCACTGGGGAAAGGCAGGCAGAGAATTCCCTGCTAGCACCTTCTCTGTGCCTGTTCACATTGCTTCGCAGAATCGCTTTTGTGCAGAAAACAGTAACACTTGTTCAGACGAAAGAAAGCACAGAGCCCCAGATTTTATGTTGTCCTGGAGAGCTTGCAGAGCACTGGGGAAAGGCAGGCAGAGAATTCCCTGCTAGCACCTTCTCTGTGCCTGGGAAGCAGAAGTGTTTACATTGCTTGGCAGAATCGCTTTTGTGCAGAAAACAGTAACACTTGTTCAGAACGAAAGAAAGCACAGAGCCCCAGATTTTATGTTGTCCTGGAGAGCTTGCAGAGCACTGGGGAAAAGCAGGCAGAGAATTCCCTGCTAGCACCTTCTCTGTGTCTGGGAAACAGAAGTGTTCCCATTGCTTCGCAGAATCGCTTTTGTGCAGAAAACAGTAACACTTGTTCAGAACGAAAGAAAGCACAGAGCCCCAGATTTTATGTTGTCCTGGAGAGCTTGCAGAGCACTGGGGAAAGGCAGGCAGAGAATTCCCTGCTAGCACCTTCTCTGTTCCTGGGAAACAGAAGTGTTCACATTGCTTCGCAGAATCGCTTTTGTGCAGAAAACAGTAACACTTGTTCAGAACGAAAGAAAGCACAGAGCCCCAGATTTTATGTTGTCCTGGAGAGCTTGCAGAGCACTGGGGAAAAGCAGGCAGAGAATTCCCTGCTAGCACCTTCTCTGTGCCTGGGAAGCAGAAGTGTTCACATTGCTTGGCAGAATCGCTTTTGTGCCAAAACAGTAACACTTGTTCAGAACGAAAGAAAGCACAGAGCCCCAGATTTTATGTTGTCCTGGAGAGCTTGCAGAGCACTGGGGAAAAGCAGGCAGAGAATTCCCTGCTAGCACCTTCTCTGTGCCTGTTCACATTGCTTCGCAGAATCGCTTTTGTGCAGAAAACAGTAACACTTGTTCAGAACGAAAGAAAGCACAGAGCCCCAGATTTTATGTTGTCCTGGAGAGCTTGCAGAGCACTGGGGAAAAGCAGGCAGAGAATTCCCTGCTAGCACCTTCTCTGTTCCTGGGAAACAGAAGTGTTCACATTGCTTCGCAGAATCGCTTTTGTGCAGAAAACAGTAACACTTGTTCAGAACGAAAGAAAGCACAGAGCCCCAGATTTTATGTTGTCCTGGAGAGCTTGCAGAGCACTGGGGAAAGGCAGGCAGAGAATTCCCTGCTAGCACCTTCTCTGTGCCTGTTCACATTGCTTCGCAGAATCGCTTTTGTGCAGAAAACAATAACACTTGTTCAGAACGAAAGAAAGCACAGAGCCCCAGATTTTATGTTGTCCTGGAGAGCTTGCAGAGCACTGGGGAAAAGCAGGCAGAGAATTCCCTGCTAGTACCTTCTCTGTGCCTGGGAAGCAGAAGTGTTCACATTGCTTCGCAGAATCGCTTTTGTGCAGAAAACAGTAACACTTGTTCAGAACGAAGGAAAGCACAGAGCCCCAGATTTTATGTTGTCCTGGAGAGATTGCAGAGCACTGGGGAAAAGCAGGCAGAGAATTCCCTGGTAGCACCTTCTCTGTGCCTGGGAAACAGAAGTGTTCCCATTGCTTCGCAGAATCGCTTTTGTGCAGAAAACAGTAACACTTGTTCAGAACGAAAGAAAGCACAGAGCCCCAGATTTTATGTTGTCCTGGAGAGCTTGCAGAGCACTGGGGAAAGGCAGGCAGAGAATTCCCTGCTAGCACCTTCTCTGTGCCTGTTCACATTGCTTCGCTGAATCGCTTTTGTGCAGAAAACAGTAACACTTGTTCAGACGAAAGAAAGCACAGAGCCCCAGATTTTATGTTGTCCTGGAGAGCTTGCAGAGCACTGGGGAAAGGCAGGCAGAGAATTCCCTGCTAGCACCTTCTCTGTGCCTGGGAAACAGAAGTGTTCCCATTGCTTCGCAGAATCGCTTTTGTGCAGAAAAGAGTAACACTTGTTCAGAACGAAAGAAAGCACAGAGCCCCAGATTTGCTGTTGTCCTGGAGAGCTTGCAGAGCACTGGGGAAAGGCAGGCAGAGAATTCCCTGCTAGCACCTTCTCTGTGCCTGTTCACATTGCTTCGCAGAATCGCTTTTGTGCAGAAAACAGTAACACTTGTTCAGAACGAAAGAAAGCACAGAGCCCCAGATTTGCTGTTGTCCTGGAGAGCTTGCAGAGCACTGGGGAAAGGCAGGCAGAGAATTCCCTGCTAGCACCTTCTCTGTGCCTGGGAAGCAGAAGTGTTCACATTGCTTCGCAGAATCGCTTTTGTGCAGAAAACAGTAACACTTGTTCAGAACGAAAGAAAGCACAGAGCCCCAGATTTTATGTTGTCCTGGAGAGCTTGCAGAGCACTGGGGAAAGGCAGGCAGAGAATTCCCTGCTAGCACCTTCTCTGTGCCTGTTCACATTGCTTCGCAGAATCGCTTTTGTGCAGAAAACAGTAACACTTGTTCAGAACGAAAGAAAGCACAGAGCCCCAGATTTTATGTTGTCCTGGAGAGCTTGCAGAGCACTGGGGAAAAGCAGGCAGAGAATTCCCTGCTAGCACCTTCTCTGTGTCTGGGAAACAGAAGTGTTCCCATTGCTTCGCAGAATCGCTTTTGTGCAGAAAACAGTAACACTTGTTCAGAACGAAAGAAAGCACAGAGCCCCAGATTTTATGTTGTCCTGGAGAGCTTGCAGAGCACTGGGGAAAGGCAGGCAGAGAATTACCTGCTAGCACCTTCTCTGTTCCTGGGAAACAGAAGTGTTCACATTGCTTCGCAGAATCGCTTTTGTGCAGAAAACAGTAACACTTGTTCAGAACGAAAGAAAGCACAGAGCCCCAGATTTTATGTTGTCCTGGAGAGCTTGCAGAGCACTGGGGAAAAGCAGGCAGAGAATTCCCTGCTAGCACCTTCTCTGTTCCTGGGAAGCAGAAGTGTTCACATTGCTTGGCAGAATCGCTTTTGTGCAGAAAACAGTAACACTTGTTCAGAACGAAAGAAAGCACAGAGCCCCAGATTTTATGTTGTCCTGGAGAGCTTGCAGAGCACTGGGGAAAGGCAGGCAGAGAATTCCCTGCTAGCACCTTCTCTGTGCCTGTTCACATTGCTTCGCAGAATCGCTTTTGTGCAGAAAACAGTAACACTTGTTCAGAACGAAAGAAAGCACAGAGCCCCAGATTTGCTGTTGTCCTGGAGAGCTTGCAGAGCACTGGGGAAAGGCAGGCAGAGAATTCCCTGCTAGCACCTTCTCTGTGCCTGTTCACATTGCTTCGCAGAATCGCTTTTGTGCAGAAAACAGTAACACTTGTTCAGAACGAAAGAAAGCACAGAGCCCCAGATTTTATGTTGTCCTGGAGAGCTTGCAGAGCACTGGGGAAAGGCAGGCAGAGAATTCCCTGCTAGCACCTTCTCTGTGCCTGGGAAGCAGAAGTGTTCACATTGCTTCGCAGAATCGCTTTTGTGCAGAAAACAGTAACACTTGTTCAGAACGAAAGAAAGCACAGAGCCCCAGATTTTATGTTGTCCTGGAGAGCTTGCAGAGCACTGGGGAAAGGCAGGCAGAGAATTCCCTGCTAGCACCTTCTCTGTGCCTGTTCACATTGCTTCGCAGAATCGCTTTTGTGCAGAAAACAGTAACACTTGTTCAGACGAAAGAAAGCACAGAGCCCCAGATTTTATGTTGTCCTGGAGAGCTTGCAGAGCACTGGGGAAAGGCAGGCAGAGAATTCCCTGCTAGCACCTTCTCTGTGCCTGGGAAGCAGAAGTGTTTACATTGCTTGGCAGAATCGCTTTTGTGCAGAAAACAGTAACACTTGTTCAGAACGAAAGAAAGCACAGAGCCCCAGATTTTATGTTGTCCTGGAGAGCTTGCAGAGCACTGGGGAAAAGCAGGCAGAGAATTCCCTGCTAGCACCTTCTCTGTGTCTGGGAAACAGAAGTGTTCCCATTGCTTCGCAGAATCGCTTTTGTGCAGAAAACAGTAACACTTGTTCAGAACGAAAGAAAGCACAGAGCCCCAGATTTTATGTTGTCCTGGAGAGCTTGCAGAGCACTGGGGAAAGGCAGGCAGAGAATTACCTGCTAGCACCTTCTCTGTTCCTGGGAAACAGAAGTGTTCACATTGCTTCGCAGAATCGCTTTTGTGCAGAAAACAGTAACACTTGTTCAGAACGAAAGAAAGCACAGAGCCCCAGATTTTATGTTGTCCTGGAGAGCTTGCAGAGCACTGGGGAAAAGCAGGCAGAGAATTCCCTGCTAGCACCTTCTCTGTTCCTGGGAAGCAGAAGTGTTCACATTGCTTGGCAGAATCGCTTTTGTGCCAAAACAGTAACACTTGTTCAGAACGAAAGAAAGCACAGAGCCCCAGATTTTATGTTGTCCTGGAGAGCTTGCAGAGCACTGGGGAAAAGCAGGCAGAGAATTGCCTGCTAGCACCTTCTCTGTGCCTGTTCACATTGCTTCGCAGAATCGCTTTTGTGCAGAAAACAGTAACACTTGTTCAGAACAAAAGAAAGCACAGAGCCCCAGATTTTATGTTGTCCTGGAGAGCTTGCAGAGCACTGGGGAAAAGCAGGCAGAGAATTCCCTGCTAGCACCTTCTCTGTGCCTGGGAAACAGAAGTGTTCACATTGCTTCGCAGAATCGCTTTTGTGCAGAAAACAGTAACACTTGTTCAGAACGAAAGAAAGCACAGAGCCCCAGATTTGCTGTTGTCCTGGAGAGCTTGCAGAGCACTGGGGAAAAGCAGGCAGAGAATTCCCTGCTAGCACCTTCTCTGTGCCTGTTCACATTGCTTCGCAGAATCGCTTTTGTGCAGAAAACAGTAACACTTGTTCAGAACGAAAGAAAGCACAGAGCCCCAGATTTTATGTTGTCCTGGAGAGCTTGCAGAGCACTGGGGAAAAGCAGGCAGAGAATTCCCTGCTAGCACCTTCTCTGTTCCTGGGAAACAGAAGTGTTCACATTGCTTCGCAGAATCGCTTTTGTGCAGAAAACAGTAACACTTGTTCAGAACGAAAGAAAGCACAGAGCCCCAGATTTTATGTTGTCCTGGAGAGCTTGCAGAGCACTGGGGAAAGGCAGGCAGAGAATTCCCTGCTAGCACCTTCTCTGTGCCTGTTCACATTGCTTCGCAGAATCGCTTTTGTGCAGAAAACAATAACACTTGTTCAGAACGAAAGAAAGCACAGAGCCCCAGATTTTATGTTGTCCTGGAGAGCTTGCAGAGCACTGGGGAAAAGCAGGCAGAGAATTCCCTGCTAGTACCTTTTCTGTGCCTGGGAAGCAGAAGTGTTCACATTGCTTCGCAGAATCGCTTTTGTGCAGAAAACAGTAACACTTGTTCAGAACGAAGGAAAGCACAGAGCCCCAGATTTTATGTTGTCCTGGAGAGATTGCAGAGCACTGGGGAAAAGCAGGCAGAGAATTCCCTGGTAGCACCTTCTCTGTGCCTGGGAAACAGAAGTGTTCACATTGCTTCGCAGAATCGCTTTTGTGCAGAAAACAGTAACACTTGTTCAGAACGAAAGAAAGCACAGAGCCCCAGATTTTATGTTGTCCTGGAGAGCTTGCAGAGCACTGGGGAAAGGCAGGCAGAGAATTCCCTGCTAGCACCTTCTCTGTGCCTGTTCACATTGCTTCGCTGAATCGCTTTTGTGCAGAAAACAGTAACACTTTTTCAGACGAAAGAAAGCACAGAGCCCCAGATTTTATGTTGTCCTGGAGAGCTTGCAGAGCACTGGGGAAAGGCAGGCAGAGAATTCCCTGCTAGCACCTTCTCTGTGCCTGGGAAACAGAAGTGTTCCCATTGCTTCGCAGAATCGCTTTTGTGCAGAAAAGAGTAACACTTGTTCAGAACGAAAGAAAGCACAGAGCCCCAGATTTGCTGTTGTCCTGGAGAGCTTGCAGAGCACTGGGGAAAGGCAGGCAGAGAATTCCCTGCTAGCACCTTCTCTGTGCCTGTTCACATTGCTTCGCAGAATCGCTTTTGTGCAGAAAACAGTAACACTTGTTCAGAACGAAAGAAAGCACAGAGCCCCAGATTTGCTGTTGTCCTGGAGAGCTTGCAGAGCACTGGGGAAAGGCAGGCAGAGAATTCCCTGCTAGCACCTTCTCTGTGCCTGTTCACATTGCTTCGCAGAATCGCTTTTGTGCAGAAAACAGTAACACTTGTTCAGAACGAAAGAAAGCACAGAGCCCCAGATTTTATGTTGTCCTGGAGAGCTTGCAGAGCACTGGGGAAAGGCAGGCAGAGAATTCCCTGCTAGCACCTTCTCTGTGCCTGTTCACATTGCTTCGCAGAATCGCTTTTGTGCAGAAAACAGTAACACTTGTTCAGACGAAAGAAAGCACAGAGCCCCAGATTTTATGTTGTCCTGGAGAGCTTGCAGAGCACTGGGGAAAGGCAGGCAGAGAATTCCCTGCTAGCACCTTCTCTGTGCCTGGGAAGCAGAAGTGTTTACATTGCTTGGCAGAATCGCTTTTGTGCAGAAAACAGTAACACTTGTTCAGAACGAAAGAAAGCACAGAGCCCCAGATTTTATGTTGTCCTGGAGAGCTTGCAGAGCACTGGGGAAAAGCAGGCAGAGAATTCCCTGCTAGCACCTTCTCTGTGCCTGGGAAACAGAAGTGTTCCCATTGCTTCGCAGAATCGCTTTTGTGCAGAAAACAGTAACACTTGTTCAGAACGAAAGAAAGCACAGAGCCCCAGATTTTATGTTGTCCTGGAGAGCTTGCAGAGCACTGGGGAAAGGCAGGCAGAGAATTACCTGCTAGCACCTTCTCTGTTCCTGGGAAACAGAAGTGTTCACATTGCTTCGCAGAATCGCTTTTGTGCAGAAAACAGTAACACTTGTTCAGAACGAAAGAAAGCACAGAGCCCCAGATTTTATGTTGTCCTGGAGAGCTTGCAGAGCACTGGGGAAAGGCAGGCAGAGAATTCCCTGCTAGCACCTTCTCTGTGCCTGGGAAGCAGAAGTGTTCACATTGCTTCGCAGAATCGCTTTTGTGCAGAAAACAGTAACACTTGTTCAGAACGAAAGAAAGCACAGAGCCCCAGATTTTATGTTGTCCTGGAGAGCTTGCAGAGCACTGGGGAAAGGCAGGCAGAGAATTCCCTGCTAGCACCTTCTCTGTGCCTGTTCACATTGCTTCGCAGAATCGCTTTTGTGCAGAAAACAGTAACACTTGTTCAGAACGAAAGAAAGCACAGAGCCCCAGATTTTATGTTGTCCTGGAGAGCTTGCAGAGCACTGGGGAAAAGCAGGCAGAGAATTCCCTGCTAGCACCTTCTCTGTGTCTGGGAAACAGAAGTGTTCCCATTGCTTCGCAGAATCGCTTTTGTGCAGAAAACAGTAACACTTGTTCAGAACGAAAGAAAGCACAGAGCCCCAGATTTTATGTTGTCCTGGAGAGCTTGCAGAGCACTGGGGAAAGGCAGGCAGAGAATTACCTGCTAGCACCTTCTCTGTTCCTGGGAAACAGAAGTGTTCACATTGCTTCGCAGAATCGCTTTTGTGCAGAAAACAGTAACACTTGTTCAGAACGAAAGAAAGCACAGAGCCCCAGATTTTATGTTGTCCTGGAGAGCTTGCAGAGCACTGGGGAAAAGCAGGCAGAGAATTCCCTGCTAGCACCTTCTCTGTTCCTGGGAAACAGAAGTGTTCACATTGCTTCGCAGAATCGCTTTTGTGCAGAAAACAGTAACACTTGTTCAGAACGAAAGAAAGCACAGAGCCCCAGATTTTATGTTGTCCTGGAGAGCTTGCAGAGCACTGGGGAAAGGCAGGCAGAGAATTCCCTGCTAGCACCTTCTCTGTGCCTGTTCACATTGCTTCGCAGAATCGCTTTTGTGCAGAAAACAATAACACTTGTTCAGAACGAAAGAAAGCACAGAGCCCCAGATTTTATGTTGTCCTGGAGAGCTTGCAGAGCACTGGGGAAAAGCAGGCAGAGAATTCCCTGCTAGTACCTTTTCTGTGCCTGGGAAGCAGAAGTGTTCACATTGCTTCGCAGAATCGCTTTTGTGCAGAAAACAGTAACACTTGTTCAGAACGAAGGAAAGCACAGAGCCCCAGATTTTATGTTGTCCTGGAGAGATTGCAGAGCACTGGGGAAAAGCAGGCAGAGAATTCCCTGGTAGCACCTTCTCTGTGCCTGGGAAACAGAAGTGTTCACATTGCTTCGCAGAATCGCTTTTGTGCAGAAAACAGTAACACTTGTTCAGAACGAAAGAAAGCACAGAGCCCCAGATTTTATGTTGTCCTGGAGAGCTTGCAGAGCACTGGGGAAAGGCAGGCAGAGAATTCCCTGCTAGCACCTTCTCTGTGCCTGTTCACATTGCTTCGCTGAATCGCTTTTGTGCAGAAAACAGTAACACTTTTTCAGACGAAAGAAAGCACAGAGCCCCAGATTTTATGTTGTCCTGGAGAGCTTGCAGAGCACTGGGGAAAGGCAGGCAGAGAATTCCCTGCTAGCACCTTCTCTGTGCCTGGGAAACAGAAGTGTTCCCATTGCTTCGCAGAATCGCTTTTGTGCAGAAAAGAGTAACACTTGTTCAGAACGAAAGAAAGCACAGAGCCCCAGATTTGCTGTTGTCCTGGAGAGCTTGCAGAGCACTGGGGAAAGGCAGGCAGAGAATTCCCTGCTAGCACCTTCTCTGTGCCTGTTCACATTGCTTCGCAGAATCGCTTTTGTGCAGAAAACAGTAACACTTGTTCAGAACGAAAGAAAGCACAGAGCCCCAGATTTGCTGTTGTCCTGGAGAGCTTGCAGAGCACTGGGGAAAGGCAGGCAGAGAATTCCCTGCTAGCACCTTCTCTGTGCCTGTTCACATTGCTTCGCAGAATCGCTTTTGTGCAGAAAACAGTAACACTTGTTCAGAACGAAAGAAAGCACAGAGCCCCAGATTTTATGTTGTCCTGGAGAGCTTGCAGAGCACTGGGGAAAGGCAGGCAGAGAATTCCCTGCTAGCACCTTCTCTGTGCCTGTTCACATTGCTTCGCAGAATCGCTTTTGTGCAGAAAACAGTAACACTTGTTCAGACGAAAGAAAGCACAGAGCCCCAGATTTTATGTTGTCCTGGAGAGCTTGCAGAGCACTGGGGAAAAGCAGGCAGAGAATTCCCTGCTAGCACCTTCTCTGTGTCTGGGAAACAGAAGTGTTCCCATTGCTTCGCAGAATCGCTTTTGTGCAGAAAACAGTAACACTTGTTCAGAACGAAAGAAAGCACAGAGCCCCAGATTTTATGTTGTCCTGGAGAGCTTGCAGAGCACTGGGGAAAAGCAGGCAGAGAATTCCCTGCTAGCACCTTCTCTGTGCCTGGGAAACAGAAGTGTTCCCATTGCTTCGCAGAATCGCTTTTGTGCAGAAAACAGTAACACTTGTTCAGAACGAAAGAAAGCACAGAGCCCCAGATTTTATGTTGTCCTGGAGAGCTTGCAGAGCACTGGGGAAAGGCAGGCAGAGAATTACCTGCTAGCACCTTCTCTGTTCCTGGGAAACAGAAGTGTTCACATTGCTTCGCAGAATCGCTTTTGTGCAGAAAACAGTAACACTTGTTCAGAACGAAAGAAAGCACAGAGCCCCAGATTTTATGTTGTCCTGGAGAGCTTGCAGAGCACTGGGGAAAGGCAGGCAGAGAATTCCCTGCTAGCACCTTCTCTGTGCCTGGGAAGCAGAAGTGTTCACATTGCTTCGCAGAATCGCTTTTGTGCAGAAAACAGTAACACTTGTTCAGAACGAAAGAAAGCACAGAGCCCCAGATTTTATGTTGTCCTGGAGAGCTTGCAGAGCACTGGGGAAAGGCAGGCAGAGAATTCCCTGCTAGCACCTTCTCTGTGCCTGTTCACATTGCTTCGCAGAATCGCTTTTGTGCAGAAAACAGTAACACTTGTTCAGAACGAAAGAAAGCACAGAGCCCCAGATTTTATGTTGTCCTGGAGAGCTTGCAGAGCACTGGGGAAAAGCAGGCAGAGAATTCCCTGCTAGCACCTTCTCTGTGTCTGGGAAACAGAAGTGTTCCCATTGCTTCGCAGAATCGCTTTTGTGCAGAAAACAGTAACACTTGTTCAGAACGAAAGAAAGCACAGAGCCCCAGATTTTATGTTGTCCTGGAGAGCTTGCAGAGCACTGGGGAAAGGCAGGCAGAGAATTACCTGCTAGCACCTTCTCTGTTCCTGGGAAACAGAAGTGTTCACATTGCTTCGCAGAATCGCTTTTGTGCAGAAAACAGTAACACTTGTTCAGAACGAAAGAAAGCACAGAGCCCCAGATTTTATGTTGTCCTGGAGAGCTTGCAGAGCACTGGGGAAAAGCAGGCAGAGAATTCCCTGCTAGCACCTTCTCTGTTCCTGGGAAGCAGAAGTGTTCACATTGCTTGGCAGAATCGCTTTTGTGCAGAAAACAGTAACACTTGTTCAGAACGAAAGAAAGCACAGAGCCCCAGATTTTATGTTGTCCTGGAGAGCTTGCAGAGCACTGGGGAAAGGCAGGCAGAGAATTCCCTGCTAGCACCTTCTCTGTGCCTGTTCACATTGCTTCGCAGAATCGCTTTTGTGCAGAAAACAATAACACTTGTTCAGAACGAAAGAAAGCACAGAGCCCCAGATTTTATGTTGTCCTGGAGAGCTTGCAGAGCACTGGGGAAAAGCAGGCAGAGAATTCCCTGCTAGTACCTTCTCTGTGCCTGGGAAGCAGAAGTGTTCACATTGCTTCGCAGAATCGCTTTTGTGCAGAAAACAGTAACACTTGTTCAGAACGAAGGAAAGCACAGAGCCCCAGATTTTATGTTGTCCTGGAGAGATTGCAGAGCACTGGGGAAAAGCAGGCAGAGAATTCCCTGCTAGCACCTTCTCTGTGCCTGGGAAACAGAAGTGTTCACATTGCTTCGCAGAATCGCTTTTGTGCAGAAAACAGTAACACTTGTTCAGAACGAAAGAAAGCACAGAGCCCCAGATTTTATGTTGTCCTGGAGAGCTTGCAGAGCACTGGGGAAAGGCAGGCACAGAATTCCCTGCTAGCACCTTCTCTGTGCCTGTTCACATTGCTTCGCTGAATCGCTTTTGTGCAGAAAACAGTAACACTTGTTCAGACGAAAGAAAGCACAGAGCCCCAGATTTTATGTTGTCCTGGAGAGCTTGCAGAGCACTGGGGAAAGGCAGGCAGAGAATTCCCTGCTAGCACCTTCTCTGTGCCTGGGAAACAGAAGTGTTCCCATTGCTTCGCAGAATCGCTTTTGTGCAGAAAACAGTAACACTTGTTCAGAACGAAAGAAAGCACAGAGCCCCAGATTTGCTGTTGTCCTGGAGAGCTTGCAGAGCACTGGGGAAAGGCAGGCAGAGAATTCCCTGCTAGCACCTTCTCTGTGCCTGTTCACATTGCTTCGCAGAATCGCTTTTGTGCAGAAAACAGTAACACTTGTTCAGAACGAAAGAAAGCACAGAGCCCCAGATTTGCTGTTGTCCTGGAGAGCTTGCAGAGCACTGGGGAAAGGCAGGCAGAGAATTCCCTGCTAGCACCTTCTCTGTGCCTGTTCACATTGCTTCGCAGAATCGCTTTTGTGCAGAAAACAGTAACACTTGTTCAGAACGAAAGAAAGCACAGAGCCCCAGATTTTATGTTGTCCTGGAGAGCTTGCAGAGCACTGGGGAAAGGCAGGCAGAGAATTACCTGCTAGCACCTTCTCTGTTCCTGGGAAACAGAAGTGTTCACATTGCTTCGCAGAATCGCTTTTGTGCAGAAAACAGTAACACTTGTTCAGAACGAAAGAAAGCACAGAGCCCCAGATTTTATGTTGTCCTGGAGAGCTTGCAGAGCACTGGGGAAAAGCAGGCAGAGAATTCCCTGCTAGCACCTTCTCTGTTCCTGGGAAGCAGAAGTGTTCACATTGCTTGGCAGAATCGCTTTTGTGCCAAAACAGTAACACTTGTTCAGAACGAAAGAAAGCACAGAGCCCCAGATTTTATGTTGTCCTGGAGAGCTTGCAGAGCACTGGGGAAAGGCAGGCAGAGAATTACCTGCTAGCACCTTCTCTGTTCCTGGGAAACAGAAGTGTTCACATTGCTTCGCAGAATCGCTTTTGTGCAGAAAACAGTAACACTTGTTCAGAACGAAAGAAAGCACAGAGCCCCAGATTTTATGTTGTCCTGGAGAGCTTGCAGAGCACTGGGGAAAAGCAGGCAGAGAATTCCCTGCTAGCACCTTCTCTGTTCCTGGGAAGCAGAAGTGTTCACATTGCTTGGCAGAATCGCTTTTGTGCCAAAACAGTAACACTTGTTCAGAACGAAAGAAAGCACAGAGCCCCAGATTTTATGTTGTCCTGGAGAGCTTGCAGAGCACTGGGGAAAGGCAGGCAGAGAATTACCTGCTAGCACCTTCTCTGTTCCTGGGAAACAGAAGTGTTCACATTGCTTCGCAGAATCGCTTTTGTGCAGAAAACAGTAACACTTGTTCAGAACGAAAGAAAGCACAGAGCCCCAGATTTTATGTTGTCCTGGAGAGCTTGCAGAGCACTGGGGAAAGGCAGGCAGAGAATTACCTGCTAGCACCTTCTCTGTTCCTGGGAAACAGAAGTGTTCACATTGCTTCGCAGAATCGCTTTTGTGCAGAAAACAGTAACACTTGTTCAGAACGAAAGAAAGCACAGAGCCCCAGATTTGCTGTTGTCCTGGAGAGCTTGCAGAGCACTGGGGAAAGGCAGGCACAGAATTCCCTGCTAGCACCTTCTCTGTGCCTGTTCACATTGCTTCGCTGAATCGCTTTTGTGCAGAAAACAGTAACACTTGTTCAGACGAAAGAAAGCACAGAGCCCCAGATTTTATGTTGTCCTGGAGAGCTTGCAGAGCACTGGGGAAAGGCAGGCAGAGAATTCCCTGCTAGCACCTTCTCTGTGCCTGGGAAACAGAAGTGTTCCCATTGCTTCGCAGAATCGCTTTTGTGCAGAAAAGAGTAACACTTGTTCAGAACGAAAGAAAGCACAGAGCCCCAGATTTGCTGTTGTCCTGGAGAGCTTGCAGAGCACTGGGGAAAGGCAGGCAGAGAATTCCCTGCTAGCACCTTCTCTGTGCCTGTTCACATTGCTTCGCAGAATCGCTTTTGTGCAGAAAACAGTAACACTTGTTCAGAACGAAAGAAAGCACAGAGCCCCAGATTTGCTGTTGTCCTGGAGAGCTTGCAGAGCACTGGGGAAAGGCAGGCAGAGAATTCCCTGCTAGCACCTTCTCTGTGCCTGTTCACATTGCTTCGCAGAATCGCTTTTGTGCAGAAAACAGTAACACTTGTTCAGAACGAAAGAAAGCACAGAGCCCCAGATTTTATGTTGTCCTGGAGAGCTTGCAGAGCACTGGGGAAAGGCAGGCAGAGAATTCCCTGCTAGCACCTTCTCTGTTCCTGGGAAGCAGAAGTGTTCACATTGCTTGGCAGAATCGCTTTTGTGCCAAAACAGTAACACTTGTTCAGAACGAAAGAAAGCACAGAGCCCCAGATTTTATGTTGTCCTGGAGAGCTTGCAGAGCACTGGGGAAAAGCAGGCAGAGAATTGCCTGCTAGCACCTTCTCTGTGCCTGTTCACATTGCTTCGCAGAATCGCTTTTGTGCAGAAAACAGTAACACTTGTTCAGAACAAAAGAAAGCACAGAGCCCCAGATTTTATGTTGTCCTGGAGAGCTTGCAGAGCACTGGGGAAAAGCAGGCAGAGAATTCCCTGCTAGCACCTTCTCTGTGCCTGGGAAACAGAAGTGTTCACATTGCTTCGCAGAATCGCTTTTGTGCAGAAAACAGTAACACTTGTTCAGAACGAAAGAAAGCACAGAGCCCCAGATTTGCTGTTGTCCTGGAGAGCTTGCAGAGCACTGGGGAAAAGCAGGCAGAGAATTCCCTGCTAGCACCTTCTCTGTGCCTGTTCACATTGCTTCGCAGAATCGCTTTTGTGCAGAAAACAGTAACACTTGTTCAGAACGAAAGAAAGCACAGAGCCCCAGATTTTATGTTGTCCTGGAGAGCTTGCAGAGCACTGGGGAAAAGCAGGCAGAGAATTCCCTGCTAGCACCTTCTCTGTTCCTGGGAAACAGAAGTGTTCACATTGCTTCGCAGAATCGCTTTTGTGCAGAAAACAGTAACACTTGTTCAGAACGAAAGAAAGCACAGAGCCCCAGATTTTATGTTGTCCTGGAGAGCTTGCAGAGCACTGGGGAAAGGCAGGCAGAGAATTCCCTGCTAGCACCTTCTCTGTGCCTGTTCACATTGCTTCGCAGAATCGCTTTTGTGCAGAAAACAATAACACTTGTTCAGAACGAAAGAAAGCACAGAGCCCCAGATTTTATGTTGTCCTGGAGAGCTTGCAGAGCACTGGGGAAAAGCAGGCAGAGAATTCCCTGCTAGTACCTTCTCTGTGCCTGGGAAGCAGAAGTGTTCACATTGCTTCGCAGAATCGCTTTTGTGCAGAAAACAGTAACACTTGTTCAGAACGAAGGAAAGCACAGAGCCCCAGATTTTATGTTGTCCTGGAGAGATTGCAGAGCACTGGGGAAAAGCAGGCAGAGAATTCCCTGGTAGCACCTTCTCTGTGCCTGGGAAACAGAAGTGTTCACATTGCTTCGCAGAATCGCTTTTGTGCAGAAAACAGTAACACTTGTTCAGAACGAAAGAAAGCACAGAGCCCCAGATTTTATGTTGTCCTGGAGAGCTTGCAGAGCACTGGGGAAAGGCAGGCAGAGAATTCCCTGCTAGCACCTTCTCTGTGCCTGTTCACATTGCTTCGCAGAATCGCTTTTGTGCAGAAAACAGTAACACTTTTTCAGACGAAAGAAAGCACAGAGCCCCAGATTTTATGTTGTCCTGGAGAGCTTGCAGAGCACTGGGGAAAGGCAGGCAGAGAATTCCCTGCTAGCACCTTCTCTGTGCCTGGGAAACAGAAGTGTTCCCATTGCTTCGCAGAATCGCTTTTGTGCAGAAAAGAGTAACACTTGTTCAGAACGAAAGAAAGCACAGAGCCCCAGATTTGCTGTTGTCCTGGAGAGCTTGCAGAGCACTGGGGAAAGGCAGGCAGAGAATTCCCTGCTAGCACCTTCTCTGTGCCTGTTCACATTGCTTCGCAGAATCGCTTTTGTGCAGAAAACAGTAACACTTGTTCAGAACGAAAGAAAGCACAGAGCCCCAGATTTGCTGTTGTCCTGGAGAGCTTGCAGAGCACTGGGGAAAGGCAGGCAGAGAATTCCCTGCTAGCACCTTCTCTGTGCCTGTTCACATTGCTTCGCAGAATCGCTTTTGTGCAGAAAACAGTAACACTTGTTCAGAACGAAAGAAAGCACAGAGCCCCAGATTTTATGTTGTCCTGGAGAGCTTGCAGAGCACTGGGGAAAGGCAGGCAGAGAATTCCCTGCTAGCACCTTCTCTGTGCCTGTTCACATTGCTTCGCAGAATCGCTTTTGTGCAGAAAACAGTAACACTTGTTCAGAACGAAAGAAAGCACAGAGCCCCAGATTTTATGTTGTCCTGGAGAGCTTGCAGAGCACTGGGGAAAGGCAGGCAGAGAATTCCCTGCTAGCACCTTCTCTGTGCCTGTTCACATTGCTTCGCAGAATCGCTTTTGTGCAGAAAACAGTAACACTTGTTCAGACGAAAGAAAGCACAGAGCCCCAGATTTTATGTTGTCCTGGAGAGCTTGCAGAGCACTGGGGAAAGGCAGGCAGAGAATTCCCTGCTAGCACCTTCTCTGTGCCTGGGAAGCAGAAGTGTTTACATTGCTTGGCAGAATCGCTTTTGTGCAGAAAACAGTAACACTTGTTCAGAACGAAAGAAAGCACAGAGCCCCAGATTTTATGTTGTCCTGGAGAGCTTGCAGAGCACTGGGGAAAAGCAGGCAGAGAATTCCCTGCTAGCACCTTCTCTGTGCCTGGGAAACAGAAGTGTTCCCATTGCTTCGCAGAATCGCTTTTGTGCAGAAAACAGTAACACTTGTTCAGAACGAAAGAAAGCACAGAGCCCCAGATTTTATGTTGTCCTGGAGAGCTTGCAGAGCACTGGGGAAAGGCAGGCAGAGAATTACCTGCTAGCACCTTCTCTGTTCCTGGGAAACAGAAGTGTTCACATTGCTTCGCAGAATCGCTTTTGTGCAGAAAACAGTAACACTTGTTCAGAACGAAAGAAAGCACAGAGCCCCAGATTTTATGTTGTCCTGGAGAGCTTGCAGAGCACTGGGGAAAGGCAGGCAGAGAATTCCCTGCTAGCACCTTCTCTGTGCCTGGGAAGCAGAAGTGTTCACATTGCTTCGCAGAATCGCTTTTGTGCAGAAAACAGTAACACTTGTTCAGAACGAAAGAAAGCACAGAGCCCCAGATTTTATGTTGTCCTGGAGAGCTTGCAGAGCACTGGGGAAAGGCAGGCAGAGAATTCCCTGCTAGCACCTTCTCTGTGCCTGTTCACATTGCTTCGCAGAATCGCTTTTGTGCAGAAAACAGTAACACTTGTTCAGAACGAAAGAAAGCACAGAGCCCCAGATTTTATGTTGTCCTGGAGAGCTTGCAGAGCACTGGGGAAAAGCAGGCAGAGAATTCCCTGCTAGCACCTTCTCTGTGTCTGGGAAACAGAAGTGTTCCCATTGCTTCGCAGAATCGCTTTTGTGCAGAAAACAGTAACACTTGTTCAGAACGAAAGAAAGCACAGAGCCCCAGATTTTATGTTGTCCTGGAGAGCTTGCAGAGCACTGGGGAAAGGCAGGCAGAGAATTACCTGCTAGCACCTTCTCTGTTCCTGGGAAACAGAAGTGTTCACATTGCTTCGCAGAATCGCTTTTGTGCAGAAAACAGTAACACTTGTTCAGAACGAAAGAAAGCACAGAGCCCCAGATTTTATGTTGTCCTGGAGAGCTTGCAGAGCACTGGGGAAAAGCAGGCAGAGAATTCCCTGCTAGCACCTTCTCTGTTCCTGGGAAGCAGAAGTGTTCACATTGCTTGGCAGAATCGCTTTTGTGCAGAAAACAGTAACACTTGTTCAGAACGAAAGAAAGCACAGAGCCCCAGATTTTATGTTGTCCTGGAGAGCTTGCAGAGCACTGGGGAAAGGCAGGCAGAGAATTCCCTGCTAGCACCTTCTCTGTGCCTGTTCACATTGCTTCGCAGAATCGCTTTTGTGCAGAAAACAATAACACTTGTTCAGAACGAAAGAAAGCACAGAGCCCCAGATTTTATGTTGTCCTGGAGAGCTTGCAGAGCACTGGGGAAAAGCAGGCAGAGAATTCCCTGCTAGTACCTTCTCTGTGCCTGGGAAGCAGAAGTGTTCACATTGCTTCGCAGAATCGCTTTTGTGCAGAAAACAGTAACACTTGTTCAGAACGAAGGAAAGCACAGAGCCCCAGATTTTATGTTGTCCTGGAGAGATTGCAGAGCACTGGGGAAAAGCAGGCAGAGAATTCCCTGCTAGCACCTTCTCTGTGCCTGGGAAACAGAAGTGTTCACATTGCTTCGCAGAATCGCTTTTGTGCAGAAAACAGTAACACTTGTTCAGAACGAAAGAAAGCACAGAGCCCCAGATTTTATGTTGTCCTGGAGAGCTTGCAGAGCACTGGGGAAAGGCAGGCACAGAATTCCCTGCTAGCACCTTCTCTGTGCCTGTTCACATTGCTTCGCTGAATCGCTTTTGTGCAGAAAACAGTAACACTTGTTCAGACGAAAGAAAGCACAGAGCCCCAGATTTTATGTTGTCCTGGAGAGCTTGCAGAGCACTGGGGAAAGGCAGGCAGAGAATTCCCTGCTAGCACCTTCTCTGTGCCTGGGAAACAGAAGTGTTCCCATTGCTTCGCAGAATCGCTTTTGTGCAGAAAAGAGTAACACTTGTTCAGAACGAAAGAAAGCACAGAGCCCCAGATTTGCTGTTGTCCTGGAGAGCTTGCAGAGCACTGGGGAAAGGCAGGCAGAGAATTCCCTGCTAGCACCTTCTCTGTGCCTGTTCACATTGCTTCGCAGAATCGCTTTTGTGCAGAAAACAGTAACACTTGTTCAGAACGAAAGAAAGCACAGAGCCCCAGATTTGCTGTTGTCCTGGAGAGCTTGCAGAGCACTGGGGAAAGGCAGGCAGAGAATTCCCTGCTAGCACCTTCTCTGTGCCTGTTCACATTGCTTCGCAGAATCGCTTTTGTGCAGAAAACAGTAACACTTGTTCAGAACGAAAGAAAGCACAGAGCCCCAGATTTTATGTTGTCCTGGAGAGCTTGCAGAGCACTGGGGAAAGGCAGGCAGAGAATTCCCTGCTAGCACCTTCTCTGTGCCTGGGAAGCAGAAGTGTTCACATTGCTTCGCAGAATCGCTTTTGTGCAGAAAACAGTAACACTTGTTCAGAACGAAAGAAAGCACAGAGCCCCAGATTTTATGTTGTCCTGGAGAGTTGCAGAGCACTGGGGAAAGGCAGGCAGAGAATTCCCTGCTAGCACCTTCTCTGTGCCTGTTCACATTGCTTCGCAGAATCGCTTTTGTGCAGAAAACAGTAACACTTGTTCAGACGAAAGAAAGCACAGAGCCCCAGATTTTATGTTGTCCTGGAGAGCTTGCAGAGCACTGGGGAAAGGCAGGCAGAGAATTCCCTGCTAGCACCTTCTCTGTGCCTGGGAAGCAGAAGTGTTTACATTGCTTGGCAGAATCGCTTTTGTGCAGAAAACAGTAACACTTGTTCAGAACGAAAGAAAGCACAGAGCCCCAGATTTTATGTTGTCCTGGAGAGCTTGCAGAGCACTGGGGAAAAGCAGGCAGAGAATTCCCTGCTAGCACCTTCTCTGTTCCTGGGAAACAGAAGTGTTCACATTGCTTCGCAGAATCGCTTTTGTGCAGAAAACAGTAACACTTGTTCAGAACGAAAGAAAGCACAGAGCCCCAGATTTTATGTTGTCCTGGAGAGCTTGCAGAGCACTGGGGAAAGGCAGGCAGAGAATTACCTGCTAGCACCTTCTCTGTTCCTGGGAAACAGAAGTGTTCACATTGCTTCGCAGAATCGCTTTTGTGCAGAAAACAGTAACACTTGTTCAGAACGAAAGAAAGCACAGAGCCCCAGATTTTATGTTGTCCTGGAGAGCTTGCAGAGCACTGGGGAAAAGCAGGCAGAGAATTCCCTGCTAGCACCTTCTCTGTTCCTGGGAAGCAGAAGTGTTCACATTGCTTGGCAGAATCGCTTTTGTGCCAAAACAGTAACACTTGTTCAGAACGAAAGAAAGCACAGAGCCCCAGATTTTATGTTGTCCTGGAGAGCTTGCAGAGCACTGGGGAAAAGCAGGCAGAGAATTGCCTGCTAGCACCTTCTCTGTGCCTGTTCACATTGCTTCGCAGAATCGCTTTTGTGCAGAAAACAGTAACACTTGTTCAGAACAAAAGAAAGCACAGAGCCCCAGATTTTATGTTGTCCTGGAGAGCTTGCAGAGCACTGGGGAAAAGCAGGCAGAGAATTCCCTGCTAGCACCTTCTCTGTGCCTGGGAAACAGAAGTGTTCACATTGCTTCGCAGAATCGCTTTTGTGCAGAAAACAGTAACACTTGTTCAGAACGAAAGAAAGCACAGAGCCCCAGATTTGCTGTTGTCCTGGAGAGCTTGCAGAGCACTGGGGAAAAGCAGGCAGAGAATTCCCTGCTAGCACCTTCTCTGTGCCTGTTCACATTGCTTCGCAGAATCGCTTTTGTGCAGAAAACAGTAACACTTGTTCAGAACGAAAGAAAGCACAGAGCCCCAGATTTTATGTTGTCCTGGAGAGCTTGCAGAGCACTGGGGAAAAGCAGGCAGAGAATTCCCTGCTAGCACCTTCTCTGTTCCTGGGAAACAGAAGTGTTCACATTGCTTCGCAGAATCGCTTTTGTGCAGAAAACAGTAACACTTGTTCAGAACGAAAGAAAGCACAGAGCCCCAGATTTTATGTTGTCCTGGAGAGCTTGCAGAGCACTGGGGAAAGGCAGGCAGAGAATTCCCTGCTAGCACCTTCTCTGTGCCTGTTCACATTGCTTCGCAGAATCGCTTTTGTGCAGAAAACAATAACACTTGTTCAGAACGAAAGAAAGCACAGAGCCCCAGATTTTATGTTGTCCTGGAGAGCTTGCAGAGCACTGGGGAAAAGCAGGCAGAGAATTCCCTGCTAGTACCTTCTCTGTGCCTGGGAAGCAGAAGTGTTCACATTGCTTCGCAGAATCGCTTTTGTGCAGAAAACAGTAACACTTGTTCAGAACGAAGGAAAGCACAGAGCCCCAGATTTTATGTTGTCCTGGAGAGATTGCAGAGCACTGGGGAAAAGCAGGCAGAGAATTCCCTGGTAGCACCTTCTCTGTGCCTGGGAAACAGAAGTGTTCACATTGCTTCGCAGAATCGCTTTTGTGCAGAAAACAGTAACACTTGTTCAGAACGAAAGAAAGCACAGAGCCCCAGATTTTATGTTGTCCTGGAGAGCTTGCAGAGCACTGGGGAAAGGCAGGCAGAGAATTCCCTGCTAGCACCTTCTCTGTGCCTGTTCACATTGCTTCGCTGAATCGCTTTTGTGCAGAAAACAGTAACACTTTTTCAGACGAAAGAAAGCACAGAGCCCCAGATTTTATGTTGTCCTGGAGAGCTTGCAGAGCACTGGGGAAAGGCAGGCAGAGAATTCCCTGCTAGCACCTTCTCTGTGCCTGGGAAACAGAAGTGTTCCCATTGCTTCGCAGAATCGCTTTTGTGCAGAAAAGAGTAACACTTGTTCAGAACGAAAGAAAGCACAGAGCCCCAGATTTGCTGTTGTCCTGGAGAGCTTGCAGAGCACTGGGGAAAGGCAGGCAGAGAATTCCCTGCTAGCACCTTCTCTGTGCCTGTTCACATTGCTTCGCAGAATCGCTTTTGTGCAGAAAACAGTAACACTTGTTCAGAACGAAAGAAAGCACAGAGCCCCAGATTTTATGTTGTCCTGGAGAGCTTGCAGAGCACTGGGGAAAGGCAGGCAGAGAATTCCCTGCTAGCACCTTCTCTGTGCCTGTTCACATTGCTTCGCAGAATCGCTTTTGTGCAGAAAACAGTAACACTTGTTCAGAACGAAAGAAAGCACAGAGCCCCAGATTTTATGTTGTCCTGGAGAGCTTGCAGAGCACTGGGGAAAAGCAGGCAGAGAATTCCCTGCTAGCACCTTCTCTGTGTCTGGGAAACAGAAGTGTTCCCATTGCTTCGCAGAATCGCTTTT
This sequence comes from Strix uralensis, assembly GCF_047716275.1. NCBI lineage: Eukaryota > Metazoa > Chordata > Aves > Strigiformes > Strigidae > Strix > Strix uralensis. The sequence continues at coordinate 191,180 of NW_027436765.1, forward strand.
GTGCAGAAAACAGTAACACTTGTTCAGAACGAAAGAAAGCACAGAGCCCCAGATTTTATGTTGTCCTGGAGAGCTTGCAGAGCACTGGGGAAAGGCAGGCAGAGAATTACCTGCTAGCACCTTCTCTGTTCCTGGGAAACAGAAGTGTTCACATTGCTTCGCAGAATCGCTTTTGTGCAGAAAACAGTAACACTTGTTCAGAACGAAAGAAAGCACAGAGCCCCAGATTTTATGTTGTCCTGGAGAGCTTGCAGAGCACTGGGGAAAAGCAGGCAGAGAATTCCCTGCTAGCACCTTCTCTGTTCCTGGGAAGCAGAAGTGTTCACATTGCTTGGCAGAATCGCTTTTGTGCAGAAAACAGTAACACTTGTTCAGAACGAAAGAAAGCACAGAGCCCCAGATTTTATGTTGTCCTGGAGAGCTTGCAGAGCACTGGGGAAAGGCAGGCAGAGAATTCCCTGCTAGCACCTTCTCTGTGCCTGTTCACATTGCTTCGCAGAATCGCTTTTGTGCAGAAAACAATAACACTTGTTCAGAACGAAAGAAAGCACAGAGCCCCAGATTTTATGTTGTCCTGGAGAGCTTGCAGAGCACTGGGGAAAAGCAGGCAGAGAATTCCCTGCTAGTACCTTCTCTGTGCCTGGGAAGCAGAAGTGTTCACATTGCTTCGCAGAATCGCTTTTGTGCAGAAAACAGTAACACTTGTTCAGAACGAAGGAAAGCACAGAGCCCCAGATTTTATGTTGTCCTGGAGAGATTGCAGAGCACTGGGGAAAAGCAGGCAGAGAATTCCCTGCTAGCACCTTCTCTGTGCCTGGGAAACAGAAGTGTTCACATTGCTTCGCAGAATCGCTTTTGTGCAGAAAACAGTAACACTTGTTCAGAACGAAAGAAAGCACAGAGCCCCAGATTTTATGTTGTCCTGGAGAGCTTGCAGAGCACTGGGGAAAGGCAGGCACAGAATTCCCTGCTAGCACCTTCTCTGTGCCTGTTCACATTGCTTCGCTGAATCGCTTTTGTGCAGAAAACAGTAACACTTGTTCAGACGAAAGAAAGCACAGAGCCCCAGATTTTATGTTGTCCTGGAGAGCTTGCAGAGCACTGGGGAAAGGCAGGCAGAGAATTCCCTGCTAGCACCTTCTCTGTGCCTGGGAAACAGAAGTGTTCCCATTGCTTCGCAGAATCGCTTTTGTGCAGAAAAGAGTAACACTTGTTCAGAACGAAAGAAAGCACAGAGCCCCAGATTTGCTGTTGTCCTGGAGAGCTTGCAGAGCACTGGGGAAAGGCAGGCAGAGAATTCCCTGCTAGCACCTTCTCTGTGCCTGTTCACATTGCTTCGCAGAATCGCTTTTGTGCAGAAAACAGTAACACTTGTTCAGAACGAAAGAAAGCACAGAGCCCCAGATTTGCTGTTGTCCTGGAGAGCTTGCAGAGCACTGGGGAAAGGCAGGCAGAGAATTCCCTGCTAGCACCTTCTCTGTGCCTGTTCACATTGCTTCGCAGAATCGCTTTTGTGCAGAAAACAGTAACACTTGTTCAGAACGAAAGAAAGCACAGAGCCCCAGATTTTATGTTGTCCTGGAGAGCTTGCAGAGCACTGGGGAAAGGCAGGCAGAGAATTCCCTGCTAGCACCTTCTCTGTGCCTGGGAAGCAGAAGTGTTCACATTGCTTCGCAGAATCGCTTTTGTGCAGAAAACAGTAACACTTGTTCAGAACGAAAGAAAGCACAGAGCCCCAGATTTTATGTTGTCCTGGAGAGTTGCAGAGCACTGGGGAAAGGCAGGCAGAGAATTCCCTGCTAGCACCTTCTCTGTGCCTGTTCACATTGCTTCGCAGAATCGCTTTTGTGCAGAAAACAGTAACACTTGTTCAGACGAAAGAAAGCACAGAGCCCCAGATTTTATGTTGTCCTGGAGAGCTTGCAGAGCACTGGGGAAAGGCAGGCAGAGAATTCCCTGCTAGCACCTTCTCTGTGCCTGGGAAGCAGAAGTGTTTACATTGCTTGGCAGAATCGCTTTTGTGCAGAAAACAGTAACACTTGTTCAGAACGAAAGAAAGCACAGAGCCCCAGATTTTATGTTGTCCTGGAGAGCTTGCAGAGCACTGGGGAAAAGCAGGCAGAGAATTCCCTGCTAGCACCTTCTCTGTTCCTGGGAAACAGAAGTGTTCACATTGCTTCGCAGAATCGCTTTTGTGCAGAAAACAGTAACACTTGTTCAGAACGAAAGAAAGCACAGAGCCCCAGATTTTATGTTGTCCTGGAGAGCTTGCAGAGCACTGGGGAAAGGCAGGCAGAGAATTACCTGCTAGCACCTTCTCTGTTCCTGGGAAACAGAAGTGTTCACATTGCTTCGCAGAATCGCTTTTGTGCAGAAAACAGTAACACTTGTTCAGAACGAAAGAAAGCACAGAGCCCCAGATTTTATGTTGTCCTGGAGAGCTTGCAGAGCACTGGGGAAAAGCAGGCAGAGAATTCCCTGCTAGCACCTTCTCTGTTCCTGGGAAGCAGAAGTGTTCACATTGCTTGGCAGAATCGCTTTTGTGCCAAAACAGTAACACTTGTTCAGAACGAAAGAAAGCACAGAGCCCCAGATTTTATGTTGTCCTGGAGAGCTTGCAGAGCACTGGGGAAAAGCAGGCAGAGAATTGCCTGCTAGCACCTTCTCTGTGCCTGTTCACATTGCTTCGCAGAATCGCTTTTGTGCAGAAAACAGTAACACTTGTTCAGAACAAAAGAAAGCACAGAGCCCCAGATTTTATGTTGTCCTGGAGAGCTTGCAGAGCACTGGGGAAAAGCAGGCAGAGAATTCCCTGCTAGCACCTTCTCTGTGCCTGGGAAACAGAAGTGTTCACATTGCTTCGCAGAATCGCTTTTGTGCAGAAAACAGTAACACTTGTTCAGAACGAAAGAAAGCACAGAGCCCCAGATTTGCTGTTGTCCTGGAGAGCTTGCAGAGCACTGGGGAAAAGCAGGCAGAGAATTCCCTGCTAGCACCTTCTCTGTGCCTGTTCACATTGCTTCGCAGAATCGCTTTTGTGCAGAAAACAGTAACACTTGTTCAGAACGAAAGAAAGCACAGAGCCCCAGATTTTATGTTGTCCTGGAGAGCTTGCAGAGCACTGGGGAAAAGCAGGCAGAGAATTCCCTGCTAGCACCTTCTCTGTTCCTGGGAAACAGAAGTGTTCACATTGCTTCGCAGAATCGCTTTTGTGCAGAAAACAGTAACACTTGTTCAGAACGAAAGAAAGCACAGAGCCCCAGATTTTATGTTGTCCTGGAGAGCTTGCAGAGCACTGGGGAAAGGCAGGCAGAGAATTCCCTGCTAGCACCTTCTCTGTGCCTGTTCACATTGCTTCGCAGAATCGCTTTTGTGCAGAAAACAATAACACTTGTTCAGAACGAAAGAAAGCACAGAGCCCCAGATTTTATGTTGTCCTGGAGAGCTTGCAGAGCACTGGGGAAAAGCAGGCAGAGAATTCCCTGCTAGTACCTTCTCTGTGCCTGGGAAGCAGAAGTGTTCACATTGCTTCGCAGAATCGCTTTTGTGCAGAAAACAGTAACACTTGTTCAGAACGAAGGAAAGCACAGAGCCCCAGATTTTATGTTGTCCTGGAGAGATTGCAGAGCACTGGGGAAAAGCAGGCAGAGAATTCCCTGGTAGCACCTTCTCTGTGCCTGGGAAACAGAAGTGTTCACATTGCTTCGCAGAATCGCTTTTGTGCAGAAAACAGTAACACTTGTTCAGAACGAAAGAAAGCACAGAGCCCCAGATTTTATGTTGTCCTGGAGAGCTTGCAGAGCACTGGGGAAAGGCAGGCAGAGAATTCCCTGCTAGCACCTTCTCTGTGCCTGTTCACATTGCTTCGCTGAATCGCTTTTGTGCAGAAAACAGTAACACTTTTTCAGACGAAAGAAAGCACAGAGCCCCAGATTTTATGTTGTCCTGGAGAGCTTGCAGAGCACTGGGGAAAGGCAGGCAGAGAATTCCCTGCTAGCACCTTCTCTGTGCCTGGGAAACAGAAGTGTTCCCATTGCTTCGCAGAATCGCTTTTGTGCAGAAAAGAGTAACACTTGTTCAGAACGAAAGAAAGCACAGAGCCCCAGATTTGCTGTTGTCCTGGAGAGCTTGCAGAGCACTGGGGAAAGGCAGGCAGAGAATTCCCTGCTAGCACCTTCTCTGTGCCTGTTCACATTGCTTCGCAGAATCGCTTTTGTGCAGAAAACAGTAACACTTGTTCAGAACGAAAGAAAGCACAGAGCCCCAGATTTGCTGTTGTCCTGGAGAGCTTGCAGAGCACTGGGGAAAGGCAGGCAGAGAATTCCCTGCTAGCACCTTCTCTGTGCCTGTTCACATTGCTTCGCAGAATCGCTTTTGTGCAGAAAACAGTAACACTTGTTCAGAACGAAAGAAAGCACAGAGCCCCAGATTTTATGTTGTCCTGGAGAGCTTGCAGAGCACTGGGGAAAGGCAGGCAGAGAATTCCCTGCTAGCACCTTCTCTGTGCCTGTTCACATTGCTTCGCAGAATCGCTTTTGTGCAGAAAACAGTAACACTTGTTCAGAACGAAAGAAAGCACAGAGCCCCAGATTTGCTGTTGTCCTGGAGAGCTTGCAGAGCACTGGGGAAAGGCAGGCAGAGAATTCCCTGCTAGCACCTTCTCTGTGCCTGTTCACATTGCTTCGCAGAATCGCTTTTGTGCAGAAAACAGTAACACTTGTTCAGAACGAAAGAAAGCACAGAGCCCCAGATTTTATGTTGTCCTGGAGAGCTTGCAGAGCACTGGGGAAAAGCAGGCAGAGAATTCCCTGCTAGCACCTTCTCTGTGCCTGGGAAACAGAAGTGTTCACATTGCTTCGCAGAATCGCTTTTGTGCAGAAAACAGTAACACTTGTTCAGAACGAAAGAAAGCACAGAGCCCCAGATTTTATGTTGTCCTGGAGAGCTTGCAGAGCACTGGGGAAAGGCAGGCAGAGAATTCCCTGCTAGCACCTTCTCTGTGCCTGTTCACATTGCTTCGCAGAATCGCTTTTGTGCAGAAAACAGTAACACTTGTTCAGACGAAAGAAAGCACAGAGCCCCAGATTTTATGTTGTCCTGGAGAGCTTGCAGAGCACTGGGGAAAGGCAGGCAGAGAATTCCCTGCTAGCACCTTCTCTGTGCCTGGGAAGCAGAAGTGTTTACATTGCTTGGCAGAATCGCTTTTGTGCAGAAAACAGTAACACTTGTTCAGAACGAAAGAAAGCACAGAGCCCCAGATTTTATGTTGTCCTGGAGAGCTTGCAGAGCACTGGGGAAAAGCAGGCAGAGAATTCCCTGCTAGCACCTTCTCTGTGCCTGGGAAACAGAAGTGTTCCCATTGCTTCGCAGAATCGCTTTTGTGCAGAAAACAGTAACACTTGTTCAGAACGAAAGAAAGCACAGAGCCCCAGATTTTATGTTGTCCTGGAGAGCTTGCAGAGCACTGGGGAAAGGCAGGCAGAGAATTACCTGCTAGCACCTTCTCTGTTCCTGGGAAACAGAAGTGTTCACATTGCTTCGCAGAATCGCTTTTGTGCAGAAAACAGTAACACTTGTTCAGAACGAAAGAAAGCACAGAGCCCCAGATTTTATGTTGTCCTGGAGAGCTTGCAGAGCACTGGGGAAAAGCAGGCAGAGAATTCCCTGCTAGCACCTTCTCTGTGCCTGGGAAGCAGAAGTGTTCACATTGCTTGGCAGAATCGCTTTTGTGCCAAAACAGTAACACTTGTTCAGAACGAAAGAAAGCACAGAGCCCCAGATTTTATGTTGTCCTGGAGAGCTTGCAGAGCACTGGGGAAAAGCAGGCAGAGAATTCCCTGCTAGCACCTTCTCTGTGCCTGTTCACATTGCTTCGCAGAATCGCTTTTGTGCAGAAAACAGTAACACTTGTTCAGAACAAAAGAAAGCACAGAGCCCCAGATTTAATGTTGTCCTGGAGAGCTTGCAGAGCACTGGGGAAAAGCAGGCAGAGAATTCCCTGCTAGCACCTTCTCTGTGCCTGGGAAACAGAAGTGTTCACATTGCTTCGCAGAATCGCTTTTGTGCAGAAAACAGTAACACTTGTTCAGAACGAAAGAAAGCACAGAGCCCCAGATTTGCTGTTGTCCTGGAGAGCTTGCAGAGCACTGGGGAAAAGCAGGCAGAGAATTCCCTGCTAGCACCTTCTCTGTGCCTGTTCACATTGCTTCGCAGAATCGCTTTTGTGCAGAAAACAGTAACACTTGTTCAGAACGAAAGAAAGCACAGAGCCCCAGATTTTATGTTGTCCTGGAGAGCTTGCAGAGCACTGGGGAAAAGCAGGCAGAGAATTCCCTGCTAGCACCTTCTCTGTTCCTGGGAAACAGAAGTGTTCACATTGCTTCGCAGAATCGCTTTTGTGCAGAAAACAGTAACACTTGTTCAGAACGAAAGAAAGCACAGAGCCCCAGATTTTATGTTGTCCTGGAGAGCTTGCAGAGCACTGGGGAAAGGCAGGCAGAGAATTCCCTGCTAGCACCTTCTCTGTGCCTGTTCACATTGCTTCGCAGAATCGCTTTTGTGCAGAAAACAATAACACTTGTTCAGAACGAAAGAAAGCACAGAGCCCCAGATTTTATGTTGTCCTGGAGAGCTTGCAGAGCACTGGGGAAAAGCAGGCAGAGAATTCCCTGCTAGTACCTTCTCTGTGCCTGGGAAGCAGAAGTGTTCACATTGCTTCGCAGAATCGCTTTTGTGCAGAAAACAGTAACACTTGTTCAGAACGAAAGAAAGCACAGAGCCCCAGATTTTATGTTGTCCTGGAGAGCTTGCAGAGCACTGGGGAAAGGCAGGCAGAGAATTCCCTGCTAGCACCTTCTCTGTGCCTGGGAAACAGAAGTGTTCCCATTGCTTCGCAGAATCGCTTTTGTGCAGAAAAGAGTAACACTTGTTCAGAACGAAAGAAAGCACAGAGCCCCAGATTCTATGTTGTCCTGGAGAGCTTGCAGAGCACTGGGGAAAGGCAGGCAGAGAATTCCCTGCTAGCACCTTCTCTGTGCCTGGGAAGCAGAAATGTTCACATTGCTTCGCAGAATCACTTTTGTGCAGAAAACAGTAACACTTGTTCAGAACGAAAGAAAGCACAGAGCCCCAGATTCTATGTTGTCCTGGAGAGCTTGCAGAGCACTGGGGAAAGGCAGGCAGAGAATTCCCTGCTAGCACCTTCTCTGTGCCTGGGAAACAGAAGTGTTCCCATTGCTTCGCAGAATCGCTTTTGTGCAGAAAACAGTAACACTTGTTCAGAACGAAAGAAAGCACAGAGCCCCAGATTTTATGTTGTCCTGGAGAGCTTGCAGAGCACTGGGGAAAGGCAGGCAGAGAATTCCCTGCTAGCACCTTCTCTGTGCCTGTTCACATTGCTTCGCTGAATCGCTTTTGTGCAGAAAACAGTAACACTTGTTCAGAACGAAAGAAAGCACAGAGCCCCAGATTTTATGTTGTCCTGGAGAGCTTGCAGAGCACTGGGGAAAGGCAGGCAGAGAATTCCCTGCTAGCACCTTCTCTGTGCCTGTTCACATTGCTTCGCTGAATCGCTTTTGTGCAGAAAACAGTAACACTTGTTCAGACGAAAGAAAGCACAGAGCCCCAGATTTTATGTTGTCCTGGAGAGCTTGCAGAGCACTGGGGAAAGGCAGGCAGAGAATTACCTGCTAGCACCTTCTCTGTGCCTGGGAAACAGAAGTGTTCCCATTGCTTCGCAGAATCGCTTTTGTGCAGAAAAGAGTAACACTTGTTCAGAACGAAAGAAAGCACAGAGCCCCAGATTTGCTGTTGTCCTGGAGAGCTTGCAGAGCACTGGGGAAAGGCAGGCAGAGAATTCCCTGCTAGCACCTTCTCTGTGCCTGTTCACATTGCTTCGCTGAATCGCTTTTGTGCAGAAAACAGTAACACTTGTTCAGAACGAAAGAAAGCACAGAGCCCCAGATTTGCTGTTGTCCTGGAGAGCTTGCAGAGCACTGGGGAAAGGCAGGCAGAGAATTCCCTGCTAGCACCTTCTCTGTGCCTGTTCACATTGCTTCGCAGAATCGCTTTTGTGCAGAAAACAGTAACACTTGTTCAGAACGAAAGAAAGCACAGAGCCCCAGATTTTATGTTGTCCTGGAGAGCTTGCAGAGCACTGGGGAAAAGCAGGCAGAGAATTCCCTGCTAGCACCTTCTCTGTTCCTGGGAAACAGAAGTGTTCACATTGCTTCGCAGAATCGCTTTTGTGCAGAAAACAGTAACACTTGTTCAGAACGAAAGAAAGCACAGAGCCCCAGATTTTATGTTGTCCTGGAGAGCTTGCAGAGCACTGGGGAAAGGCAGGCAGAGAATTCCCTGCTAGCACCTTCTCTGTGCCTGTTCACATTGCTTCGCAGAATCGCTTTTGTGCAGAAAACAGTAACACTTGTTCAGATGAAAGAAAGCACAGAGCCCCAGATTTTATGTTGTCCTGGAGAGCTTGCAGAGCACTGGGGAAAGGCAGGCAGAGAATTCCCTGCTAGCACCTTCTCTGTGCCTGGGAAGCAGAAGTGTTTACATTGCTTGGCAGAATCGCTTTTGTGCAGAAAACAGTAACACTTGTTCAGAACGAAAGAAAGCACAGAGCCCCAGATTTTATGTTGTCCTGGAGAGCTTGCAGAGCACTGGGGAAAAGCAGGCAGAGAATTCCCTGCTAGCACCTTCTCTGTGTCTGGGAAACAGAAGTGTTCCCATTGCTTCGCAGAATCGCTTTTGTGCAGAAAACAGTAACACTTGTTCAGAACGAAAGAAAGCACAGAGCCCCAGATTTTATGTTGTCCTGGAGAGCTTGCAGAGCACTGGGGAAAGGCAGGCAGAGAATTACCTGCTAGCACCTTCTCTGTTCCTGGGAAACAGAAGTGTTCACATTGCTTCGCAGAATCGCTTTTGTGCAGAAAACAGTAACACTTGTTCAGAACGAAAGAAAGCACAGAGCCCCAGATTTTATGTTGTCCTGGAGAGCTTGCAGAGCACTGGGGAAAAGCAGGCAGAGAATTCCCTGCTAGCACCTTCTCTGTGCCTGGGAAGCAGAAGTGTTCACATTGCTTGGCAGAATCGCTTTTGTGCCAAAACAGTAACACTTGCTCAGAACGAAAGAAAGCACAGAGCCCCAGATTTTATGTTGTCCTGGAGAGCTTGCAGAGCACTGGGGAAAAGCAGGCAGAGAATTCCCTGCTAGCACCTTCTCTGTGCCTGTTCACATTGCTTCGCAGAATCGCTTTTGTGCAGAAAACAGTAACACTTGTTCAGAACAAAAGAAAGCACAGAGCCCCAGATTTTATGTTGTCCTGGAGAGCTTGCAGAGCACTGGGGAAAAGCAGGCAGAGAATTCCCTGCTAGCACCTTCTCTGTGCCTGGGAAACAGAAGTGTTCACATTGCTTCGCAGAATCGCTTTTGTGCAGAAAACAGTAACACTTGTTCAGAACGAAAGAAAGCACAGAGCCCCAGATTTGCTGTTGTCCTGGAGAGCTTGCAGAGCACTGGGGAAAAGCAGGCAGAGAATTCCCTGCTAGCACCTTCTCTGTGCCTGTTCACATTGCTTCGCAGAATCGCTTTTGTGCAGAAAACAGTAACACTTGTTCAGAACGAAAGAAAGCACAGAGCCCCAGATTTTATGTTGTCCTGGAGAGCTTGCAGAGCACTGGGGAAAAGCAGGCAGAGAATTCCCTGCTAGCACCTTCTCTGTTCCTGGGAAACAGAAGTGTTCACATTGCTTGGCAGAATCGCTTTTGTGCAGAAAACAGTAACACTTGTTCAGAACGAAAGAAAGCACAGAGCCCCAGATTTTATGTTGTCCTGGAGAGCTTGCAGAGCACTGGGGAAAGGCAGGCAGAGAATTCCCTGCTAGCACCTTCTCTGTGCCTGTTCACATTGCTTCGCAGAATCGCTTTTGTGCAGAAAACAATAACACTTGTTCAGAACGAAAGAAAGCACAGAGCCCCAGATTTTATGTTGTCCTGGAGAGCTTGCAGAGCACTGGGGAAAAGCAGGCAGGGAATTCCCTGCTAGCACCTTCTCTGTGCCTGGGAAGCAGAAGTGTTCACATTGCTTCGCAGAATCGCTTTTGTGCAGAAAACAGTAACACTTGTTCAGAACGAAAGAAAGCACAGAGCCCCAGATTTTATGTTGTCCTGGAGAGCTTGCAGAGCACTGGGGAAAAGCAGGCAGAGAATTCCCTGGTAGCACCTTCTCTGTGCCTGGGAAACAGAAATGTTCACATTGCTTCGCAGAATCACTTTTGTGCAGAAAACAGTAACACTTGTTCAGAACGAAAGAAAGCACAGAGCCCCAGATTCTATGTTGTCCTGGAGAGCTTGCAGAGCACTGGGGAAAGGCAGGCAGAGAATTCCCTGCTAGCACCTTCTCTGTGCCTGGGAAACAGAAGTGTTCCCATTGCTTCGCAGAATCGCTTTTGTGCAGAAAACAGTAACACTTGTTCAGAACGAAAGAAAGCACAGAGCCCCAGATTTGCTGTTGTCCTGGAGAGCTTGCAGAGCACTGGGGAAAGGCAGGCAGAGAATTCCCTGCTAGCACCTTCTCTGTGCCTGTTCACATTGCTTCGCAGAATCGCTTTTGTGCAGAAAACAGTAACACTTGTTCAGAACGAAAGAAAGCACAGAGCCCCAGATTTTATGTTGTCCTGGAGAGCTTGCAGAGCACTGGGGAAAGGCAGGCAGAGAATTCCCTGCTAGCACCTTCTCTGTGCCTGTTCACATTGCTTCGCTGAATCGCTTTTGTGCAGAAAACAGTAACACTTGTTCAGACGAAAGAAAGCACAGAGCCCCAGATTTTATGTTGTCCTGGAGAGCTTGCAGAGCACTGGGGAAAGGCAGGCAGAGAATTCCCTGCTAGCACCTTCTCTGTGCCTGGGAAACAGAAGTGTTCACATTGCTTCGCAGAATCGCTTTTGTGCAGAAAACAGTAACACTTGTTCAGAACGAAAGAAAGCACAGAGCCCCAGATTTTATGTTGTCCTGGAGAGCTTGCAGAGCACTGGCGAAAAGCAGGCAGAGAATTACCTGCTAGCACCTTCTCTGTTCCTGGGAAACAGAAGTGTTCACATTGCTTCGCAGAATCGCTTTTGTGCAGAAAACAGTAACACTTGTTCAGAACGAAAGAAAGCACAGAGCCCCAGATTTTATGTTGTCCTGGAGAGCTTGCAGAGCACTGGGGAAAGGCAGGCAGAGAATTCCCTGCTAGCACCTTCTCTGTGCCTGTTCACATTGCTTCGCAGAATCGCTTTTGTGCAGAAAACAGTAACACTTGTTCAGACGAAAGAAAGCACAGAGCCCCAGATTTTATGTTGTCCTGGAGAGCTTGCAGAGCACTGGGGAAAGGCAGGCAGAGAATTCCCTGCTAGCACCTTCTCTGTGCCTGGGAAGCAGAAGTGTTTACATTGCTTGGCAGAATCGCTTTTGTGAAGAAAACAGTAACACTTGTTCAGAACGAAAGAAAGCACAGAGCCCCAGATTTTATGTTGTCCTGGAGAGATTGCAGAGCACTGGGGAAAAGCAGGCAGAGAATTCCCTGCTAGCACCTTCTCTGTTCCTGGGAAACAGAAGTGTTCACATTGCTTCGCAGAATCGCTTTTGTGCAGAAAACAGTAACACTTGTTCAGAACGAAAGAAAGCACAGAGCCCCAGATTTTATGTTGTCCTGGAGAGCTTGCAGAGCACTGGGGAAAAGCAGGCAGAGAATTCCCTGCTAGCACCTTCTCTGTGCCTGTTCACATTGCTTCGCAGAATCGCTTTTGTGCAGAAAACAGTAACACTTGTTCAGAACAAAAGAAAGCACAGAGCCCCAGATTTTATGTTGTCCTGGAGAGCTTGCAGAGCACTGGGGAAAGGCAGGCAGAGAATTCCCTGCTAGCACCTTCTCTGTGCCTGTTCACATTGCTTCGCAGAATCGCTTTTGTGCAGAAAACAGTAACACTTGTTCAGAACGAAAGAAAGCACAGAGCCCCAGATTTTATGTTGTCCTGGAGAGCTTGCAGAGCACTGGGGAAAAGCAGGCAGAGAATTCCCTGCTAGCACCTTCTCTGTGCCTGTTCACATTGCTTCGCAGAATCGCTTTTGTGCAGAAAACAGTAACACTTGTTCAGAACGAAAGAAAGCACAGAGCCCCAGATTTTATGTTGTCCTGGAGAGCTTGCAGAGCACTGGGGAAAAGCAGGCAGAGAATTCCCTGCTAGCATCTTCTCTGTTCCTGGGAAACAGAAGTGTTCACATTGCTTCGCAGAATCGCTTTTGTGCAGAAAACAGTAACACTTGTTCAGAACGAAAGAAAGCACAGAGCCCCAGATTTTATGTTGTCCTGGAGAGCTTGCAGAGCACTGGGGAAAAGCAGGCAGAGAATTCCCTGCTAGCACCTTCTCTGTGCCTGGGAAGCAGAAGTGTTCACATTGCTTCGCAGAATCGCTTTTGTGCAGAAAACAGTAACACTTGTTCAGAACGAAAGAAAGCACAGAGCCCCAGATTTTATGTTGTCCTGGAGAGCTTGCAGAGCACTGGGGAAAAGCAGGCAGAGAATTCCCTGCTAGCAACTTCTCTGTGCCTGGGAAACAGAAGTGTTCACATTGCTTCGCAGAATCGCTTTTGTGCAGAAAACAGTAACACTTGTTCAGAACGAAAGAAAGCACAGAGCCCCAGATTTGTTGTTGTCCTGGAGAGTTTGCAGAGCACTGGGGAAAGGCAGGCAGAGAATTCCCTGCTAGCACCTTCTCTGTGCCTGTTCACATTGCTTCGCAGAATCGCTTTTGTGCAGAAAACAGTAACACTTGTTCAGACGAAAGAAAGCACAGAGCCCCAGATTTTATGTTGTCCTGGAGAGCTTGCAGAGCACTGGGGAAAGGCAGGCAGAGAATTCCCTGCTAGCACTTTCTCTGTTCCTGGGAAGCAGAAGTGTTCACATTGCTTGGCAGAATCGCTTTTGTGCAGAAAACAGTAACACTTGTTCAGAACGAAAGAAAGCACAGAGCCCCAGATTTTATGTTGTCCTGGAGAGCTTGCAGAGCACTGGGGAAAGGCAGGCAGAGAATTCCCTGCTAGCACCTTCTCTGTGCCTGGGAAACAGAAGTGTTCCCATTGCTTCGCAGAATCGCTTTTGTGCAGAAAACAGTAACACTTGTTCAGAACGAAAGAAAGCACAGAGCCCCAGATTTTATGTTGTCCTGGAGAGCTTGCAGAGCACTGGGGAAAGGCAGGCAGAGAATTCCCTGCTAGCACCTTCTCTGTGCCTGTTCACATTGCTTCGCTGAATCGCTTTTGTGCAGAAAAGAGTAACAATTGTTCAGAACGAAAGAAAGCACAGAGCCCCAGATTTGCTGTTGTCCTGGAGAGCTTGCAGAGCACTGGGGAAAGGCAGGCAGAGAATTCCCTGCTAGCACCTTCTCTGTGCCTGTTCACATTGCTTCGCTGAATCGCTTTTGTGCAGAAAACAGTAACACTTGTTCAGAACGAAAGAAAGCACAGAGCCCCAGATTTGCTGTTGTCCTGGAGAGCTTGCAGAGCACTGGGGAAAGGCAGGCAGAGAATTCCCTGCTAGCACCTTCTCTGTGCCTGTTCACATTGCTTCGCAGAATCGCTTTTGTGCAGAAAACAGTAACACTTGTTCAGAACGAAAGAAAGCACAGAGCCCCAGATTTTATGTTGTCCTGGAGAGCTTGCAGAGCACTGGGGAAAAGCAGGCAGAGAATTCCCTGCTAGCACCTTCTCTGTTCCTGGGAAACAGAAGTGTTCACATTGCTTCGCAGAATCGCTTTTGTGCAGAAAACAGTAACACTTGTTCAGAACGAAAGAAAGCACAGAGCCCCAGATTTTATGTTGTCCTGGAGAGCTTGCAGAGCACTGGGGAAAGGCAGGCAGAGAATTCCCTGCTAGCACCTTCTCTGTGCCTGTTCACATTGCTTCGCAGAATCGCTTTTGTGCAGAAAACAGTAACACTTGTTCAGACGAAAGAAAGCACAGAGCCCCAGATTTTATGTTGTCCTGGAGAGCTTGCAGAGCACTGGGGAAAGGCAGGCAGAGAATTCCCTGCTAGCACCTTCTCTGTGCCTGGGAAGCAGAAGTCTTCACATTGCTTCGCAGAATCGCTTTTGTGCAGAAAACAGTAACACTTGTTCAGAACGAAAGAAAGCACAGAGCCCCAGATTCTATGTTGTCCTGGAGAGCTTGCAGAGCACTGGGGAAAAGCAGGCAGAGAATTCCCTGCTAGCACCTTCTCTGTGTCTGGGAAACAGAAGTGTTCCCATTGCTTCGCAGAATCGCTTTTGTGCAGAAAACAGTAACACTTGTTCAGAACGAAAGAAAGCACAGAGCCCCAGATTTTATGTTGTCCTGGAGAGCTTGCAGAGCACTGGGGAAAGGCAGGCAGAGAATTACCTGCTAGCACCTTCTCTGTTCCTGGGAAACAGAAGTGTTCACATTGCTTCGCAGAATCGCTTTTGTGCCAAAACAGTAACACTTGTTCAGAACGAAAGAAAGCACAGAGCCCCAGATTTTATGTTGTCCTGGAGAGCTTGCAGAGCACTGGGGAAAAGCAGGCAGAGAATTCCCTGCTAGCACCTTCTCTGTGCCTGGGAAACAGAAGTGTTCACATTGCTTCGCAGAATCGCTTTTGTGCAGAAAACAGTAACACTTGTTCAGAACAAAAGAAAGCACAGAGCCCCAGATTTTATGTTGTCCTGGAGAGCTTGCAGAGCACTGGGGAAAGGCAGGCAGAGAATTCCCTGCTAGCACCTTCTCTGTGCCTGTTCACATTGCTTCGCAGAATCGCTTTTGTGCAGAAAACAATAACACTTGTTCAGAACGAAAGAAAGCACAGAGCCCCAGATTCTATGTTGTCCTGGAGAGCTTGCAGAGCACTGGGGAAAAGCAGGCAGAGAATTCCCTGCTAGTACCTTCTCTGTGCCTGGGAAGCAGAAGTGTTCACATTGCTTCGCAGAATCGCTTTTGTGCAGAAAACAGTAACACTTGTTCAGAACGAAAGAAAGCACAGAGCCCCAGATTTTATGTTGTCCTGGAGAGCTTGCAGAGCACTGGGGAAAAGCAGGCAGAGAATTCCCTGGTAGCACCTTCTCTGTGCCTGGGAAACAGAAGTGTTCACATTGCTTCGCAGAATCGCTTTTGTGCAGAAAACAGTAACACTTGTTCAGAACGAAAGAAAGCACAGAGCCCCAGATTTGTTGTTGTCCTGGAGAGCTTGCAGAGCACTGGGGAAAGGCAGGCAGAGAATTCCCTGCTAGCACCTTCTCTGTGCCTGTTCACATTGCTTCGCAGAATCGCTTTTGTGCAGAAAACAGTAACACTTGTTCAGACGAAAGAAAGCACAGAGCCCCAGATTTTATGTTGTCCTGGAGAGCTTGCAGAGCACTGGGGAAAGGCAGGCAGAGAATTCCCTGCTAGCACGTTCTCTGTTCCTGGGAAGCAGAAGTGTTCACATTGCTTGGCAGAATCGCTTTTGTGCAGAAAACAGTAACACTTGTTCAGAACGAAAGAAAGCACAGAGCCCCAGATTTTATGTTGTCCTGGAGAGCTTGCAGAGCACTGGGGAAAAGCAGGCAGAGAATTCCCTGGTAGCACCTTCTCTGTGCCTGGGAAACAGAAGTGTTCCCATTGCTTCGCAGAATCGCTTTTGTGCAGAAAACAGTAACACTTGTTCAGAACGAAAGAAAGCACAGAGCCCCAGATTTGTTGTTGTCCTGGAGAGCTTGCAGAGCACTGGGGAAAGGCAGGCAGAGAATTCCCTGCTAGCACCTTCTCTGTGCCTGTTCACATTGCTTCGCAGAATCGCTTTTGTGCAGAAAACAGTAACACTTGTTCAGACGAAAGAAAGCACAGAGCCCCAGATTTTATGTTGTCCTGGAGAGCTTGCAGAGCACTGGGGAAAGGCAGGCAGAGAATTCCCTGCTAGCACCTTCTCTGTGTCTGGGTAACAGAAGTGTTCCCATTGCTTCGCAGAATCGCTTTTGTGCAGAAAACAGTAACACTTGTTCAGAACGAAAGAAAGCACAGAGCCCCAGATTTGCTGTTGTCCTGGAGAGCTTGCAGAGCACTGGGGAAAGGCAGGCAGAGAATTCCCTGCTAGCACCTTCTCTGTGCCTGTTCACATTGCTTCGCAGAATCGCTTTTGTGCAGAAAACAGTAACACTTGTTCAGAACGAAAGAAAGCACAGAGCCCCAGATTTTATGTTGTCCTGGAGAGCTTGCAGAGCACTGGGGAAAAGCAGGCAGAGAATTCCCTGCTAGCACGTTCTCTGTTCCTGGGAAACAGAAGTGTTCACATTGCTTCGCAGAATCGCTTTTGTGCAGAAAACAGTAACACTTGTTCAGAACAAAAGAAAGCACAGAGCCCCAGATTTTATGTTGTCCTGGAGAGCTTGCAGAGCACTGGGGAAAAGCAGGCAGAGAATTCCCTGCTAGCACCTTCTCTGTGCCTGGGAAACAGAAGTGTTCCCATTGCTTCGCAGAATCGCTTTTGTGCAGAAAACAGTAACACTTGTTCAGAACGAAAGAAAGCACAGAGCCCCAGATTTGTTGTTGTCCTGGAGAGCTTGCAGAGCACTGGGGAAAGGCAGGCAGAGAATTCCCTGCTAGCACCTTCTCTGTGCCTGTTCACATTGCTTCGCAGAATCGCTTTTGTGCAGAAAACAGTAACACTTGTTCAGACGAAAGAAAGCACAGAGCCCCAGATTTTATGTTGTCCTGGAGAGCTTGCAGAGCACTGGGGATAGGCAGGCAGAGAATTCCCTGCTAGCACGTTCTCTGTTCCTGGGAAGCAGAAGTGTTCACATTGCTTCGCAGAATCGCTTTTGTGCAGAAAACAGTAACACTTGTTCAGAACGAAAGAAAGCACAGAGCCCCAGATTTTATGTTGTCCTGGAGAGCTTGCAGAGCACTGGGGAAAAGCAGGCAGAGAATTCCCTGGTAGCACCTTCTCTGTGCCTGGGAAACAGAAGTGTTCACATTGCTTCGCAGAATCGCTTTTGTGCAGAAAACAGTAACACTTGTTCAGAACGAAAGAAAGCACAGAGCCCCAGATTTGTTGTTGTCCTGGAGAGCTTGCAGAGCACTGGGGAAAGGCAGGCAGAGAATTCCCTGCTAGCACCTTCTCTGTGCCTGTTCACATTGCTTCGCAGAATCGCTTTTGTGCAGAAAACAGTAACACTTGTTCAGACGAAAGAAAGCACAGAGCCCCAGATTTTATGTTGTCCTGGAGAGCTTGCAGAGCACTGGGGAAAGGCAGGCAGAGAATTCCCTGCTAGCACCTTCTCTGTGCCTGGGAAGCAGAAGTCTTCACATTGCTTCGCAGAATCGCTTTTGTGCAGAAAACAGTAACACTTGTTCAGAACGAAAGAAAGCACAGAGCCCCAGATTCTATGTTGTCCTGGAGAGCTTGCAGAGCACTGGGGAAAAGCAGGCAGAGAATTCCCTGCTAGCACCTTCTCTGTGTCTGGGAAACAGAAGTGTTCCCATTGCTTCGCAGAATCGCTTTTGTGCAGAAAACAGTAACACTTGTTCAGAACGAAAGAAAGCACAGAGCCCCAGATTTTATGTTGTCCTGGAGAGCTTGCAGAGCACTGGGGAAAGGCAGGCAGAGAATTACCTGCTAGCACCTTCTCTGTTCCTGGGAAACAGAAGTGTTCACATTGCTTCGCAGAATCGCTTTTGTGCAGAAAACAGTAACACTTGTTCAGAACGAAAGAAAGCACAGAGCCCCAGATTTTATGTTGTCCTGGAGAGCTTGCAGAGCACTGGGGAAAAGCAGGCAGAGAATTCCCTGCTAGCACCTTCTCTGTGCCTGGGAAGCAGAAGTGTTCACATTGCTTCGCAGAATCGCTTTTGTGCCAAAACAGTAACACTTGTTCAGAACGAAAGAAAGCACAGAGCCCCAGATTTTATGTTGTCCTGGAGAGCTTGCAGAGCACTGGGGAAAAGCAGGCAGAGAATTCCCTGCTAGCACCTTCTCTGTGCCTGGGAAACAGAAGTGTTCACATTGCTTCGCAGAATCGCTTTTGTGCAGAAAACAGTAACACTTGTTCAGAACAAAAGAAAGCACAGAGCCCCAGATTTTATGTTGTCCTGGAGAGCTTGCAGAGCACTGGGGAAAGGCAGGCAGAGAATTCCCTGCTAGCACCTTCTCTGTGCCTGTTCACATTGCTTCGCAGAATCGCTTTTGTGCAGAAAACAATAACACTTGTTCAGAACGAAAGAAAGCACAGAGCCCCAGATTTTATGTTGTCCTGGAGAGCTTGCAGAGCACTGGGGAAAAGCAGGCAGAGAATTCCCTGCTAGTACCTTCTCTGTGCCTGGGAAGCAGAAGTGTTCACATTGCTTCGCAGAATCGCTTTTGTGCAGAAAACAGTAACACTTGTTCAGACGAAAGAAAGCACAGAGCCCCAGATTTTATGTTGTCCTGGAGAGCTTGCAGAGCACTGGGGAAAGGCAGGCAGAGAATTCCCTGCTAGCACCTTCTCTGTGCCTGGGAAGCAGAAGTCTTCACATTGCTTCGCAGAATCGCTTTTGTGCAGAAAACAGTAACACTTGTTCAGAACGAAAGAAAGCACAGAGCCCCAGATTCTATGTTGTCCTGGAGAGCTTGCAGAGCACTGGGGAAAAGCAGGCAGAGAATTCCCTGCTAGCACCTTCTCTGTGTCTGGGAAACAGAAGTGTTCCCATTGCTTCGCAGAATCGCTTTTGTGCAGAAAACAGTAACACTTGTTCAGAACGAAAGAAAGCACAGAGCCCCAGATTTTATGTTGTCCTGGAGAGCTTGCAGAGCACTGGGGAAAGGCAGGCAGAGAATTACCTGCTAGCACCTTCTCTGTTCCTGGGAAACAGAAGTGTTCACATTGCTTCGCAGAATCGCTTTTGTGCAGAAAACAGTAACACTTGTTCAGAACGAAAGAAAGCACAGAGCCCCAGATTTTATGTTGTCCTGGAGAGCTTGCAGAGCACTGGGGAAAAGCAGGCAGAGAATTCCCTGCTAGCACCTTCTCTGTGCCTGGGAAGCAGAAGTGTTCACATTGCTTCGCAGAATCGCTTTTGTGCAGAAAACAGTAACACTTGTTCAGACGAAAGAAAGCACAGAGCCCCAGATTTTATGTTGTCCTGGAGAGCTTGCAGAGCACTGGGGAAAGGCAGGCAGAGAATTCCCTGCTAGCACCTTCTCTGTGCCTGGGAAGCAGAAGTCTTCACATTGCTTCGCAGAATCGCTTTTGTGCAGAAAACAGTAACACTTGTTCAGAACGAAAGAAAGCACAGAGCCCCAGATTCTATGTTGTCCTGGAGAGCTTGCAGAGCACTGGGGAAAAGCAGGCAGAGAATTCCCTGCTAGCACCTTCTCTGTGTCTGGGAAACAGAAGTGTTCCCATTGCTTCGCAGAATCGCTTTTGTGCAGAAAACAGTAACACTTGTTCAGAACGAAAGAAAGCACAGAGCCCCAGATTTTATGTTGTCCTGGAGAGCTTGCAGAGCACTGGGGAAAGGCAGGCAGAGAATTACCTGCTAGCACCTTCTCTGTTCCTGGGAAACAGAAGTGTTCACATTGCTTCGCAGAATCGCTTTTGTGCAGAAAACAGTAACACTTGTTCAGAACGAAAGAAAGCACAGAGCCCCAGATTTTATGTTGTCCTGGAGAGCTTGCAGAGCACTGGGGAAAAGCAGGCAGAGAATTCCCTGCTAGCACCTTCTCTGTGCCTGGGAAACAGAAGTGTTCACATTGCTTCGCAGAATCGCTTTTGTGCAGAAAACAGTAACACTTGTTCAGAACAAAAGAAAGCACAGAGCCCCAGATTTTATGTTGTCCTGGAGAGCTTGCAGAGCACTGGGGAAAGGCAGGCAGAGAATTCCCTGCTAGCACCTTCTCTGTGCCTGTTCACATTGCTTCGCAGAATCGCTTTTGTGCAGAAAACAATAACACTTGTTCAGAACGAAAGAAAGCACAGAGCCCCAGATTTTATGTTGTCCTGGAGAGCTTGCAGAGCACTGGGGAAAAGCAGGCAGAGAATTCCCTGCTAGTACCTTCTCTGTGCCTGGGAAGCAGAAGTGTTCACATTGCTTCGCAGAATCGCTTTTGTGCAGAAAACAGTAACACTTGTTCAGAACGAAAGAAAGCACAGAGCCCCAGATTTTATGTTGTCCTGGAGAGCTTGCAGAGCACTGGGGAAAAGCAGGCAGAGAATTCCCTGGTAGCACCTTCTCTGTGCCTGGGAAACAGAAGTGTTCACATTGCTTCGCAGAATCGCTTTTGTGCAGAAAACAGTAACACTTGTTCAGAACGAAAGAAAGCACAGAGCCCCAGATTTGTTGTTGTCCTGGAGAGCTTGCAGAGCACTGGGGAAAGGCAGGCAGAGAATTCCCTGCTAGCACCTTCTCTGTGCCTGTTCACATTGCTTCGCAGAATCGCTTTTGTGCAGAAAACAGTAACACTTGTTCAGACGAAAGAAAGCACAGAGCCCCAGATTTTATGTTGTCCTGGAGAGCTTGCAGAGCACTGGGGAAAGGCAGGCAGAGAATTCCCTGCTAGCACGTTCTCTGTTCCTGGGAAGCAGAAGTGTTCACATTGCTTGGCAGAATCGCTTTTGTGCAGAAAACAGTAACACTTGTTCAGAACGAAAGAAAGCACAGAGCCCCAGATTTTATGTTGTCCTGGAGAGCTTGCAGAGCACTGGGGAAAAGCAGGCAGAGAATTCCCTGGTAGCACCTTCTCTGTGCCTGGGAAACAGAAGTGTTCCCATTGCTTCGCAGAATCGCTTTTGTGCAGAAAACAGTAACACTTGTTCAGAACGAAAGAAAGCACAGAGCCCCAGATTTGTTGTTGTCCTGGAGAGCTTGCAGAGCACTGGGGAAAGGCAGGCAGAGAATTCCCTGCTAGCACCTTCTCTGTGCCTGTTCACATTGCTTCGCAGAATCGCTTTTGTGCAGAAAACAGTAACACTTGTTCAGACGAAAGAAAGCACAGAGCCCCAGATTTTATGTTGTCCTGGAGAGCTTGCAGAGCACTGGGGAAAGGCAGGCAGAGAATTCCCTGCTAGCACCTTCTCTGTGTCTGGGTAACAGAAGTGTTCCCATTGCTTCGCAGAATCGCTTTTGTGCAGAAAACAGTAACACTTGTTCAGAACGAAAGAAAGCACAGAGCCCCAGATTTGCTGTTGTCCTGGAGAGCTTGCAGAGCACTGGGGAAAGGCAGGCAGAGAATTCCCTGCTAGCACCTTCTCTGTGCCTGTTCACATTGCTTCGCAGAATCGCTTTTGTGCAGAAAACAGTAACACTTGTTCAGAACGAAAGAAAGCACAGAGCCCCAGATTTTATGTTGTCCTGGAGAGCTTGCAGAGCACTGGGGAAAAGCAGGCAGAGAATTCCCTGCTAGCACGTTCTCTGTTCCTGGGAAACAGAAGTGTTCACATTGCTTCGCAGAATCGCTTTTGTGCAGAAAACAGTAACACTTGTTCAGAACAAAAGAAAGCACAGAGCCCCAGATTTTATGTTGTCCTGGAGAGCTTGCAGAGCACTGGGGAAAAGCAGGCAGAGAATTCCCTGCTAGCACCTTCTCTGTGCCTGGGAAACAGAAGTGTTCCCATTGCTTCGCAGAATCGCTTTTGTGCAGAAAACAGTAACACTTGTTCAGAACGAAAGAAAGCACAGAGCCCCAGATTTGTTGTTGTCCTGGAGAGCTTGCAGAGCACTGGGGAAAGGCAGGCAGAGAATTCCCTGCTAGCACCTTCTCTGTGCCTGTTCACATTGCTTCGCAGAATCGCTTTTGTGCAGAAAACAGTAACACTTGTTCAGACGAAAGAAAGCACAGAGCCCCAGATTTTATGTTGTCCTGGAGAGCTTGCAGAGCACTGGGGATAGGCAGGCAGAGAATTCCCTGCTAGCACGTTCTCTGTTCCTGGGAAGCAGAAGTGTTCACATTGCTTCGCAGAATCGCTTTTGTGCAGAAAACAGTAACACTTGTTCAGAACGAAAGAAAGCACAGAGCCCCAGATTTTATGTTGTCCTGGAGAGCTTGCAGAGCACTGGGGAAAAGCAGGCAGAGAATTCCCTGGTAGCACCTTCTCTGTGCCTGGGAAACAGAAGTGTTCACATTGCTTCGCAGAATCGCTTTTGTGCAGAAAACAGTAACACTTGTTCAGAACGAAAGA
The DNA here is from genome assembly GCF_047716275.1 of Strix uralensis. Classification (NCBI taxonomy): domain Eukaryota; kingdom Metazoa; phylum Chordata; class Aves; order Strigiformes; family Strigidae; genus Strix; species Strix uralensis. The sequence goes on from NW_027436765.1 coordinate 213,361, forward strand.
AAGCACAGAGCCCCAGATTTGTTGTTGTCCTGGAGAGCTTGCAGAGCACTGGGGAAAGGCAGGCAGAGAATTCCCTGCTAGCACCTTCTCTGTGCCTGTTCACATTGCTTCGCAGAATCGCTTTTGTGCAGAAAACAGTAACACTTGTTCAGACGAAAGAAAGCACAGAGCCCCAGATTTTATGTTGTCCTGGAGAGCTTGCAGAGCACTGGGGAAAGGCAGGCAGAGAATTCCCTGCTAGCACGTTCTCTGTTCCTGGGAAGCAGAAGTGTTCACATTGCTTGGCAGAATCGCTTTTGTGCAGAAAACAGTAACACTTGTTCAGAACGAAAGAAAGCACAGAGCCCCAGATTTTATGTTGTCCTGGAGAGCTTGCAGAGCACTGGGGAAAAGCAGGCAGAGAATTCCCTGGTAGCACCTTCTCTGTGCCTGGGAAACAGAAGTGTTCCCATTGCTTCGCAGAATCGCTTTTGTGCAGAAAACAGTAACACTTGTTCAGAACGAAAGAAAGCACAGAGCCCCAGATTTGTTGTTGTCCTGGAGAGCTTGCAGAGCACTGGGGAAAGGCAGGCAGAGAATTCCCTGCTAGCACCTTCTCTGTGCCTGTTCACATTGCTTCGCAGAATCGCTTTTGTGCAGAAAACAGTAACACTTGTTCAGACGAAAGAAAGCACAGAGCCCCAGATTTTATGTTGTCCTGGAGAGCTTGCAGAGCACTGGGGAAAGGCAGGCAGAGAATTCCCTGCTAGCACCTTCTCTGTGTCTGGGTAACAGAAGTGTTCCCATTGCTTCGCAGAATCGCTTTTGTGCAGAAAACAGTAACACTTGTTCAGAACGAAAGAAAGCACAGAGCCCCAGATTTGCTGTTGTCCTGGAGAGCTTGCAGAGCACTGGGGAAAGGCAGGCAGAGAATTCCCTGCTAGCACCTTCTCTGTGCCTGTTCACATTGCTTCGCAGAATCGCTTTTGTGCAGAAAACAGTAACACTTGTTCAGAACGAAAGAAAGCACAGAGCCCCAGATTTTATGTTGTCCTGGAGAGCTTGCAGAGCACTGGGGAAAAGCAGGCAGAGAATTCCCTGCTAGCACGTTCTCTGTTCCTGGGAAACAGAAGTGTTCACATTGCTTCGCAGAATCGCTTTTGTGCAGAAAACAGTAACACTTGTTCAGAACAAAAGAAAGCACAGAGCCCCAGATTTTATGTTGTCCTGGAGAGCTTGCAGAGCACTGGGGAAAAGCAGGCAGAGAATTCCCTGGTAGCACCTTCTCTGTGCCTGGGAAACAGAAGTGTTCCCATTGCTTCGCAGAATCGCTTTTGTGCAGAAAACAGTAACACTTGTTCAGAACGAAAGAAAGCACAGAGCCCCAGATTTGTTGTTGTCCTGGAGAGCTTGCAGAGCACTGGGGAAAGGCAGGCAGAGAATTCCCTGCTAGCACCTTCTCTGTGCCTGTTCACATTGCTTCGCAGAATCGCTTTTGTGCAGAAAACAGTAACACTTGTTCAGACGAAAGAAAGCACAGAGCCCCAGATTTTATGTTGTCCTGGAGAGTTTGCAGAGCACTGGGGAAAGGCAGGCAGAGAATTCCCTGCTAGCACGTTCTCTGTTCCTGGGAAGCAGAAGTGTTCACATTGCTTGGCAGAATCGCTTTTGTGCAGAAAACAGTAACACTTGTTCAGAACGAAAGAAAGCACAGAGCCCCAGATTTTATGTTGTCCTGGAGAGCTTGCAGAGCACTGGGGAAAAGCAGGCAGAGAATTCCCTGCTAGCACCTTCTCTGTGTCTGGGAAACAGAAGTGTTCCCATTGCTTCGCAGAATCGCTTTTGTGCAGAAAACAGTAACACTTGTTCAGAACGAAAGAAAGCACAGAGCCCCAGATTTGCTGTTGTCCTGGAGAGCTTGCAGAGCACTGGGGAAAGGCAGGCAGAGAATTCCCTGCTAGCACCTTCTCTGTGCCTGTTCACATTGCTTCGCAGAATCGCTTTTGTGCAGAAAACAGTAACACTTGTTCAGACGAAAGAAAGCACAGAGCCCCAGATTTTATGTTGTCCTGGAGAGCTTGCAGAGCACTGGGGAAAGGCAGGCAGAGAATTCCCTGCTAGCACCTTCTCTGTGCCTGTTCACATTGCTTCGCAGAATCACTTTTGTGCAGAAAACAGTAACACTTGTTCAGAACGAAAGAAAGCACAGAGCCCCAGATTTTATGTTGTCCTGGAGAGCTTGCAGAGCACTGGGGAAAGGCAGGCAGAGAATTCCCTGCTAGCACCTTCTCTGTGCCTGGGAAGCAGAAGTGTTTACATTGCTTGGCAGAATCGCTTTTGTGCAGAAAACAGTAACACTTGTTCAGAACGAAAGAAAGCACAGAGCCCCAGATTTTATGTTGTCCTGGAGAGCTTGCAGAGCACTGGGGAAAAGCAGGCAGAGAATTCCCTGCTAGCACCTTCTCTGTGCCTGGGAAACAGAAGTGTTCCCATTGCTTCGCAGAATCGCTTTTGTGCAGAAAACAGTAACACTTGTTCAGAACGAAAGAAAGCACAGAGCCCCAGATTTTATGTTGTCCTGGAGAGCTTGCAGAGCACTGGGGAAAGGCAGGCAGAGAATTACCTGCTAGCACCTTCTCTGTTCCTGGGAAACAGAAGTGTTCACATTGCTTCGCAGAATCGCTTTTGTGCAGAAAACAGTAACACTTGTTCAGAACGAAAGAAAGCACAGAGCCCCAGATTTTATGTTGTCTTGGAGAGCTTGCAGAGCACTGGGGAAAAGCAGGCAGAGAATTCCCTGCTAGCACCTTCTCTGTGCCTGGGAAGCAGAAGTGTTCACATTGCTTGGCAGAATCGCTTTTGTGCCAAAACAGTAACACTTGTTCAGAACGAAAGAAAGCACAGAGCCCCAGATTTTATGTTGTCCTGGAGAGCTTGCAGAGCACTGGGGAAAAGCAGGCAGAGAATTCCCTGCTAGCACCTTCTCTGTGCCTGTTCACATTGCTTCGCAGAATCGCTTTTGTGCAGAAAACAGTAACACTTGTTCAGAACAAAAGAAAGCACAGAGCCCCAGATTTTATGTTGTCCTGGAGAGCTTGCAGAGCACTGGGGAAAAGCAGGCAGAGAATTCCCTGCTAGCACCTTCTCTGTGCCTGGGAAACAGAAGTGTTCACATTGCTTCGCAGAATCGCTTTTGTGCAGAAAACAGTAACACTTGTTCAGAACGAAAGAAAGCACAGAGCCCCAGATTTTATGTTGTCCTGGAGAGCTTGCAGAGCACTGGGGAAAAGCAGGCAGAGAATTCCCTGCTAGCACCTTCTCTGTGCCTGTTCACATTGCTTCGCAGAATCGCTTTTCTGCAGAAAACAGTAACACTTGTTCAGAACGAAAGAAAGCACAGAGCCCCAGATTTTATGTTGTCCTGGAGAGCTTGCAGAGCACTGGGGAAAGGCAGGCAGAGAATTCCCTGCTAGCACCTTCTCTGTGCCTGTTCACATTGCTTCGCAGAATCGCTTTTGTGCAGAAAACAATAACACTTGTTCAGAACGAAAGAAAGCACAGAGCCCCAGATTTTATGTTGTCCTGGAGAGCTTGCAGAGCACTGGGGAAAAGCAGGCAGAGAATTCCCTGCTAGTACCTTCTCTGTGCCTGGGAAGCAGAAGTGTTCACATTGCTTCGCAGAATCGCTTTTGTGCAGAAAACAGTAACACTTGTTCAGAACGAAAGAAAGCACAGAGCCCCAGATTTTATGTTGTCCTGGAGAGCTTGCAGAGCACTGGGGAAAGGCAGGCAGAGAATTCCCTGCTAGCACCTTCTCTGTGCCTGGGAAGCAGAAGTGTTCCCATTGCTTCGCAGAATCGCTTTTGTGCAGAAAAGAGTAACACTTGTTCAGAACGAAAGAAAGCACAGAGCCCCAGATTCTATGTTGTCCTGGAGAGCTTGCAGAGCACTGGGGAAAGGCAGGCAGAGAATTCCCTGCTAGCACCTTCTCTGTGCCTGGGAAGCAGAAATGTTCACATTGCTTCGCAGAATCACTTTTGTGCAGAAAACAGTAACACTTGTTCAGAACGAAAGAAAGCACAGAGCCCCAGATTCTATGTTGTCCTGGAGAGCTTGCAGAGCACTGGGGAAAGGCAGGCAGGAATTCCCTGCTAGCACCTTCTCTGTGCCTGGGAAACAGAAGTGTTCCCATTGCTTCGCAGAATCGCTTTTGTGCAGAAAAGAGTAACACTTGTTCAGAACGAAAGAAAGCACAGAGCCCCAGATTTGCTGTTGTCCTGGAGAGCTTGCAGAGCACTGGGGAAAGGCAGGCAGAGAATTCCCTGCTAGCACCTTCTCTGTGCCTGTTCACATTGCTTCGCTGAATCGCTTTTGTGCAGAAAACAGTAACACTTGTTCAGAACGAAAGAAAGCACAGAGCCCCAGATTTTATGTTGTCCTGGAGAGCTTGCAGAGCACTGGGGAAAGGCAGGCAGAGAATTCCCTGCTAGCACCTTCTCTGTGCCTGTTCACATTGCTTCGCTGAATCGCTTTTGTGCAGAAAACAGTAACACTTGTTCAGACGAAAGAAAGCACAGAGCCCCAGATTTTATGTTGTCCTGGAGAGCTTGCAGAGCACTGGGGAAAGGCAGGCAGAGAATTCCCTGCTAGCACCTTCTCTGTGCCTGGGAAACAGAAGTGTTCCCATTGCTTCGCAGAATCGCTTTTGTGCAGAAAAGAGTAACACTTGTTCAGAACGAAAGAAAGCACAGAGCCCCAGATTTGCTGTTGTCCTGGAGAGCTTGCAGAGCACTGGGGAAAGGCAGGCAGAGAATTCCCTGCTAGCACCTTCTCTGTGCCTGTTCACATTGCTTCGCTGAATCGCTTTTGTGCAGAAAACAGTAACACTTGTTCAGAACGAAAGAAAGCACAGAGCCCCAGATTTGCTGTTGTCCTGGAGAGCTTGCAGAGCACTGGGGAAAGGCAGGCAGAGAATTCCCTGCTAGCACCTTCTCTGTGCCTGTTCACATTGCTTCGCAGAATCGCTTTTGTGCAGAAAACAGTAACACTTGTTCAGAACGAAAGAAAGCACAGAGCCCCAGATTTTATGTTGTCCTGGAGAGCTTGCAGAGCACTGGGGAAAAGCAGGCAGAGAATTCCCTGCTAGCACCTTCTCTGTTCCTGGGAAACAGAAGTGTTCACATTGCTTCGCAGAATCGCTTTTGTGCAGAAAACAGTAACACTTGTTCAGAACGAAAGAAAGCACAGAGCCCCAGATTTTATGTTGTCCTGGAGAGCTTGCAGAGCACTGGGGAAAGGCAGGCAGAGAATTCCCTGCTAGCACCTTCTCTGTGCCTGTTCACATTGCTTCGCAGAATCGCTTTTGTGCAGAAAACAGTAACACTTGTTCACAACGAAAGAAAGCACAGAGCCCCAGATTTTATGTTGTCCTGGAGAGCTTGCAGAGCACTGGGGAAAGGCAGGCAGAGAATTACCTGCTAGCACCTTCTCTGTTCCTGGGAAACAGAAGTGTTCACATTGCTTCGCAGAATCGCTTTTGTGCAGAAAACAGTAACACTTGTTCAGAACGAAAGAAAGCACAGAGCCCCAGATTTTATGTTGTCCTGGAGAGCTTGCAGAGCACTGGGGAAAAGCAGGCAGAGAATTCCCTGCTAGCACCTTCTCTGTGCCTGGGAAGCAGAAGTGTTCACATTGCTTGGCAGAATCGCTTTTGTGCCAAAACAGTAACACTTGTTCAGAACGAAAGAAAGCACAGAGCCCCAGATTTTATGTTGTCCTGGAGAGCTTGCAGAGCACTGGGGAAAAGCAGGCAGAGAATTCCCTGCTAGCACCTTCTCTGTGCCTGTTCACATTGCTTCGCAGAATCGCTTTTGTGCAGAAAACAGTAACACTTGTTCAGAACGAAAGAAAGCACAGAGCCCCAGATTTTATGTTGTCCTGGAGAGCTTGCAGAGCACTGGGGAAAGGCAGGCAGAGAATTCCCTGCTAGCACCTTCTCTGTGCCTGTTCACATTGCTTCGCTGAATCGCTTTTGTGCAGAAAACAGTAACACTTGTTCAGACGAAAGAAAGCACAGAGCCCCAGATTTTATGTTGTCCTGGAGAGCTTGCAGAGCACTGGGGAAAGGCAGGCAGAGAATTCCCTGCTAGCACCTTCTCTGTGCCTGGGAAACAGAAGTGTTCCCATTGCTTCGCAGAATCGCTTTTGTGCAGAAAAGAGTAACACTTGTTCAGAACGAAAGAAAGCACAGAGCCCCAGATTTGCTGTTGTCCTGGAGAGCTTGCAGAGCACTGGGGAAAGGCAGGCAGAGAATTCCCTGCTAGCACCTTCTCTGTGCCTGTTCACATTGCTTCGCTGAATCGCTTTTGTGCAGAAAACAGTAACACTTGTTCAGAACGAAAGAAAGCACAGAGCCCCAGATTTGCTGTTGTCCTGGAGAGCTTGCAGAGCACTGGGGAAAGGCAGGCAGAGAATTCCCTGCTAGCACCTTCTCTGTGCCTGTTCACATTGCTTCGCAGAATCGCTTTTGTGCAGAAAACAGTAACACTTGTTCAGAACGAAAGAAAGCACAGAGCCCCAGATTTTATGTTGTCCTGGAGAGCTTGCAGAGCACTGGGGAAAAGCAGGCAGAGAATTCCCTGCTAGCACCTTCTCTGTTCCTGGGAAACAGAAGTGTTCACATTGCTTCGCAGAATCGCTTTTGTGCAGAAAACAGTAACACTTGTTCAGAACGAAAGAAAGCACAGAGCCCCAGATTTTATGTTGTCCTGGAGAGCTTGCAGAGCACTGGGGAAAGGCAGGCAGAGAATTCCCTGCTAGCACCTTCTCTGTGCCTGTTCACATTGCTTCGCAGAATCGCTTTTGTGCAGAAAACAGTAACACTTGTTCAGATGAAAGAAAGCACAGAGCCCCAGATTTTATGTTGTCCTGGAGAGCTTGCAGAGCACTGGGGAAAGGCAGGCAGAGAATTCCCTGCTAGCACCTTCTCTGTGCCTGGGAAGCAGAAGTGTTTACATTGCTTGGCAGAAACGCTTTTGTGCAGAAAACAGTAACACTTGTTCAGAACGAAAGAAAGCACAGAGCCCCAGATTTTATGTTGTCCTGGAGAGCTTGCAGAGCACTGGGGAAAAGCAGGCAGAGAATTCCCTGCTAGCACCTTCTCTGTGTCTGGGAAACAGAAGTGTTCCCATTGCTTCGCAGAATCGCTTTTGTGCAGAAAACAGTAACACTTGTTCAGAACGAAAGAAAGCACAGAGCCCCAGATTTTATGTTGTCCTGGAGAGCTTGCAGAGCACTGGGGAAAGGCAGGCAGAGAATTACCTGCTAGCACCTTCTCTGTTCCTGGGAAACAGAAGTGTTCACATTGCTTCGCAGAATCGCTTTTGTGCAGAAAACAGTAACACTTGTTCAGAACGAAAGAAAGCACAGAGCCCCAGATTTTATGTTGTCCTGGAGAGCTTGCAGAGCACTGGGGAAAAGCAGGCAGAGAATTCCCTGCTAGCACCTTCTCTGTGCCTGTTCACATTGCTTCGCAGAATCGCTTTTGTGCAGAAAACAGTAACACTTGTTCAGAACAAAAGAAAGCACAGAGCCCCAGATTTTATGTTGTCCTGGAGAGCTTGCAGAGCACTGGGGAAAAGCAGGCAGAGAATTCCCTGCTAGCACCTTCTCTGTGCCTGGGAAACAGAAGTGTTCACATTGCTTCGCAGAATCGCTTTTGTGCAGAAAACAGTAACACTTGTTCAGAACGAAAGAAAGCACAGAGCCCCAGATTTGCTGTTGTCCTGGAGAGCTTGCAGAGCACTGGGGAAAAGCAGGCAGAGAATTCCCTGCTAGCACCTTCTCTGTGCCTGTTCACATTGCTTCGCAGAATCGCTTTTGTGCAGAAAACAGTAACACTTGTTCAGAACGAAAGAAAGCACAGAGCCCCAGATTTTATGTTGTCCTGGAGAGCTTGCAGAGCACTGGGGAAAAGCAGGCAGAGAATTCCCTGCTAGCACCTTCTCTGTTCCTGGGAAACAGAAGTGTTCACATTGCTTGGCAGAATCGCTTTTGTGCAGAAAACAGTAACACTTGTTCAGAACGAAAGAAAGCACAGAGCCCCAGATTTTATGTTGTCCTGGAGAGCTTGCAGAGCACTGGGGAAAGGCAGGCAGAGAATTCCCTGCTAGCACCTTCTCTGTGCCTGTTCACATTGCTTCGCAGAATCGCTTTTGTGCAGAAAACAATAACACTTGTTCAGAACGAAAGAAAGCACAGAGCCCCAGATTTTATGTTGTCCTGGAGAGCTTGCAGAGCACTGGGGAAAAGCAGGCAGGGAATTCCCTGCTAGCACCTTCTCTGTGCCTGGGAAGCAGAAGTGTTCACATTGCTTCGCAGAATCGCTTTTGTGCAGAAAACAGTAACACTTGTTCAGAACGAAAGAAAGCACAGAGCCCCAGATTTTATGTTGTCCTGGAGAGCTTGCAGAGCACTGGGGAAAGGCAGGCAGAGAATTCCCTGCTAGCACCTTCTCTGTGCCTGGGAAGCAGAAATGTTCACATTGCTTCGCAGAATCACTTTTGTGCAGAAAACAGTAACACTTGTTCAGAACGAAAGAAAGCACAGAGCCCCAGATTCTATGTTGTCCTGGAGAGCTTGCAGAGCACTGGGGAAAGGCAGGCAGAGAATTCCCTGCTAGCACCTTCTCTGTGCCTGGGAAACAGAAGTGTTCCCATTGCTTCGCAGAATCGCTTTTGTGCAGAAAACAGTAACACTTGTTCAGAACGAAAGAAAGCACAGAGCCCCAGATTTGCTGTTGTCCTGGAGAGCTTGCAGAGCACTGGGGAAAGGCAGGCAGAGAATTCCCTGCTAGCACCTTCTCTGTGCCTGTTCACATTGCTTCGCAGAATCGCTTTTGTGCAGAAAACAGTAACACTTGTTCAGAACGAAAGAAAGCACAGAGCCCCAGATTTTATGTTGTCCTGGAGAGCTTGCAGAGCACTGGGGAAAGGCAGGCAGAGAATTCCCTGCTAGCACCTTCTCTGTGCCTGTTCACATTGCTTCGCTGAATCGCTTTTGTGCAGAAAACAGTAACACTTGTTCAGACGAAAGAAAGCACAGAGCCCCAGATTTTATGTTGTCCTGGAGAGCTTGCAGAGCACTGGGGAAAAGCAGGCAGAGAATTCCCTGCTAGCACCTTCTCTGTTCCTGGGAAACAGAAGTGTTCACATTGCTTGGCAGAATCGCTTTTGTGCAGAAAACAGTAACACTTGTTCAGAACGAAAGAAAGCACAGAGCCCCAGATTTTATGTTGTCCTGGAGAGCTTGCAGAGCACTGGCGAAAAGCAGGCAGAGAATTACCTGCTAGCACCTTCTCTGTTCCTGGGAAACAGAAGTGTTCACATTGCTTCGCAGAATCGCTTTTGTGCAGAAAACAGTAACACTTGTTCAGAACGAAAGAAAGCACAGAGCCCCAGATTTTATGTTGTCCTGGAGAGCTTGCAGAGCACTGGGGAAAGGCAGGCAGAGAATTCCCTGCTAGCACCTTCTCTGTGCCTGTTCACATTGCTTCGCAGAATCGCTTTTGTGCAGAAAACAGTAACACTTGTTCAGACGAAAGAAAGCACAGAGCCCCAGATTTTATGTTGTCCTGGAGAGCTTGCAGAGCACTGGGGAAAGGCAGGCAGAGAATTCCCTGCTAGCACCTTCTCTGTGCCTGGGAAGCAGAAGTGTTTACATTGCTTGGCAGAATCGCTTTTGTGCAGAAAACAGTAACACTTGTTCAGAACGAAAGAAAGCACAGAGCCCCAGATTTTATGTTGTCCTGGAGAGATTGCAGAGCACTGGGGAAAAGCAGGCAGAGAATTCCCTGCTAGCACCTTCTCTGTTCCTGGGAAACAGAAGTGTTCACATTGCTTCGCAGAATCGCTTTTGTGCAGAAAACAGTAACACTTGTTCAGAACAAAAGAAAGCACAGAGCCCCAGATTTTATGTTGTCCTGGAGAGCTTGCAGAGCACTGGGGAAAAGCAGGCAGAGAATTCCCTGCTAGCACCTTCTCTGTGCCTGGGAAACAGAAGTGTTCACATTGCTTCGCAGAATCGCTTTTGTGCAGAAAACAGTAACACTTGTTCAGAACGAAAGAAAGCACAGAGCCCCAGATTTTATGTTGTCCTGGAGAGCTTGCAGAGCACTGGGGAAAGGCAGGCAGAGAATTCCCTGCTAGCACCTTCTCTGTGCCTGTTCACATTGCTTCGCAGAATCGCTTTTGTGCAGAAAACAGTAACACTTGTTCAGAACGAAAGAAAGCACAGAGCCCCAGATTTTATGTTGTCCTGGAGAGCTTGCAGAGCACTGGGGAAAAGCAGGCAGAGAATTCCCTGCTAGCACCTTCTCTGTTCCTGGGAAACAGAAGTGTTCACATTGCTTGGCAGAATCGCTTTTGTGCAGAAAACAGTAACACTTGTTCAGAACGAAAGAAAGCACAGAGCCCCAGATTTTATGTTGTCCTGGAGAGCTTGCAGAGCACTGGGGAAAGGCAGGCAGAGAATTCCCTGCTAGCACCTTCTCTGTGCCTGTTCACATTGCTTCGCAGAATCGCTTTTGTGCAGAAAACAATAACACTTGTTCAGAACGAAAGAAAGCACAGAGCCCCAGATTTTATGTTGTCCTGGAGAGCTTGCAGAGCACTGGGGAAAAGCAGGCAGGGAATTCCCTGCTAGCACCTTCTCTGTGCCTGGGAAGCAGAAGTGTTCACATTGCTTCGCAGAATCGCTTTTGTGCAGAAAACAGTAACACTTGTTCAGAACGAAAGAAAGCACAGAGCCCCAGATTTTATGTTGTCCTGGAGAGCTTGCAGAGCACTGGGGAAAGGCAGGCAGAGAATTCCCTGCTAGCACCTTCTCTGTGCCTGGGAAGCAGAAATGTTCACATTGCTTCGCAGAATCACTTTTGTGCAGAAAACAGTAACACTTGTTCAGAACGAAAGAAAGCACAGAGCCCCAGATTCTATGTTGTCCTGGAGAGCTTGCAGAGCACTGGGGAAAGGCAGGCAGAGAATTCCCTGCTAGCACCTTCTCTGTGCCTGGGAAACAGAAGTGTTCCCATTGCTTCGCAGAATCGCTTTTGTGCAGAAAACAGTAACACTTGTTCAGAACGAAAGAAAGCACAGAGCCCCAGATTTGCTGTTGTCCTGGAGAGCTTGCAGAGCACTGGGGAAAGGCAGGCAGAGAATTCCCTGCTAGCACCTTCTCTGTGCCTGTTCACATTGCTTCGCAGAATCGCTTTTGTGCAGAAAACAGTAACACTTGTTCAGAACGAAAGAAAGCACAGAGCCCCAGATTTTATGTTGTCCTGGAGAGCTTGCAGAGCACTGGGGAAAGGCAGGCAGAGAATTCCCTGCTAGCACCTTCTCTGTGCCTGTTCACATTGCTTCGCAGAATCGCTTTTGTGCAGAAAACAGTAACACTTGTTCAGACGAAAGAAAGCACAGAGCCCCAGATTTTATGTTGTCCTGGAGAGCTTGCAGAGCACTGGGGAAAGGCAGGCAGAGAATTCCCTGCTAGCACCTTCTCTGTGCCTGGGAAGCAGAAGTGTTTACATTGCTTGGCAGAATCGCTTTTGTGCAGAAAACAGTAACACTTGTTCAGAACGAAAGAAAGCACAGAGCCCCAGATTTTATGTTGTCCTGGAGAGATTGCAGAGCACTGGGGAAAAGCAGGCAGAGAATTCCCTGCTAGCACCTTCTCTGTTCCTGGGAAACAGAAGTGTTCACATTGCTTCGCAGAATCGCTTTTGTGCAGAAAACAGTAACACTTGTTCAGAACGAAAGAAAGCACAGAGCCCCAGATTTTATGTTGTCCTGGAGAGCTTGCAGAGCACTGGGGAAAAGCAGGCAGAGAATTCCCTGCTAGCACCTTCTCTGTGCCTGTTCACATTGCTTCGCAGAATCGCTTTTGTGCAGAAAACAGTAACACTTGTTCAGAACAAAAGAAAGCACAGAGCCCCAGATTTTATGTTGTCCTGGAGAGCTTGCAGAGCACTGGGGAAAAGCAGGCAGAGAATTCCCTGCTAGCACCTTCTCTGTGCCTGGGAAACAGAAGTGTTCACATTGCTTCGCAGAATCGCTTTTGTGCAGAAAACAGTAACACTTGTTCAGAACGAAAGAAAGCACAGAGCCCCAGATTTGCTGTTGTCCTGGAGAGCTTGCAGAGCACTGGGGAAAAGCAGGCAGAGAATTCCCTGCTAGCACCTTCTCTGTGCCTGTTCACATTGCTTCGCAGAATCGCTTTTGTGCAGAAAACAGTAACACTTGTTCAGAACGAAAGAAAGCACAGAGCCCCAGATTTTATGTTGTCCTGGAGAGCTTGCAGAGCACTGGGGAAAAGCAGGCAGAGAATTCCCTGCTAGCACCTTCTCTGTTCCTGGGAAACAGAAGTGTTCACATTGCTTCGCAGAATCGCTTTTGTGCAGAAAACAGTAACACTTGTTCAGAACGAAAGAAAGCACAGAGCCCCAGATTTTATGTTGTCCTGGAGAGCTTGCAGAGCACTGGGGAAAAGCAGGCAGAGAATTCCCTGCTAGCACCTTCTCTGTGCCTGGGAAGCAGAAGTGTTCACATTGCTTCGCAGAATCGCTTTTGTGCAGAAAACAGTAACACTTGTTCAGAACGAAAGAAAGCACAGAGCCCCAGATTTTATGTTGTCCTGGAGAGCTTGCAGAGCACTGGGGAAAAGCAGGCAGAGAATTCCCTGGTAGCACCTTCTCTGTGCCTGGGAAACAGAAGTGTTCACATTGCTTCGCAGAATCGCTTTTGTGCAGAAAACAGTAACACTTGTTCAGAACGAAAGAAAGCACAGAGCCCCAGATTTTATGTTGTCCTGGAGAGCTTGCAGAGCACTGGGGAAAGGCAGGCAGAGAATTCCCTGCTAGCACCTTCTCTGTGCCTGTTCACATTGCTTCGCTGAATCGCTTTTGTGCAGAAAACAGTAACACTTGTTCAGAACGAAAGAAAGCACAGAGCCCCAGATTTTATGTTGTCCTGGAGAGCTTGCAGAGCACTGGGGAAAGGCAGGCAGAGAATTCCCTGCTAGCACCTTCTCTGTGCCTGGGAAACAGAAGTGTTCCCATTGCTTCGCAGAATCGCTTTTGTGCAGAAAACAGTAACACTTGTTCAGAACGAAAGAAAGCACAGAGCCCCAGATTTGCTGTTGTCCTGGAGAGCTTGCAGAGCACTGGGGAAAGGCAGGCAGAGAATTCCCTGCTAGCACCTTCTCTGTGCCTGTTCACATTGCTTCGCTGAATCGCTTTTGTGCAGAAAACAGTAACACTTGTTCAGAACGAAAGAAAGCACAGAGCCCCAGATTTGCTGTTGTCCTGGAGAGCTTGCAGAGCACTGGGGAAAGGCAGGCAGAGAATTCCCTGCTAGCACCTTCTCTGTGCCTGTTCACATTGCTTCGCAGAATCACTTTTGTGCAGAAAACAGTAACACTTGTTCAGAACGAAAGAAAGCACAGAGCCCCAGATTTTATGTTGTCCTGGAGAGCTTGCAGAGCACTGGGGAAAAGCAGGCAGAGAATTCCCTGCTAGCACCTTCTCTGTTCCTGGGAAACAGAAGTGTTCACATTGCTTCGCAGAATCGCTTTTGTGCAGAAAACAGTAACACTTGTTCAGAACGAAAGAAAGCACAGAGCCCCAGATTTTATGTTGTCCTGGAGAGCTTGCAGAGCACTGGGGAAAAGCAGGCAGAGAATTCCCTGGTAGCACCTTCTCTGTGCCTGGGAAACAGAAGTGTTCCCATTGCTTGGCAGAATCGCTTTTGTGCAGAAAACAGTAACACTTGTTCAGAACGAAAGAAAGCACAGAGCCCCAGATTTTATGTTGTCCTGGAGAGCTTGCAGAGCACTGGGGAAAGGCAGGCAGAGAATTCCCTGCTAGCACCTTCTCTGTGCCTGTTCACATTGCTTCGCTGAATCGCTTTTGTGCAGAAAACAGTAACACTTGTTCACAACGAAAGAAAGCACAGAGCCCCAGATTTTATGTTGTCCTGGAGAGCTTGCAGAGCACTGGGGAAAGGCAGGCAGAGAATTCCCTGCTAGCACCTTCTCTGTGCCTGGGAAACAGAAGTGTTCCCATTGCTTCGCAGAATCGCTTTTGTGCAGAAAAGAGTAACACTTGTTCAGAACGAAAGAAAGCACAGAGCCCCAGATTTGCTGTTGTCCTGGAGAGCTTGCAGAGCACTGGGGAAAGGCAGGCAGAGAATTCCCTGCTAGCACCTTCTCTGTGCCTGTTCACATTGCTTCGCTGAATCGCTTTTGTGCAGAAAACAGTAACACTTGTTCAGAACGAAAGAAAGCACAGAGCCCCAGATTTGCTGTTGTCCTGGAGAGCTTGCAGAGCACTGGGGAAAGGCAGGCAGAGAATTCCCTGCTAGCACCTTCTCTGTGCCTGTTCACATTGCTTCGCAGAATCGCTTTTGTGCAGAAAACAGTAACACTTGTTCAGAACGAAAGAAAGCACAGAGCCCCAGATTTTATGTTGTCCTGGAGAGCTTGCAGAGCACTGGGGAAAAGCAGGCAGAGAATTCCCTGCTAGCACCTTCTCTGTTCCTGGGAAACAGAAGTGTTCACATTGCTTCGCAGAATCGCTTTTGTGCAGAAAACAGTAACACTTGTTCAGAACGAAAGAAAGCACAGAGCCCCAGATTTTATGTTGTCCTGGAGAGCTTGCAGAGCACTGGGGAAAGGCAGGCAGAGAATTCCCTGCTAGCACCTTCTCTGTGCCTGTTCACATTGCTTCGCAGAATCGCTTTTGTGCAGAAAACAGTAACACTTGTTCAGACGAAAGAAAGCACAGAGCCCCAGATTTTATGTTGTCCTGGAGAGCTTGCAGAGCACTGGGGAAAGGCAGGCAGAGAATTCCCTGCTAGCACCTTCTCTGTGCCTGGGAAGCAGAAGTGTTCACATTGCTTCGCAGAATCGCTTTTGTGCAGAAAACAGTAACACTTGTTCAGAACGAAAGAAAGCACAGAGCCCCAGATTCTATGTTGTCCTGGAGAGCTTGCAGAGCACTGGGGAAAAGCAGGCAGAGAATTCCCTGCTAGCACCTTCTCTGTGTCTGGGAAACAGAAGTGTTCCCATTGCTTCGCAGAATCGCTTTTGTGCAGAAAACAGTAACACTTGTTCAGAACGAAAGAAAGCACAGAGCCCCAGATTTTATGTTGTCCTGGAGAGCTTGCAGAGCACTGGGGAAAGGCAGGCAGAGAATTACCTGCTAGCACCTTCTCTGTTCCTGGGAAACAGAAGTGTTCACATTGCTTCGCAGAATCGCTTTTGTGCAGAAAACAGTAACACTTGTTCAGAACGAAAGAAAGCACAGAGCCCCAGATTTTATGTTGTCCTGGAGAGCTTGCAGAGCACTGGGGAAAAGCAGGCAGAGAATTCCCTGCTAGCACCTTCTCTGTGCCTGGGAAGCAGAAGTGTTCACATTGCTTCGCAGAATCGCTTTTGTGCCAAAACAGTAACACTTGTTCAGAACGAAAGAAAGCACAGAGCCCCAGATTTTATGTTGTCCTGGAGAGCTTGCAGAGCACTGGGGAAAAGCAGGCAGAGAATTCCCTGCTAGCACCTTCTCTGTGCCTGTTCACATTGCTTCGCAGAATCGCTTTTGTGCAGAAAACAGTAACACTTGTTCAGAACAAAAGAAAGCACAGAGCCCCAGATTTTATGTTGTCCTGGAGAGCTTGCAGAGCACTGGGGAAAGGCAGGCAGAGAATTCCCTGCTAGCACCTTCTCTGTGCCTGTTCACATTGCTTCGCAGAATCGCTTTTGTGCAGAAAACAATAACACTTGTTCAGAACGAAAGAAAGCACAGAGCCCCAGATTTTATGTTGTCCTGGAGAGCTTGCAGAGCACTGGGGAAAAGCAGGCAGAGAATTCCCTGCTAGTACCTTCTCTGTGCCTGGGAAGCAGAAGTGTTCACATTGCTTCGCAGAATCGCTTTTGTGCAGAAAACAGTAACACTTGTTCAGAACGAAAGAAAGCACAGAGCCCCAGATTTTATGTTGTCCTGGAGAGCTTGCAGAGCACTGGGGAAAAGCAGGCAGAGAATTCCCTGGTAGCACCTTCTCTGTGCCTGGGAAACAGAAGTGTTCACATTGCTTCGCAGAATCGCTTTTGTGCAGAAAACAGTAACACTTGTTCAGAACGAAAGAAAGCACAGAGCCCCAGATTTGTTGTTTTCCTGGAGAGCTTGCAGAGCACTGGGGAAAGGCAGGCAGAGAATTCCCTGCTAGCACCTTCTCTGTGCCTGTTCACATTGCTTCGCAGAATCGCTTTTGTGCAGAAAACAGTAACACTTGTTCAGACGAAAGAAAGCACAGAGCCCCAGATTTTATGTTGTCCTGGAGAGCTTGCAGAGCACTGGGGAAAAGCAGGCAGAGAATTCCCTGCTAGCACCTTCTCTGTGCCTGGGAAACAGAAGTGTTCACATTGCTTCGCAGAATCGCTTTTGTGTAGAAAACAATAACACTTGTTCAGAACGAAAGAAAGCACAGAGCCCCAGATTTTATGTTGTCCTGGAGAGCTTGCAGAGCACTGGGGAAAAGCAGGCAGAGAATTCCCTGCTAGCACCTTCTCTGTGCCTGGGAAACAGAAGTGTTCACATTGCTTCGCAGAATCGCTTTTGTGTAGAAAACAATAACACTTGGTCAGAACGAAAGAAAGCACAGAGCCCCAGATTTTATGTTGTCCTGGAGAGCTTGCAGAGCACTGGGGAAAGGCAGGCAGAGAATTCCCTGCTAGCACCTTCTCTGTGCCTGGGAAACAGAAGTGTTCCCATTGCTTCGCAGAATCGCTTTTGTGCAGAAAACAGTAACACTTGTTCAGAACGAAAGAAAGCACAGAGCCCCAGATTTGCTGTTGTCCTGGAGAACTTGCAGAGCACTGGGGAAAGGCAGGCAGAGAATTCCCTGCTAGCACCTTTTCTGTGCCTGTTCACACTGCTTGGCAGAATCGCTTTTGTGCAGAAAACAGTAACACTTGTTCAGAACAAAAGAAAGCACAGAGCCCCAGATTTTATGTTGTCCTGGAGAGCTTGCAGAGCACTGGGGAAAAGCAGGCAGAGAATTCCCTGCTAGCACCTTCTCTGTGCCTGGGAAACAGAAGTGTTCACATTGCTTCGCAGAATCGCTTTTGTGCAGAAAATAGTAACACTTGTTCACAATGAAAGAAAGCACAGAGCCCCAGATTTTATGTTGTCCTGGAGAGCTTGCAGAGCACTGGGGAAAAGCAGGCAGAGAATTCCCTGCTAGCACCTTCTCTGTTCCTGGGAAACAGAAGTGTTCATATTGCTTCGCAGAATCGCTTTTGTGCAGAAAACAGTAACACTTGTTCAGAACAAAAGAAAGCACAGAGCCCCAGATTTTATGTTGTCCTGGAGAGCTTGCAGAGCACTGGGGAAAGGCAGGCAGAGAATTCCCTGCTAGCACCTTCTCTGTGCCTGTTCACATTGCTTGGCAGAATCGCTTTTGTGCAGAAAACAGTAACACTTGTTCAGAACAAAAGAAAGCACAGAGCCCCAGATTTTATGTTGTCCTGGAGAGCTTGCAGAGCACTGGGGAAAGGCAGGCAGAGAATTCCCTGCTAGCACGTTCTCTTTTCCTGGGAAACAGAAGTGTTCACATTGCTTCGCAGAATCGCTTTTGTGCAGAAAACAGTAACACTTGTTCACAACGAAAGAAAGCACAGAGCCCCAGATTTTATGTTGTCCTGGAGAGCTTGCAGAGCACTGGGGAAAAGCAGGCAGAGAATTCCCTGCTAGCACCTTCTCTGTGCCTGGGAAACAGAAGTGTTCCCATTGCTTCGCAGAATCGCTTTTGTGCAGAAAACAGTAACACTTGTTCAGAACGAAAGAAAGCACAGAGCCCCAGATTTTATGTTGTCCTGGAGAGCTTGCAGAGCACTGGGGAAAGGCAGGCAGAGAATTCCCTGCTAGCACCTTCTCTGTGCCTGGGAAGCAGACGTCTTCACATTGCTTCGCAGAATCGCTTTTGTGCAGAAAACAATAACACTTGTTCAGAACGAAAGAAAGCACAGAGCCCCAGATTTTATGTTGTCCTGGAGAGCTTGCAGAGCACTGGGGAAAAGCAGGCAGAGAATTCCCTGCTAGCACGTTCTCTGTGCCTGGGAAACAGAAGTGTTCACATTGCTTCGCAGAATCGCTTTTGGGCAGAAAACAGTAACACTTGTTCAGAACGAAAGAAAGCACAGAGCCCCAGATTTTATGTTGTCCTGGAGAGCTTGCAGAGCACTGGGGAAAGGCAGGCAGAGAATTCCCTGCTAGCACCTTCTCTGTGCCTGTTCACATTGCTTCGCAGAATCGCTTTTGTGCAGAAAACAGTAACACTTGTTCAGACGAAAGAAAGCACAGAGCCCCAGATTTGCTGTTGTCCTGGAGAGCTTGCAGAGCACTGGGGAAAGGCAGGCAGAGAATTCCCTGCTAGCACCTTCTCTGTGCCTGGGAAGCAGAAGTGTTCACATTGCTTCGCAGAATCACTTTTGTGCAGAAAACAGTAACACTTGTTCAGAACGAAAGAAAGCACAGAGCCCCAGATTCTATGTTGTCCTGGAGAGCTTGCAGAGCACTGGGGAAAAGCAGGCAGAGAATTCCCTGCTAGCACCTTCTCTGTGCCTGGGAAACAGAAGTGTTCACATTGCTTCGCAGAATCGCTTTTGTGCAGAAAACAGTAACACTTGGTCAGAACGAAAGAAAGCACAGAGCCCCAGATTTTATGTTGTCCTGGAGAGCTTGCAGAGCACTGGGGAAAGGCAGGCAGAGAATTCCCTGCTAGCACCTTCTCTGTGCCTGGGAAACAGAAGTGTTCCCATTGCTTCGCAGAATCGCTTTTGTGCAGAAAACAGTAACACTTGTTCAGAACGAAAGAAAGCACAGAGCCCCAGATTTGCTGTTGTCCTGGAGAACTTGCAGAGCACTGGGGAAAAGCAGGCAGAGAATTCCCTGCTAGCACCTTCTCTGTGCCTGGGAAACAGAAGTGTTCACATTGCTTCGCAGAATCGCTTTTGTGCAGAAAACAGTAACACTTGTTCACAATGAAAGAAAGCACAGAGCCCCAGATTTTATGTTGTCCTGGAGAGCTTGCAGAGCACTGGGGAAAAGCAGGCAGAGAATTCCCTGCTAGCACCTTCTCTGTTCCTGGGAAACAGAAGTGTTCATATTGCTTCGCAGAATCGCTTTTGTGCAGAAAACAGTAACACTTGTTCAGAACAAAAGAAAGCACAGAGCCCCAGATTTTATGTTGTCCTGGAGAGCTTGCAGAGCACTGGGGAAAGGCAGGCAGAGAATTCCCTGCTAGCACCTTCTCTGTGCCTGTTCACATTGCTTCGCAGAATTGCTTTTGTGCAGAAAACAGTAACACTTGTTCAGAACAAAAGAAAGCACAGAGCCCCAGATTTTATGTTGTCCTGGAGAGCTTGCAGAGCACTGGGGAAAGGCAGGCAGAGAATTCCCTGCTAGCACGTTCTCTGTTCCTGGGAAACAGAAGTGTTCACATTGCTTCGCAGAATCGCTTTTGTGCAGAAAACAGTAACACTTGTTCACAACGAAAGAAAGCACAGAGCCCCAGATTTTATGTTGTCCTGGAGAGCTTGCAGAGCACTGGGGAAAAGCAGGCAGAGAATTCCCTGCTAGCACCTTCTCTGTGCCTGGGAAACAGAAGTGTTCCCATTGCTTCGCAGAATCGCTTTTGTGCAGAAAACAGTAACACTTGTTCAGAACGAAAGAAAGCACAGAGCCCCAGATTTTATGTTGTCCTGGAGAGCTTGCAGAGCACTGGGGAAAGGCAGGCAGAGAATTCCCTGCTAGCACCTTCTCTGTGCCTGGGAAGCAGACGTCTTCACATTGCTTCGCAGAATCGCTTTTGTGCAGAAAACAATAACACTTGTTCAGAACGAAAGAAAGCACAGAGCCCCAGATTTTATGTTGTCCTGGAGAGCTTGCAGAGCACTGGGGAAAAGCAGGCAGAGAATTCCCTGCTAGCACGTTCTCTGTGCCTGGGAAACAGAAGTGTTCACATTGCTTCGCAGAATCGCTTTTGGGCAGAAAACAGTAACACTTGTTCAGAACGAAAGAAAGCACAGAGCCCCAGATTTTATGTTGTCCTGGAGAGCTTGCAGAGCACTGGGGAAAGGCAGGCAGAGAATTCCCTGCTAGCACCTTCTCTGTGCCTGTTCACATTGCTTCGCAGAATCGCTTTTGTGCAGAAAACAGTAACACTTGTTCAGACGAAAGAAAGCACAGAGCCCCAGATTTGCTGTTGTCCTGGAGAGCTTGCAGAGCACTGGGGAAAGGCAGGCAGAGAATTCCCTGCTAGCACCTTCTCTGTGCCTGGGAAGCAGAAGTGTTCACATTGCTTCGCAGAATCACTTTTGTGCAGAAAACAGTAACACTTGGTCAGAACGAAAGAAAGCACAGAGCCCCAGATTTTATGTTGTCCTGGAGAGCTTGCAGAGCACTGGGGAAAGGCAGGCAGAGAATTCCCTGCTAGCACCTTCTCTGTGCCTGGGAAGCAGACGTCTTCACATTGCTTCGCAGAATCGCTTTTGTGCAGAAAACAGTAACACTTGTTCAGACGAAAGAAAGCACAGAGCCCCAGATTTTATGTTGTCCTGGAGAGCTTGCAGAGCACTGGGGAAAGGCAGGCAGAGAATTCCCTGCTAGCACCTTCTCTGTGCCTCGGAAGCAGAAATGTTCCCATTGCTTCGCAGAATCACTTTTGTGCAGAAAACTATAACACTTGTTCAGAACGAAAGAAAGCACAGAGCCCCAGATTCTATGTTGTCCTGGAGAGCTTGCAGAGCACTGGGGAAAAGCAGGCAGAGAATTCCCTGCTAGCACCTTCTCTGTGCCTGGGAAACAGAAGTGTTCACATTGCTTCGCAGAATCGCTTTTGTGCAGAAACCAGTAACACTTGTTCAGAACGAAAGAAAGCACAGAGCCCCAGATTTTATGTTGTCCTGGAGAGCTTGCAGAGCACTGGGGAAAGGCAGGCAGAGAATTCCCTGCTAGCACGTTCTCTGTTCCTGGGAAACAGAAGTGTTCACATTGCTTCGCAGAATCGCTTTTGTGCAGAAAACAGTAACACTTGTTCAGAACAAAAGAAAGCACAGAGCCCCAGATTTTATGTTGTCCTGGAGAGCTTGCAGAGCACTGGGGAAAGGCAGGCAGAGAATTCCCTGCTAGCACCTTCTCTGTGCCTGTTCACATTGCTTCGCAGAATCGCTTTTGTGCAGAAAACAGTAACACTTGTTCAGAACAAAAGAAAGCACAGAGCCCCAGATTTTATGTTGTCCTGGAGAGCTTGCAGAGCACTGGGGAAAGGCAGGCAGAGAATTCCCTGCTAGCACGTTCTCTGTTCCTGGGAAACAGAAGTGTTCACATTGCTTCGCAGAATCGCTTTTGTGCAGAAAACAGTAACACTTGTTCACAACGAAAGAAAGCACAGAGCCCCAGATTTTATGTTGTCCTGGAGAGCTTGCAGAGCACTGGGGAAAAGCAGGCAGAGAATTCCCTGCTAGCACCTTCTCTGTGCCTGGGAAACAGAAGTGTTCCCATTGCTTCGCAGAATCGCTTTTGTGCAGAAAACAGTAACACTTGTTCAGAACGAAAGAAAGCACAGAGCCCCAGATTTTATGTTGTCCTGGAGAGCTTGCAGAGCACTGGGGAAAGGCAGGCAGAGAATTCCCTGCTAGCACCTTCTCTGTGCCTGGGAAGCAGACGTCTTCACATTGCTTCGCAGAATCGCTTTTGTGCAGAAAACAATAACACTTGTTCAGAACGAAAGAAAGCACAGAGCCCCAGATTTTATGTTGTCCTGGAGAGCTTGCAGAGCACTGGGGAAAAGCAGGCAGAGAATTCCCTGCTAGCACGTTCTCTGTGCCTGGGAAACAGAAGTGTTCACATTGCTTCGCAGAATCGCTTTTGGGCAGAAAACAGTAACACTTGTTCAGAACGAAAGAAAGCACAGAGCCCCAGATTTTATGTTGTCCTGGAGAGCTTGCAGAGCACTGGGGAAAGGCAGGCAGAGAATTCCCTGCTAGCACCTTCTCTGTGCCTGTTCACATTGCTTCGCAGAATCGCTTTTGTGCAGAAAACAGTAACACTTGTTCAGACGAAAGAAAGCACAGAGCCCCAGATTTGCTGTTGTCCTGGAGAGCTTGCAGAGCACTGGGGAAAGGCAGGCAGAGAATTCCCTGCTAGCACCTTCTCTGTGCCTGGGAAGCAGAAGTGTTCACATTGCTTCGCAGAATCACTTTTGTGCAGAAAACAGTAACACTTGGTCAGAACGAAAGAAAGCACAGAGCCCCAGATTTTATGTTGTCCTGGAGAGCTTGCAGAGCACTGGGGAAAGGCAGGCAGAGAATTCCCTGCTAGCACCTTCTCTGTGCCTGGGAAGCAGACGTCTTCACATTGCTTCGCAGAATCGCTTTTGTGCAGAAAACAGTAACACTTGTTCAGACGAAAGAAAGCACAGAGCCCCAGATTTTATGTTGTCCTGGAGAGCTTGCAGAGCACTGGGGAAAGGCAGGCAGAGAATTCCCTGCTAGCACCTTCTCTGTGCCTCGGAAGCAGAAATGTTCCCATTGCTTCGCAGAATCACTTTTGTGCAGAAAACTATAACACTTGTTCAGAACGAAAGAAAGCACAGAGCCCCAGATTTTATGTTGTCCTGGAGAGCTTGCAGAGCACTGGGGAAAAGCAGGCAGAGAATTCCCTGCTAGCACCTTCTCTGTGCCTGGGAAACAGAAGTGTTCACATTGCTTCGCAGAATCGCTTTTGTGCAGAAAACAGTAACACTTGTTCAGAACGAAAGAAAGCACAGAGCCCCAGATTTTATGTTGTCCTGGAGAGCTTGCAGAGCACTGGGGAAAGGCAGGCAGAGAATTCCCTGCTAGCACCTTCTCTGTGCCTGGGAAGCAGAAGTGTTCACATTGCTTCGCAGAATCACTTTTGTGCAGAAAACAGTAACACTTGTTCAGAACGAAAGAAAGCAC
The DNA here is from genome assembly GCF_047716275.1 of Strix uralensis. Taxonomy (NCBI): domain Eukaryota; kingdom Metazoa; phylum Chordata; class Aves; order Strigiformes; family Strigidae; genus Strix; species Strix uralensis. The sequence continues at coordinate 236,386 of NW_027436765.1, forward strand.
AGAGCCCCAGATTTGCTGTTGTCCTGGAGAGCTTGCAGAGCACTGGGGAAAAGCAGGCAGAGAATTCCCTGCTAGCACCTTCTCTGTGCCTGGGAAAAAGAAGTGTTCACATTGCTTCGCAGAATCGCTTTTGTGCAGAAAACAGTAACACTTGTTCACAATGAAAGAAAGCACAGAGCCCCAGATTTTATGTTGTCCTGGAGAGCTTGCAGAGCACTGGGGAAAAGCAGGCAGAGAATTCCCTGCTAGCACCTTCTCTGTTCCTGGGAAACAGAAGTGTTCATATTGCTTGGCAGAATCGCTTTTGTGCAGAAAACAGTAACAATTGTTCAGAACGAAAGAAAGCACAGAGCCCCAGATTTTATGTTGTCCTGGAGAGCTTGCAGAGCACTGGGGAAAAGAAGGCAGAGAATTCCCTGCTAGCACCTTCTCTGTGCCTGGGAAACAGAAGTGTTCACATTGCTTCGCAGAATCGCTTTTGGGCAGAAAACAGTAACACTTGTTCAGAACGAAAGAAAGCACAGAGCCCCAGATTTTATGTTGTCCTGGAGAGCTTGCAGAGCACTGGGGAAAGGCAGGCAGAGAATTCCCTGCTAGCACCTTCTCTGTGCCTGTTCACATTGCTTCGCAGAATCGCTTTTGTGCAGAAAACAGTAACACTTGTTCAGAACAAAAGAAAGCACAGAGCCCCAGATTTTATGTTGTCCTGGAGAGCTTGCAGAGCACTGGGGAAAGGCAGGCAGAGAATTCCCTGCTAGTACCTTCTCTGTTCCTGGGAAACAGAAGTGTTCACATTGCTTCGCAGAATCGCTTTTGTGCAGAAAACAGTAACACTTGTTCAGAACGAAAGAAAGCACAGAGCCCCAGATTTTATGTTGTCCTGGAGAGCTTGCAGAGCACTGGGGAAAAGCAGGCAGAGAATTCCCTGGTAGCACCTTCTCTGTGCCTGGGAAACAGAAGTGTTCACATTGCTTCGCAGAATCGCTTTTGTGCAGAAAACAGTAACACTTGTTCAGAACGAAAGAAAGCACAGAGCCCCAGATTTGTTGTTTTCCTGGAGAGCTTGCAGAGCACTGGGGAAAGGCAGGCAGAGAATTCCCTGCTAGCACCTTCTCTGTGCCTGTTCACATTGCTTCGCAGAATCGCTTTTGTGCAGAAAACAGTAACACTTGTTCAGACGAAAGAAAGCACAGAGCCCCAGATTTTATGTTGTCCTGGAGAGCTTGCAGAGCACTGGGGAAAAGCAGGCAGAGAATTCCCTGCTAGCACCTTCTCTGTGCCTGGGAAACAGAAGTGTTCACATTGCTTCGCAGAATCGCTTTTGTGTAGAAAACAATAACACTTGTTCAGAACGAAAGAAAGCACAGAGCCCCAGATTTTATGTTGTCCTGGAGAGCTTGCAGAGCACTGGGGAAAAGCAGGCAGAGAATTCCCTGCTAGCACCTTCTCTGTGCCTGGGAAACAGAAGTGTTCACATTGCTTCGCTGAATCGCTTTTGTGTAGAAAACAATAACACTTGTTCAGAACGAAAGAAAGCACAGAGCCCCAGATTTTATGTTGTCCTGGAGAGCTTGCAGAGCACTGGGGAAAGGCAGGCAGAGAATTCCCTGCTAGCACCTTCTCTGTGCCTGGGAAACAGAAGTGTTCCCATTGCTTCGCAGAATCGCTTTTGTGCAGAAAACAGTAACACTTGTTCAGAACGAAAGAAAGCACAGAGCCCCAGATTTGCTGTTGTCCTGGAGAACTTGCAGAGCACTGGGGAAAGGCAGGCAGAGAATTCCCTGCTAGCACCTTTTCTGTGCCTGTTCACACTGCTTGGCAGAATCGCTTTTGTGCAGAAAACAGTAACACTTGTTCAGAACAAAAGAAAGCACAGAGCCCCAGATTTTATGTTGTCCTGGAGAGCTTGCAGAGCACTGGGGAAAAGCAGGCAGAGAATTCCCTGCTAGCACCTTCTCTGTGCCTGGGAAACAGAAGTGTTCACATTGCTTCGCAGAATCGCTTTTGTGCAGAAAATAGTAACACTTGTTCACAATGAAAGAAAGCACAGAGCCCCAGATTTTATGTTGTCCTGGAGAGCTTGCAGAGCACTGGGGAAAAGCAGGCAGAGAATTCCCTGCTAGCACCTTCTCTGTTCCTGGGAAACAGAAGTGTTCATATTGCTTCGCAGAATCGCTTTTGTGCAGAAAACAGTAACACTTGTTCAGAACAAAAGAAAGCACAGAGCCCCAGATTTTATGTTGTCCTGGAGAGCTTGCAGAGCACTGGGGAAAGGCAGGCAGAGAATTCCCTGCTAGCACCTTCTCTGTGCCTGTTCACATTGCTTGGCAGAATCGCTTTTGTGCAGAAAACAGTAACACTTGTTCAGAACAAAAGAAAGCACAGAGCCCCAGATTTTATGTTGTCCTGGAGAGCTTGCAGAGCACTGGGGAAAGGCAGGCAGAGAATTCCCTGCTAGCACGTTCTCTGTTCCTGGGAAACAGAAGTGTTCACATTGCTTCGCAGAATCGCTTTTGTGCAGAAAACAGTAACACTTGTTCACAACGAAAGAAAGCACAGAGCCCCAGATTTTATGTTGTCCTGGAGAGCTTGCAGAGCACTGGGGAAAAGCAGGCAGAGAATTCCCTGCTAGCACCTTCTCTGTGCCTGGGAAACAGAAGTGTTCCCATTGCTTCGCAGAATCGCTTTTGTGCAGAAAACAGTAACACTTGTTCAGAACGAAAGAAAGCACAGAGCCCCAGATTTTATGTTGTCCTGGAGAGCTTGCAGAGCACTGGGGAAAGGCAGGCAGAGAATTCCCTGCTAGCACCTTCTCTGTGCCTGGGAAGCAGACGTCTTCACATTGCTTCGCAGAATCGCTTTTGTGCAGAAAACAATAACACTTGTTCAGAACGAAAGAAAGCACAGAGCCCCAGATTTTATGTTGTCCTGGAGAGCTTGCAGAGCACTGGGGAAAAGCAGGCAGAGAATTCCCTGCTAGCACGTTCTCTGTGCCTGGGAAACAGAAGTGTTCACATTGCTTCGCAGAATCGCTTTTGGGCAGAAAACAGTAACACTTGTTCAGAACGAAAGAAAGCACAGAGCCCCAGATTTTATGTTGTCCTGGAGAGCTTGCAGAGCACTGGGGAAAGGCAGGCAGAGAATTCCCTGCTAGCACCTTCTCTGTGCCTGTTCACATTGCTTCGCAGAATCGCTTTTGTGCAGAAAACAGTAACACTTGTTCAGACGAAAGAAAGCACAGAGCCCCAGATTTGCTGTTGTCCTGGAGAGCTTGCAGAGCACTGGGGAAAGGCAGGCAGAGAATTCCCTGCTAGCACCTTCTCTGTGCCTGGGAAGCAGAAGTGTTCACATTGCTTCGCAGAATCACTTTTGTGCAGAAAACAGTAACACTTGTTCAGAACGAAAGAAAGCACAGAGCCCCAGATTCTATGTTGTCCTGGAGAGCTTGCAGAGCACTGGGGAAAAGCAGGCAGAGAATTCCCTGCTAGCACCTTCTCTGTGCCTGGGAAACAGAAGTGTTCACATTGCTTCGCAGAATCGCTTTTGTGCAGAAAACAGTAACACTTGGTCAGAACGAAAGAAAGCACAGAGCCCCAGATTTTATGTTGTCCTGGAGAGCTTGCAGAGCACTGGGGAAAGGCAGGCAGAGAATTCCCTGCTAGCACCTTCTCTGTGCCTGGGAAACAGAAGTGTTCCCATTGCTTCGCAGAATCGCTTTTGTGCAGAAAACAGTAACACTTGTTCAGAACGAAAGAAAGCACAGAGCCCCAGATTTGCTGTTGTCCTGGAGAACTTGCAGAGCACTGGGGAAAAGCAGGCAGAGAATTCCCTGCTAGCACCTTCTCTGTGCCTGGGAAACAGAAGTGTTCACATTGCTTCGCAGAATCGCTTTTGTGCAGAAAACAGTAACACTTGTTCACAATGAAAGAAAGCACAGAGCCCCAGATTTTATGTTGTCCTGGAGAGCTTGCAGAGCACTGGGGAAAAGCAGGCAGAGAATTCCCTGCTAGCACCTTCTCTGTTCCTGGGAAACAGAAGTTTTCATATTGCTTCGCAGAATCGCTTTTGTGCAGAAAACAGTAACACTTGTTCAGAACAAAAGAAAGCACAGAGCCCCAGATTTTATGTTGTCCTGGAGAGCTTGCAGAGCACTGGGGAAAGGCAGGCAGAGAATTCCCTGCTAGCACCTTCTCTGTGCCTGTTCACATTGCTTCGCAGAATCGCTTTTGTGCAGAAAACAGTAACACTTGTTCAGAACAAAAGAAAGCACAGAGCCCCAGATTTTATGTTGTCCTGGAGAGCTTGCAGAGCACTGGGGAAAGGCAGGCAGAGAATTCCCTGCTAGCACGTTCTCTGTTCCTGGGAAACAGAAGTGTTCACATTGCTTCGCAGAATCGCTTTTGTGCAGAAAACAGTAACACTTGTTCACAACGAAAGAAAGCACAGAGCCCCAGATTTTATGTTGTCCTGGAGAGCTTGCAGAGCACTGGGGAAAAGCAGGCAGAGAATTCCCTGCTAGCACCTTCTCTGTGCCTGGGAAACAGAAGTGTTCCCATTGCTTCGCAGAATCGCTTTTGTGCAGAAAACAGTAACACTTGTTCAGAACGAAAGAAAGCACAGAGCCCCAGATTTTATGTTGTCCTGGAGAGCTTGCAGAGCACTGGGGAAAGGCAGGCAGAGAATTCCCTGCTAGCACCTTCTCTGTGCCTGGGAAGCAGACGTCTTCACATTGCTTCGCAGAATCGCTTTTGTGCAGAAAACAATAACACTTGTTCAGAACGAAAGAAAGCACAGAGCCCCAGATTTTATGTTGTCCTGGAGAGCTTGCAGAGCACTGGGGAAAAGCAGGCAGAGAATTCCCTGCTAGCACGTTCTCTGTGCCTGGGAAACAGAAGTGTTCACATTGCTTCGCAGAATCGCTTTTGGGCAGAAAACAGTAACACTTGTTCAGAACGAAAGAAAGCACAGAGCCCCAGATTTTATGTTGTCCTGGAGAGCTTGCAGAGCACTGGGGAAAGGCAGGCAGAGAATTCCCTGCTAGCACCTTCTCTGTGCCTGTTCACATTGCTTCGCAGAATCGCTTTTGTGCAGAAAACAGTAACACTTGTTCAGACGAAAGAAAGCACAGAGCCCCAGATTTGCTGTTGTCCTGGAGAGCTTGCAGAGCACTGGGGAAAGGCAGGCAGAGAATTCCCTGCTAGCACCTTCTCTGTGCCTGGGAAGCAGAAGTGTTCACATTGCTTCGCAGAATCACTTTTGTGCAGAAAACAGTAACACTTGGTCAGAACGAAAGAAAGCACAGAGCCCCAGATTTTATGTTGTCCTGGAGAGCTTGCAGAGCACTGGGGAAAGGCAGGCAGAGAATTCCCTGCTAGCACCTTCTCTGTGCCTGGGAAGCAGACGTCTTCACATTGCTTCGCAGAATCGCTTTTGTGCAGAAAACAGTAACACTTGTTCAGACGAAAGAAAGCACAGAGCCCCAGATTTTATGTTGTCCTGGAGAGCTTGCAGAGCACTGGGGAAAGGCAGGCAGAGAATTCCCTGCTAGCACCTTCTCTGTGCCTCGGAAGCAGAAATGTTCCCATTGCTTCGCAGAATCACTTTTGTGCAGAAAACTATAACACTTGTTCAGAACGAAAGAAAGCACAGAGCCCCAGATTCTATGTTGTCCTGGAGAGCTTGCAGAGCACTGGGGAAAAGCAGGCAGAGAATTCCCTGCTAGCACCTTCTCTGTGCCTGGGAAACAGAAGTGTTCACATTGCTTCGCAGAATCGCTTTTGTGCAGAAACCAGTAACACTTGTTCAGAACGAAAGAAAGCACAGAGCCCCAGATTTTATGTTGTCCTGGAGAGCTTGCAGAGCACTGGGGAAAGGCAGGCAGAGAATTCCCTGCTAGCACGTTCTCTGTTCCTGGGAAACAGAAGTGTTCACATTGCTTCGCAGAATCGCTTTTGTGCAGAAAACAGTAACACTTGTTCAGAACAAAAGAAAGCACAGAGCCCCAGATTTTATGTTGTCCTGGAGAGCTTGCAGAGCACTGGGGAAAGGCAGGCAGAGAATTCCCTGCTAGCACCTTCTCTGTGCCTGTTCACATTGCTTCGCAGAATCGCTTTTGTGCAGAAAACAGTAACACTTGTTCAGAACAAAAGAAAGCACAGAGCCCCAGATTTTATGTTGTCCTGGAGAGCTTGCAGAGCACTGGGGAAAGGCAGGCAGAGAATTCCCTGCTAGCACGTTCTCTGTTCCTGGGAAACAGAAGTGTTCACATTGCTTCGCAGAATCGCTTTTGTGCAGAAAACAGTAACACTTGTTCACAACGAAAGAAAGCACAGAGCCCCAGATTTTATGTTGTCCTGGAGAGCTTGCAGAGCACTGGGGAAAAGCAGGCAGAGAATTCCCTGCTAGCACCTTCTCTGTGCCTGGGAAACAGAAGTGTTCCCATTGCTTCGCAGAATCGCTTTTGTGCAGAAAACAGTAACACTTGTTCAGAACGAAAGAAAGCACAGAGCCCCAGATTTTATGTTGTCCTGGAGAGCTTGCAGAGCACTGGGGAAAAGCAGGCAGAGAATTCCCTGCTAGCACCTTCTCTGTGCCTGGGAAACAGAAGTGTTCACATTGCTTCGCAGAATCGCTTTTGGGCAGAAAACAGTAACACTTGTTCAGAACGAAAGAAAGCACAGAGCCCCAGATTTTATGTTGTCCTGGAGAGCTTGCAGAGCACTGGGGAAAGGCAGGCAGAGAATTCCCTGCTAGCACCTTCTCTGTGCCTGTTCACATTGCTTCGCAGAATCGCTTTTGTGCAGAAAACAGTAACACTTGTTCAGAACAAAAGAAAGCACAGAGCCCCAGATTTTATGTTGTCCTGGAGAGCTTGCAGAGCACTGGGGAAAGGCAGGCAGAGAATTCCCTGCTAGTACCTTCTCTGTTCCTGGGAAACAGAAGTGTTCACATTGCTTCGCAGAATCGCTTTTGTGCAGAAAACAGTAACACTTGTTCAGAACGAAAGAAAGCACAGAGCCCCAGATTTTATGTTGTCCTGGAGAGCTTGCAGAGCACTGGGGAAAAGCAGGCAGAGAATTCCCTGGTAGCACCTTCTCTGTGCCTGGGAAACAGAAGTGTTCACATTGCTTCGCAGAATCGCTTTTGTGCAGAAAACAGTAACACTTGTTCAGAACGAAAGAAAGCACAGAGCCCCAGATTTGTTGTTTTCCTGGAGAGCTTGCAGAGCACTGGGGAAAGGCAGGCAGAGAATTCCCTGCTAGCACCTTCTCTGTGCCTGTTCACATTGCTTCGCAGAATCGCTTTTGTGCAGAAAACAGTAACACTTGTTCAGACGAAAGAAAGCACAGAGCCCCAGATTTTATGTTGTCCTGGAGAGCTTGCAGAGCACTGGGGAAAAGCAGGCAGAGAATTCCCTGCTAGCACCTTCTCTGTGCCTGGGAAACAGAAGTGTTCACATTGCTTCGCAGAATCGCTTTTGTGTAGAAAACAATAACACTTGTTCAGAACGAAAGAAAGCACAGAGCCCCAGATTTTATGTTGTCCTGGAGAGCTTGCAGAGCACTGGGGAAAAGCAGGCAGAGAATTCCCTGCTAGCACCTTCTCTGTGCCTGGGAAACAGAAGTGTTCACATTGCTTCGCTGAATCGCTTTTGTGTAGAAAACAATAACACTTGGTCAGAACGAAAGAAAGCACAGAGCCCCAGATTTTATGTTGTCCTGGAGAGCTTGCAGAGCACTGGGGAAAGGCAGGCAGAGAATTCCCTGCTAGCACCTTCTCTGTGCCTGGGAAACAGAAGTGTTCCCATTGCTTCGCAGAATCGCTTTTGTGCAGAAAACAGTAACACTTGTTCAGAACGAAAGAAAGCACAGAGCCCCAGATTTGCTGTTGTCCTGGAGAACTTGCAGAGCACTGGGGAAAGGCAGGCAGAGAATTCCCTGCTAGCACCTTTTCTGTGCCTGTTCACACTGCTTGGCAGAATCGCTTTTGTGCAGAAAACAGTAACACTTGTTCAGAACGAAAGAAAGCACAGAGCCCCAGATTTTATGTTGTCCTGGAGAGCTTGCAGAGCACTGGGGAAAAGCAGGCAGAGAATTCCCTGCTAGCACCTTCTCTGTGCCTGGGAAACAGAAGTGTTCACATTGCTTCGCAGAATCGCTTTTGTGCAGAAAATAGTAACACTTGTTCACAATGAAAGAAAGCACAGAGCCCCAGATTTTATGTTGTCCTGGAGAGCTTGCAGAGCACTGGGGAAAAGCAGGCAGAGAATTCCCTGCTAGCACCTTCTCTGTTCCTGGGAAACAGAAGTGTTCATATTGCTTCGCAGAATCGCTTTTGTGCAGAAAACAGTAACACTTGTTCAGAACAAAAGAAAGCACAGAGCCCCAGATTTTATGTTGTCCTGGAGAGCTTGCAGAGCACTGGGGAAAGGCAGGCAGAGAATTCCCTGCTAGCACCTTCTCTGTGCCTGTTCACATTGCTTGGCAGAATCGCTTTTGTGCAGAAAACAGTAACACTTGTTCAGAACAAAAGAAAGCACAGAGCCCCAGATTTTATGTTGTCCTGGAGAGCTTGCAGAGCACTGGGGAAAGGCAGGCAGAGAATTCCCTGCTAGCACGTTCTCTGTTCCTGGGAAACAGAAGTGTTCACATTGCTTCGCAGAATCGCTTTTGTGCAGAAAACAGTAACACTTGTTCACAACGAAAGAAAGCACAGAGCCCCAGATTTTATGTTGTCCTGGAGAGCTTGCAGAGCACTGGGGAAAAGCAGGCAGAGAATTCCCTGCTAGCACCTTCTCTGTGCCTGGGAAACAGAAGTGTTCCCATTGCTTCGCAGAATCGCTTTTGTGCAGAAAACAGTAACACTTGTTCAGAACGAAAGAAAGCACAGAGCCCCAGATTTTATGTTGTCCTGGAGAGCTTGCAGAGCACTGGGGAAAGGCAGGCAGAGAATTCCCTGCTAGCACCTTCTCTGTGCCTGGGAAGCAGACGTCTTCACATTGCTTCGCAGAATCGCTTTTGTGCAGAAAACAATAACACTTGTTCAGAACGAAAGAAAGCACAGAGCCCCAGATTTTATGTTGTCCTGGAGAGCTTGCAGAGCACTGGGGAAAAGCAGGCAGAGAATTCCCTGCTAGCACGTTCTCTGTGCCTGGGAAACAGAAGTGTTCACATTGCTTCGCAGAATCGCTTTTGGGCAGAAAACAGTAACACTTGTTCAGAACGAAAGAAAGCACAGAGCCCCAGATTTTATGTTGTCCTGGAGAGCTTGCAGAGCACTGGGGAAAGGCAGGCAGAGAATTCCCTGCTAGCACCTTCTCTGTGCCTGTTCACATTGCTTCGCAGAATCGCTTTTGTGCAGAAAACAGTAACACTTGTTCAGACGAAAGAAAGCACAGAGCCCCAGATTTGCTGTTGTCCTGGAGAGCTTGCAGAGCACTGGGGAAAGGCAGGCAGAGAATTCCCTGCTAGCACCTTCTCTGTGCCTGGGAAGCAGAAGTGTTCACATTGCTTCGCAGAATCACTTTTGTGCAGAAAACAGTAACACTTGTTCAGAACGAAAGAAAGCACAGAGCCCCAGATTCTATGTTGTCCTGGAGAGCTTGCAGAGCACTGGGGAAAAGCAGGCAGAGAATTCCCTGCTAGCACCTTCTCTGTGCCTGGGAAACAGAAGTGTTCACATTGCTTCGCAGAATCGCTTTTGTGCAGAAAACAGTAACACTTGGTCAGAACGAAAGAAAGCACAGAGCCCCAGATTTTATGTTGTCCTGGAGAGCTTGCAGAGCACTGGGGAAAGGCAGGCAGAGAATTCCCTGCTAGCACCTTCTCTGTGCCTGGGAAACAGAAGTGTTCCCATTGCTTCGCAGAATCGCTTTTGTGCAGAAAACAGTAACACTTGTTCAGAACGAAAGAAAGCACAGAGCCCCAGATTTGCTGTTGTCCTGGAGAACTTGCAGAGCACTGGGGAAAAGCAGGCAGAGAATTCCCTGCTAGCACCTTCTCTGTGCCTGGGAAACAGAAGTGTTCACATTGCTTCGCAGAATCGCTTTTGTGCAGAAAACAGTAACACTTGTTCACAATGAAAGAAAGCACAGAGCCCCAGATTTTATGTTGTCCTGGAGAGCTTGCAGAGCACTGGGGAAAAGCAGGCAGAGAATTCCCTGCTAGCACCTTCTCTGTTCCTGGGAAACAGAAGTTTTCATATTGCTTCGCAGAATCGCTTTTGTGCAGAAAACAGTAACACTTGTTCAGAACAAAAGAAAGCACAGAGCCCCAGATTTTATGTTGTCCTGGAGAGCTTGCAGAGCACTGGGGAAAGGCAGGCAGAGAATTCCCTGCTAGCACCTTCTCTGTGCCTGTTCACATTGCTTCGCAGAATCGCTTTTGTGCAGAAAACAGTAACACTTGTTCAGAACAAAAGAAAGCACAGAGCCCCAGATTTTATGTTGTCCTGGAGAGCTTGCAGAGCACTGGGGAAAGGCAGGCAGAGAATTCCCTGCTAGCACGTTCTCTGTTCCTGGGAAACAGAAGTGTTCACATTGCTTCGCAGAATCGCTTTTGTGCAGAAAACAGTAACACTTGTTCACAACGAAAGAAAGCACAGAGCCCCAGATTTTATGTTGTCCTGGAGAGCTTGCAGAGCACTGGGGAAAAGCAGGCAGAGAATTCCCTGCTAGCACCTTCTCTGTGCCTGGGAAACAGAAGTGTTCCCATTGCTTCGCAGAATCGCTTTTGTGCAGAAAACAGTAACACTTGTTCAGAACGAAAGAAAGCACAGAGCCCCAGATTTTATGTTGTCCTGGAGAGCTTGCAGAGCACTGGGGAAAGGCAGGCAGAGAATTCCCTGCTAGCACCTTCTCTGTGCCTGGGAAGCAGACGTCTTCACATTGCTTCGCAGAATCGCTTTTGTGCAGAAAACAATAACACTTGTTCAGAACGAAAGAAAGCACAGAGCCCCAGATTTTATGTTGTCCTGGAGAGCTTGCAGAGCACTGGGGAAAAGCAGGCAGAGAATTCCCTGCTAGCACGTTCTCTGTGCCTGGGAAACAGAAGTGTTCACATTGCTTCGCAGAATCGCTTTTGGGCAGAAAACAGTAACACTTGTTCAGAACGAAAGAAAGCACAGAGCCCCAGATTTTATGTTGTCCTGGAGAGCTTGCAGAGCACTGGGGAAAGGCAGGCAGAGAATTCCCTGCTAGCACCTTCTCTGTGCCTGTTCACATTGCTTCGCAGAATCGCTTTTGTGCAGAAAACAGTAACACTTGTTCAGACGAAAGAAAGCACAGAGCCCCAGATTTGCTGTTGTCCTGGAGAGCTTGCAGAGCACTGGGGAAAGGCAGGCAGAGAATTCCCTGCTAGCACCTTCTCTGTGCCTGGGAAGCAGAAGTGTTCACATTGCTTCGCAGAATCACTTTTGTGCAGAAAACAGTAACACTTGGTCAGAACGAAAGAAAGCACAGAGCCCCAGATTTTATGTTGTCCTGGAGAGCTTGCAGAGCACTGGGGAAAGGCAGGCAGAGAATTCCCTGCTAGCACCTTCTCTGTGCCTGGGAAGCAGACGTCTTCACATTGCTTCGCAGAATCGCTTTTGTGCAGAAAACAGTAACACTTGTTCAGACGAAAGAAAGCACAGAGCCCCAGATTTTATGTTGTCCTGGAGAGCTTGCAGAGCACTGGGGAAAGGCAGGCAGAGAATTCCCTGCTAGCACCTTCTCTGTGCCTCGGAAGCAGAAATGTTCCCATTGCTTCGCAGAATCACTTTTGTGCAGAAAACTATAACACTTGTTCAGAACGAAAGAAAGCACAGAGCCCCAGATTCTATGTTGTCCTGGAGAGCTTGCAGAGCACTGGGGAAAAGCAGGCAGAGAATTCCCTGCTAGCACCTTCTCTGTGCCTGGGAAACAGAAGTGTTCACATTGCTTCGCAGAATCGCTTTTGTGCAGAAACCAGTAACACTTGTTCAGAACGAAAGAAAGCACAGAGCCCCAGATTTTATGTTGTCCTGGAGAGCTTGCAGAGCACTGGGGAAAGGCAGGCAGAGAATTCCCTGCTAGCACGTTCTCTGTTCCTGGGAAACAGAAGTGTTCACATTGCTTCGCAGAATCGCTTTTGTGCAGAAAACAGTAACACTTGTTCAGAACAAAAGAAAGCACAGAGCCCCAGATTTTATGTTGTCCTGGAGAGCTTGCAGAGCACTGGGGAAAGGCAGGCAGAGAATTCCCTGCTAGCACCTTCTCTGTGCCTGTTCACATTGCTTCGCAGAATCGCTTTTGTGCAGAAAACAGTAACACTTGTTCAGAACAAAAGAAAGCACAGAGCCCCAGATTTTATGTTGTCCTGGAGAGCTTGCAGAGCACTGGGGAAAGGCAGGCAGAGAATTCCCTGCTAGCACGTTCTCTGTTCCTGGGAAACAGAAGTGTTCACATTGCTTCGCAGAATCGCTTTTGTGCAGAAAACAGTAACACTTGTTCACAACGAAAGAAAGCACAGAGCCCCAGATTTTATGTTGTCCTGGAGAGCTTGCAGAGCACTGGGGAAAAGCAGGCAGAGAATTCCCTGCTAGCACCTTCTCTGTGCCTGGGAAACAGAAGTGTTCCCATTGCTTCGCAGAATCGCTTTTGTGCAGAAAACAGTAACACTTGTTCAGAACGAAAGAAAGCACAGAGCCCCAGATTTTATGTTGTCCTGGAGAGCTTGCAGAGCACTGGGGAAAGGCAGGCAGAGAATTCCCTGCTAGCACCTTCTCTGTGCCTGGGAAGCAGACGTCTTCACATTGCTTCGCAGAATCGCTTTTGTGCAGAAAACAATAACACTTGTTCAGAACGAAAGAAAGCACAGAGCCCCAGATTTTATGTTGTCCTGGAGAGCTTGCAGAGCACTGGGGAAAAGCAGGCAGAGAATTCCCTGCTAGCACGTTCTCTGTGCCTGGGAAACAGAAGTGTTCACATTGCTTCGCAGAATCGCTTTTGGGCAGAAAACAGTAACACTTGTTCAGAACGAAAGAAAGCACAGAGCCCCAGATTTTATGTTGTCCTGGAGAGCTTGCAGAGCACTGGGGAAAGGCAGGCAGAGAATTCCCTGCTAGCACCTTCTCTGTGCCTGTTCACATTGCTTCGCAGAATCGCTTTTGTGCAGAAAACAGTAACACTTGTTCAGACGAAAGAAAGCACAGAGCCCCAGATTTGCTGTTGTCCTGGAGAGCTTGCAGAGCACTGGGGAAAGGCAGGCAGAGAATTCCCTGCTAGCACCTTCTCTGTGCCTGGGAAGCAGAAGTGTTCACATTGCTTCGCAGAATCACTTTTGTGCAGAAAACAGTAACACTTGGTCAGAACGAAAGAAAGCACAGAGCCCCAGATTTTATGTTGTCCTGGAGAGCTTGCAGAGCACTGGGGAAAGGCAGGCAGAGAATTCCCTGCTAGCACCTTCTCTGTGCCTGGGAAGCAGACGTCTTCACATTGCTTCGCAGAATCGCTTTTGTGCAGAAAACAGTAACACTTGTTCAGACGAAAGAAAGCACAGAGCCCCAGATTTTATGTTGTCCTGGAGAGCTTGCAGAGCACTGGGGAAAGGCAGGCAGAGAATTCCCTGCTAGCACCTTCTCTGTGCCTCGGAAGCAGAAATGTTCCCATTGCTTCGCAGAATCACTTTTGTGCAGAAAACTATAACACTTGTTCAGAACGAAAGAAAGCACAGAGCCCCAGATTCTATGTTGTCCTGGAGAGCTTGCAGAGCACTGGGGAAAAGCAGGCAGAGAATTCCCTGCTAGCACCTTCTCTGTGCCTGGGAAACAGAAGTGTTCACATTGCTTCGCAGAATCGCTTTTGTGCAGAAACCAGTAACACTTGTTCAGAACGAAAGAAAGCACAGAGCCCCAGATTTTATGTTGTCCTGGAGAGCTTGCAGAGCACTGGGGAAAGGCAGGCAGAGAATTCCCTGCTAGCACGTTCTCTGTTCCTGGGAAACAGAAGTGTTCACATTGCTTCGCAGAATCGCTTTTGTGCAGAAAACAGTAACACTTGTTCAGAACAAAAGAAAGCACAGAGCCCCAGATTTTATGTTGTCCTGGAGAGCTTGCAGAGCACTGGGGAAAGGCAGGCAGAGAATTCCCTGCTAGCACCTTCTCTGTGCCTGTTCACATTGATTCGCAGAATCGCTTTTGTGCAGAAAACAGTAACACTTGTTCAGAACAAAAGAAAGCACAGAGCCCCAGATTTTATGTTGTCCTGGAGAGCTTGCAGAGCACTGGGGAAAGGCAGGCAGAGAATTCCCTGCTAGCACGTTCTCTGTTCCTGGGAAACAGAAGTGTTCACATTGCTTCGCAGAATCGCTTTTGTGCAGAAAACAGTAACACTTGTTCACAACGAAAGAAAGCACAGAGCCCCAGATTTTATGTTGTCCTGGAGAGCTTGCAGAGCACTGGGGAAAAGCAGGCAGAGAATTCCCTGCTAGCACCTTCTCTGTGCCTGGGAAACAGAAGTGTTCCCATTGCTTCGCAGAATCGCTTTTGTGCAGAAAACAGTAACACTTGTTCAGAACGAAAGAAAGCACAGAGCCCCAGATTTTATGTTGTCCTGGAGAGCTTGCAGAGCACTGGGGAAAAGCAGGCAGAGAATTCCCTGCTAGCACCTTCTCTGTGCCTGGGAAACAGAAGTGTTCACATTGCTTCGCAGAATCGCTTTTGGGCAGAAAACAGTAACACTTGTTCAGAACGAAAGAAAGCACAGAGCCCCAGATTTTATGTTGTCCTGGAGAGCTTGCAGAGCACTGGGGAAAGGCAGGCAGAGAATTCCCTGCTAGCACCTTCTCTGTGCCTGTTCACATTGCTTCGCAGAATCGCTTTTGTGCAGAAAACAGTAACACTTGTTCAGAACAAAAGAAAGCACAGAGCCCCAGATTTTATGTTGTCCTGGAGAGCTTGCAGAGCACTGGGGAAAGGCAGGCAGAGAATTCCCTGCTAGTACCTTCTCTGTTCCTGGGAAACAGAAGTGTTCACATTGCTTCGCAGAATCGCTTTTGTGCAGAAAACAGTAACACTTGTTCAGAACGAAAGAAAGCACAGAGCCCCAGATTTTATGTTGTCCTGGAGAGCTTGCAGAGCACTGGGGAAAAGCAGGCAGAGAATTCCCTGGTAGCACCTTCTCTGTGCCTGGGAAACAGAAGTGTTCACATTGCTTCGCAGAATCGCTTTTGTGCAGAAAACAGTAACACTTGTTCAGAACGAAAGAAAGCACAGAGCCCCAGATTTGTTGTTTTCCTGGAGAGCTTGCAGAGCACTGGGGAAAGGCAGGCAGAGAATTCCCTGCTAGCACCTTCTCTGTGCCTGTTCACATTGCTTCGCAGAATCGCTTTTGTGCAGAAAACAGTAACACTTGTTCAGACGAAAGAAAGCACAGAGCCCCAGATTTTATGTTGTCCTGGAGAGCTTGCAGAGCACTGGGGAAAAGCAGGCAGAGAATTCCCTGCTAGCACCTTCTCTGTGCCTGGGAAACAGAAGTGTTCACATTGCTTCGCAGAATCGCTTTTGTGTAGAAAACAATAACACTTGTTCAGAACGAAAGAAAGCACAGAGCCCCAGATTTTATGTTGTCCTGGAGAGCTTGCAGAGCACTGGGGAAAAGCAGGCAGAGAATTCCCTGCTAGCACCTTCTCTGTGCCTGGGAAACAGAAGTGTTCACATTGCTTCGCTGAATCGCTTTTGTGTAGAAAACAATAACACTTGGTCAGAACGAAAGAAAGCACAGAGCCCCAGATTTTATGTTGTCCTGGAGAGCTTGCAGAGCACTGGGGAAAGGCAGGCAGAGAATTCCCTGCTAGCACCTTCTCTGTGCCTGGGAAACAGAAGTGTTCCCATTGCTTCGCAGAATCGCTTTTGTGCAGAAAACAGTAACACTTGTTCAGAACGAAAGAAAGCACAGAGCCCCAGATTTGCTGTTGTCCTGGAGAACTTGCAGAGCACTGGGGAAAGGCAGGCAGAGAATTCCCTGCTAGCACCTTTTCTGTGCCTGTTCACACTGCTTGGCAGAATCGCTTTTGTGCAGAAAACAGTAACACTTGTTCAGAACAAAAGAAAGCACAGAGCCCCAGATTTTATGTTGTCCTGGAGAGCTTGCAGAGCACTGGGGAAAAGCAGGCAGAGAATTCCCTGCTAGCACCTTCTCTGTGCCTGGGAAACAGAAGTGTTCACATTGCTTCGCAGAATCGCTTTTGTGCAGAAAATAGTAACACTTGTTCACAATGAAAGAAAGCACAGAGCCCCAGATTTTATGTTGTCCTGGAGAGCTTGCAGAGCACTGGGGAAAAGCAGGCAGAGAATTCCCTGCTAGCACCTTCTCTGTTCCTGGGAAACAGAAGTGTTCATATTGCTTCGCAGAATCGCTTTTGTGCAGAAAACAGTAACACTTGTTCAGAACAAAAGAAAGCACAGAGCCCCAGATTTTATGTTGTCCTGGAGAGCTTGCAGAGCACTGGGGAAAGGCAGGCAGAGAATTCCCTGCTAGCACCTTCTCTGTGCCTGTTCACATTGCTTGGCAGAATCGCTTTTGTGCAGAAAACAGTAACACTTGTTCAGAACAAAAGAAAGCACAGAGCCCCAGATTTTATGTTGTCCTGGAGAGCTTGCAGAGCACTGGGGAAAGGCAGGCAGAGAATTCCCTGCTAGCACGTTCTCTGTTCCTGGGAAACAGAAGTGTTCACATTGCTTCGCAGAATCGCTTTTGTGCAGAAAACAGTAACACTTGTTCACAACGAAAGAAAGCACAGAGCCCCAGATTTTATGTTGTCCTGGAGAGCTTGCAGAGCACTGGGGAAAAGCAGGCAGAGAATTCCCTGCTAGCACCTTCTCTGTGCCTGGGAAACAGAAGTGTTCCCATTGCTTCGCAGAATCGCTTTTGTGCAGAAAACAGTAACACTTGTTCAGAACGAAAGAAAGCACAGAGCCCCAGATTTTATGTTGTCCTGGAGAGCTTGCAGAGCACTGGGGAAAGGCAGGCAGAGAATTCCCTGCTAGCACCTTCTCTGTGCCTGGGAAGCAGACGTCTTCACATTGCTTCGCAGAATCGCTTTTGTGCAGAAAACAATAACACTTGTTCAGAACGAAAGAAAGCACAGAGCCCCAGATTTTATGTTGTCCTGGAGAGCTTGCAGAGCACTGGGGAAAAGCAGGCAGAGAATTCCCTGCTAGCACGTTCTCTGTGCCTGGGAAACAGAAGTGTTCACATTGCTTCGCAGAATCGCTTTTGGGCAGAAAACAGTAACACTTGTTCAGAACGAAAGAAAGCACAGAGCCCCAGATTTTATGTTGTCCTGGAGAGCTTGCAGAGCACTGGGGAAAGGCAGGCAGAGAATTCCCTGCTAGCACCTTCTCTGTGCCTGTTCACATTGCTTCGCAGAATCGCTTTTGTGCAGAAAAC
This sequence comes from Strix uralensis, assembly GCF_047716275.1. Taxonomy (NCBI): domain Eukaryota; kingdom Metazoa; phylum Chordata; class Aves; order Strigiformes; family Strigidae; genus Strix; species Strix uralensis. The sequence continues at coordinate 253,793 of NW_027436765.1, forward strand.
AGTAACACTTGTTCAGACGAAAGAAAGCACAGAGCCCCAGATTTGCTGTTGTCCTGGAGAGCTTGCAGAGCACTGGGGAAAGGCAGGCAGAGAATTCCCTGCTAGCACCTTCTCTGTGCCTGGGAAGCAGAAGTGTTCACATTGCTTCGCAGAATCACTTTTGTGCAGAAAACAGTAACACTTGTTCAGAACGAAAGAAAGCACAGAGCCCCAGATTCTATGTTGTCCTGGAGAGCTTGCAGAGCACTGGGGAAAAGCAGGCAGAGAATTCCCTGCTAGCACCTTCTCTGTGCCTGGGAAACAGAAGTGTTCACATTGCTTCGCAGAATCGCTTTTGTGCAGAAAACAGTAACACTTGGTCAGAACGAAAGAAAGCACAGAGCCCCAGATTTTATGTTGTCCTGGAGAGCTTGCAGAGCACTGGGGAAAGGCAGGCAGAGAATTCCCTGCTAGCACCTTCTCTGTGCCTGGGAAACAGAAGTGTTCCCATTGCTTCGCAGAATCGCTTTTGTGCAGAAAACAGTAACACTTGTTCAGAACGAAAGAAAGCACAGAGCCCCAGATTTGCTGTTGTCCTGGAGAACTTGCAGAGCACTGGGGAAAAGCAGGCAGAGAATTCCCTGCTAGCACCTTCTCTGTGCCTGGGAAACAGAAGTGTTCACATTGCTTCGCAGAATCGCTTTTGTGCAGAAAACAGTAACACTTGTTCACAATGAAAGAAAGCACAGAGCCCCAGATTTTATGTTGTCCTGGAGAGCTTGCAGAGCACTGGGGAAAAGCAGGCAGAGAATTCCCTGCTAGCACCTTCTCTGTTCCTGGGAAACAGAAGTTTTCATATTGCTTCGCAGAATCGCTTTTGTGCAGAAAACAGTAACACTTGTTCAGAACAAAAGAAAGCACAGAGCCCCAGATTTTATGTTGTCCTGGAGAGCTTGCAGAGCACTGGGGAAAGGCAGGCAGAGAATTCCCTGCTAGCACCTTCTCTGTGCCTGTTCACATTGCTTCGCAGAATCGCTTTTGTGCAGAAAACAGTAACACTTGTTCAGAACAAAAGAAAGCACAGAGCCCCAGATTTTATGTTGTCCTGGAGAGCTTGCAGAGCACTGGGGAAAGGCAGGCAGAGAATTCCCTGCTAGCACGTTCTCTGTTCCTGGGAAACAGAAGTGTTCACATTGCTTCGCAGAATCGCTTTTGTGCAGAAAACAGTAACACTTGTTCACAACGAAAGAAAGCACAGAGCCCCAGATTTTATGTTGTCCTGGAGAGCTTGCAGAGCACTGGGGAAAAGCAGGCAGAGAATTCCCTGCTAGCACCTTCTCTGTGCCTGGGAAACAGAAGTGTTCCCATTGCTTCGCAGAATCGCTTTTGTGCAGAAAACAGTAACACTTGTTCAGAACGAAAGAAAGCACAGAGCCCCAGATTTTATGTTGTCCTGGAGAGCTTGCAGAGCACTGGGGAAAGGCAGGCAGAGAATTCCCTGCTAGCACCTTCTCTGTGCCTGGGAAGCAGACGTCTTCACATTGCTTCGCAGAATCGCTTTTGTGCAGAAAACAATAACACTTGTTCAGAACGAAAGAAAGCACAGAGCCCCAGATTTTATGTTGTCCTGGAGAGCTTGCAGAGCACTGGGGAAAAGCAGGCAGAGAATTCCCTGCTAGCACGTTCTCTGTGCCTGGGAAACAGAAGTGTTCACATTGCTTCGCAGAATCGCTTTTGGGCAGAAAACAGTAACACTTGTTCAGAACGAAAGAAAGCACAGAGCCCCAGATTTTATGTTGTCCTGGAGAGCTTGCAGAGCACTGGGGAAAGGCAGGCAGAGAATTCCCTGCTAGCACCTTCTCTGTGCCTGTTCACATTGCTTCGCAGAATCGCTTTTGTGCAGAAAACAGTAACACTTGTTCAGACGAAAGAAAGCACAGAGCCCCAGATTTGCTGTTGTCCTGGAGAGCTTGCAGAGCACTGGGGAAAGGCAGGCAGAGAATTCCCTGCTAGCACCTTCTCTGTGCCTGGGAAGCAGAAGTGTTCACATTGCTTCGCAGAATCACTTTTGTGCAGAAAACAGTAACACTTGGTCAGAACGAAAGAAAGCACAGAGCCCCAGATTTTATGTTGTCCTGGAGAGCTTGCAGAGCACTGGGGAAAGGCAGGCAGAGAATTCCCTGCTAGCACCTTCTCTGTGCCTGGGAAGCAGACGTCTTCACATTGCTTCGCAGAATCGCTTTTGTGCAGAAAACAGTAACACTTGTTCAGACGAAAGAAAGCACAGAGCCCCAGATTTTATGTTGTCCTGGAGAGCTTGCAGAGCACTGGGGAAAGGCAGGCAGAGAATTCCCTGCTAGCACCTTCTCTGTGCCTCGGAAGCAGAAATGTTCCCATTGCTTCGCAGAATCACTTTTGTGCAGAAAACTATAACACTTGTTCAGAACGAAAGAAAGCACAGAGCCCCAGATTCTATGTTGTCCTGGAGAGCTTGCAGAGCACTGGGGAAAAGCAGGCAGAGAATTCCCTGCTAGCACCTTCTCTGTGCCTGGGAAACAGAAGTGTTCACATTGCTTCGCAGAATCGCTTTTGTGCAGAAACCAGTAACACTTGTTCAGAACGAAAGAAAGCACAGAGCCCCAGATTTTATGTTGTCCTGGAGAGCTTGCAGAGCACTGGGGAAAGGCAGGCAGAGAATTCCCTGCTAGCACGTTCTCTGTTCCTGGGAAACAGAAGTGTTCACATTGCTTCGCAGAATCGCTTTTGTGCAGAAAACAGTAACACTTGTTCAGAACAAAAGAAAGCACAGAGCCCCAGATTTTATGTTGTCCTGGAGAGCTTGCAGAGCACTGGGGAAAGGCAGGCAGAGAATTCCCTGCTAGCACCTTCTCTGTGCCTGTTCACATTGCTTCGCAGAATCGCTTTTGTGCAGAAAACAGTAACACTTGTTCAGAACAAAAGAAAGCACAGAGCCCCAGATTTTATGTTGTCCTGGAGAGCTTGCAGAGCACTGGGGAAAGGCAGGCAGAGAATTCCCTGCTAGCACGTTCTCTGTTCCTGGGAAACAGAAGTGTTCACATTGCTTCGCAGAATCGCTTTTGTGCAGAAAACAGTAACACTTGTTCAGAACGAAAGAAAGCACAGAGCCCCAGATTTTATGTTGTCCTGGAGAGCTTGCAGAGCACTGGGGAAAGGCAGGCAGAGAATTCCCTGCTAGCACCTTCTCTGTGCCTGGGAAGCAGACGTCTTCACATTGCTTCGCAGAATCGCTTTTGTGCAGAAAACAATAACACTTGTTCAGAACGAAAGAAAGCACAGAGCCCCAGATTTTATGTTGTCCTGGAGAGCTTGCAGAGCACTGGGGAAAAGCAGGCAGAGAATTCCCTGCTAGCACGTTCTCTGTGCCTGGGAAACAGAAGTGTTCACATTGCTTCGCAGAATCGCTTTTGGGCAGAAAACAGTAACACTTGTTCAGAACGAAAGAAAGCACAGAGCCCCAGATTTTATGTTGTCCTGGAGAGCTTGCAGAGCACTGGGGAAAGGCAGGCAGAGAATTCCCTGCTAGCACCTTCTCTGTGCCTGTTCACATTGCTTCGCAGAATCGCTTTTGTGCAGAAAACAGTAACACTTGTTCAGACGAAAGAAAGCACAGAGCCCCAGATTTGCTGTTGTCCTGGAGAGCTTGCAGAGCACTGGGGAAAGGCAGGCAGAGAATTCCCTGCTAGCACCTTCTCTGTGCCTGGGAAGCAGAAGTGTTCACATTGCTTCGCAGAATCGCTTTTGTGCAGAAAACAGTAACACTTGGTCAGAACGAAAGAAAGCACAGAGCCCCAGATTTTATGTTGTCCTGGAGAGCTTGCAGAGCACTGGGGAAAGGCAGGCAGAGAATTCCCTGCTAGCACCTTCTCTGTGCCTGGGAAGCAGACGTCTTCACATTGCTTCGCAGAATCGCTTTTGTGCAGAAAACAGTAACACTTGTTCAGACGAAAGAAAGCACAGAGCCCCAGATTTTATGTTGTCCTGGAGAGCTTGCAGAGCACTGGGGAAAGGCAGGCAGAGAATTCCCTGCTAGCACCTTCTCTGTGCCTCGGAAGCAGAAATGTTCCCATTGCTTCGCAGAATCACTTTTGTGCAGAAAACTATAACACTTGTTCAGAACGAAAGAAAGCACAGAGCCCCAGATTCTATGTTGTCCTGGAGAGCTTGCAGAGCACTGGGGAAAAGCAGGCAGAGAATTCCCTGCTAGCACCTTCTCTGTGCCTGGGAAACAGAAGTGTTCACATTGCTTCGCAGAATCGCTTTTGTGCAGAAACCAGTAACACTTGTTCAGAACGAAAGAAAGCACAGAGCCCCAGATTTTATGTTGTCCTGGAGAGCTTGCAGAGCACTGGGGAAAGGCAGGCAGAGAATTCCCTGCTAGCACCTTCTCTGTGCCTGGGAAGCAGAAGTGTTCACATTGCTTCGCAGAATCACTTTTGTGCAGAAAACAGTAACACTTGTTCAGAACGAAAGAAAGCACAGAGCCCCAGATTCTATGTTGTCCTGGAGAGCTTGCAGAGCACTGGGGAAAAGCAGGCAGAGAATTCCCTGCTAGCACCTTCTCTGTGCCTGGGAAAAAGAAGTGTTCACATTGCTTCGCAGAATCGCTTTTGTGCAGAAAACAGTAACACTTGTTCACAATGAAAGAAAGCACAGAGCCCCAGATTTTATGTTGTCCTGGAGAGCTTGCAGAGCACTGGGGAAAAGCAGGCAGAGAATTCCCTGCTAGCACCTTCTCTGTTCCTGGGAAACAGAAGTGTTCATATTGCTTGGCAGAATCGCTTTTGTGCAGAAAACAGTAACAATTGTTCAGAACGAAAGAAAGCACAGAGCCCCAGATTTTATGTTGTCCTGGAGAGCTTGCAGAGCACTGGGGAAAAGAAGGCAGAGAATTCCCTGCTAGCACCTTCTCTGTGCCTGGGAAACAGAAGTGTTCACATTGCTTCGCAGAATCGCTTTTGGGCAGAAAACAGTAACACTTGTTCAGAACGAAAGAAAGCACAGAGCCCCAGATTTTATGTTGTCCTGGAGAGCTTGCAGAGCACTGGGGAAAGGCAGGCAGAGAATTCCCTGCTAGCACCTTCTCTGTGCCTGTTCACATTGCTTCGCAGAATCGCTTTTGTGCAGAAAACAGTAACACTTGTTCAGAACAAAAGAAAGCACAGAGCCCCAGATTTTATGTTGTCCTGGAGAGCTTGCAGAGCACTGGGGAAAGGCAGGCAGAGAATTCCCTGCTAGCACGTTCTCTGTTCCTGGGAAACAGAAGTGTTCACATTGCTTCGCAGAATCGCTTTTGTGCAGAAAACAGTAACACTTGTTCAGAACGAAAGAAAGCACAGAGCCCCAGATTCTATGTTGTCCTGGAGAGCTTGCAGAGCACTGGGGAAAGGCAGGCAGAGAATTCCCTGCTAGCACCTTCTCTGTGCCTGGGAAACAGAAGTGTTCACATTGCTTCGCAGAATCGCTTTTGTGCAGAAAACAGTAACACTTGTTCAGAACGAAAGAAAGCACAGAGCCCCAGATTTGCTGTTGTCCTGGAGAACTTGCAGAGCACTGGGGAAAGGCAGGCAGAGAATTCCCTGCTAGCACCTTTTCTGTGCCTGTTCACACTGCTTGGCAGAATCGCTTTTGTGCAGAAAACAGTAACACTTGTTCAGAACGAAAGAAAGCACAGAGCCCCAGATTTTATGTTGTCCTGGAGAGCTTGCAGAGCACTGGGGAAAAGCAGGCAGAGAATTCCCTGCTAGCACCTTCTCTGTGCCTGGGAAACAGAAGTGTTCACATTGCTTCGCAGCATCGCTTTTGTGCAGAAAACAGTAACACTTGTTCACAATGAAAGAAAGCACAGAGCCCCAGATTTTATGTTGTCCTGGAGAGCTTGCAGAGCACTGGGGAAAAGCAGGCAGAGAATTCCCTGCTAGCACCTTCTCTGTTCCTGGGAAACAGAAGTGTTCATATTGCTTCGCAGAATCGCTTTTGTGCAGAAAACAGTAACACTTGTTCAGAACAAAAGAAAGCACAGAGCCCCAGATTTTATGTTGTCCTGGAGAGCTTGCAGAGCACTGGGGAAAGGCAGGCAGAGAATTCCCTGCTAGCACCTTCTCTGTGCCTGTTCACATTGCTTCGCAGAATCGCTTTTGTGCAGAAAACAGTAACACTTGTTCAGAACAAAAGAAAGCACAGAGCCCCAGATTTTATGTTGTCCTGGAGAGCTTGCAGAGCACTGGGGAAAGGCAGGCAGAGAATTCCCTGCTAGCACCTTCTCTGTGCCTGGGAAACAGAAGTGTTCCCATTGCTTCGCAGAATCGCTTTTGTGCAGAAAACAGTAACACTTGTTCAGAACGAAAGAAAGCACAGAGCCCCAGATTTTATGTTGTCCTGGAGAGATTGCAGAGCACTGGGGAAAAGCAGGCAGAGAATTCCCTGCTAGCACCTTCTCTGTGCCTGTTCACATTGCTTCGCAGGATCGCTTTTGTGCAGAAAACAGTAACACTTGTTCAGACGAAAGAAAGCACAGAGCCCCAGATTTGCTGTTGTCCTGGAGAGCTTGCAGAGCACTGGGGAAAGGCAGGCAGAGAATTCCCTGCTAGCACCTTCTCTGTTCCTGGGAAGCAGAAGTGTTCACATTGCTTCGCAGAATCACTTTTGTGCAGAAAACAGTAACACTTGTTCAGAACGAAAGAAAGCACAGAGCCCCAGATTCTATGTTGTCCTGGAGAGCTTGCAGAGCACTGGGGAAAAGCAGGCAGAGAATTCCCTGCTAGCACCTTCTCTGTGCCTGGGAAACAGAAGTGTTCACATTGCTTCGCAGAATCGCTTTTGTGCAGAAAACAGTAACACTTGGTCAGAACGAAAGAAAGCACAGAGCCCCAGATTTTATGTTGTCCTGGAGAGCTTGCAGAGCACTGGGGAAAGGCAGGCAGAGAATTCCCTGCTAGCACCTTCTCTGTGCCTGTTCACATTGCTTCGCAGAATCGCTTTTGTGCAGAAAACAGTAACACTTGTTCAGAACAAAAGAAAGCACAGAGCCCCAGATTTTATGTTGTCCTGGAGAGCTTGCAGAGCACTGGGGAAAGGCAGGCAGAGAATTCCCTGCTAGCACGTTCTCTGTTCCTGGGAAACAGAAGTGTTCACATTGCTTCGCAGAATCGCTTTTGTGCAGAAAACAGTAACACTTGTTCAGAACGAAAGAAAGCACAGAGCCCCAGATTTGCTGTTGTCCTGGAGAACTTGCAGAGCACTGGGGAAAGGCAGGCAGAGAATTCCCTGCTAGCACCTTTTCTGTGCCTGTTCACACTGCTTGGCAGAATCGCTTTTGTGCAGAAAACAGTAACACTTGTTCAGAACAAAAGAAAGCACAGAGCCCCAGATTTTATGTTGTCCTGGAGAGCTTGCAGAGCACTGGGGAAAAGCAGGCAGAGAATTCCCTGCTAGCACCTTCTCTGTGCCTGGGAAACAGAAGTGTTCACATTGCTTCGCAGAATCGCTTTTGTGCAGAAAACAGTAACACTTGTTCACAATGAAAGAAAGCACAGAGCCCCAGATTTTATGTTGTCCTGGAGAGCTTGCAGAGCACTGGGGAAAAGCAGGCAGAGAATTCCCTGCTAGCACCTTCTCTTTTCCTGGGAAACAGAAGTGTTCATATTGCTTCGCAGAATCGCTTTTGTGCAGAAAACTGTAACACTTGTTCAGAACAAAAGAAAGCACAGAGCCCCAGATTTTATGTTGTCCTGGAGAGCTTGCAGAGCACTGGGGAAAGGCAGGCAGAGAATTCCCTGCTAACACCTTCTCTGTGCCTGTTCACATCGCTTCGCAGAATCGCTTTTGTGCAGAAAACAGTAACACTTGTTCAGAACAAAAGAAAGCACAGAGCCCCAGATTTTATGTTGTCCTGGGGAGCTTGCAGAGCACTGGGGAAAGGCAGGCAGAGAATTCCCTGCTAGCACGTTCTCTGTTCCTTGGAAACAGAAGTGTTCACATTGCTTCGCAGAATCGCTTTTGTGCAGAAAACAGTAACACTTGTTCACAACGAAAGAAAGCACAGAGCCCCAGATTTTATGTTGTCCTGGAGAGCTTGCAGAGCACTGGGGAAAAGCAGGCAGAGAATTCCCTGCTAGCACCTTCTCTGTGCCTGGGAAACAGAAGTGTTCCCATTGCTTCGCAGAATCGCTTTTGTGCAGAAAACAGTAACACTTGTTCAGAACGAAAGAAAGCACAGAGCCCCAGATTTTATGTTGTCCTGGAGAGCTTGCAGAGCACTGGGGAAAGGCAGGCAGAGAATTCCCTGCTAGCACCTTCTCTGTGCCTGGGAAGCAGACGTCTTCACATTGCTTCGCAGAATCGCTTTTGTGCAGAAAACAATAACACTTGTTCAGAACGAAAGAAAGCACAGAGCCCCAGATTTTATGTTGTCCTGGAGAGCTTGCAGAACACTGGGGAAAAGCAGGCAGAGAATTCCCTGCTAGCACCTTCTCTGTGCCTGGGAAGCAGAAGTGTTCACATTGCTTCGCAGAATCGCTTTTGTGCAGAAAACAGTAACAGTTGTTCAGAACGAAAGAAAGCACAGAGCCCCAGATTTTATGTTGTCCTGGAGAGCTTGCAGAGCACTGGGGAAAGGCAGGCAGAGAATTCCCTGCTAGCACCTTCTCTGTGCCTGTTCACATTGCTTCGCAGAATCGCTTTTGTGCAGAAAACAGTAACACTTGTTCAGACGAAAGAAAGCACAGAGCCCCAGATTTTATGTTGTCCTGGAGAGCTTGCAGAGCACTGGGGAAAGGCAGGCAGAGAATTCCCTGCTAGCACCTTCTCTGTGCCTCGGAAGCAGAAATGTTCACATTGCTTCGCAGAATCACTTTTGTGCAGAAAACAGTAACACTTGTTCAGAACGAAAGAAAGCACAGAGCCCCAGATTCTATGTTGTCCTGGAGAGCTTGCAGAGCACTGGGGAAAAGCAGGCAGAGAATTCCCTGCTAGCACCTTCTCTGTGCCTGGGAAACAGAAGTGTTCACATTGCTTCGCAGAATCGCTTTTGTGCAGAAAACAGTAACACTTGTTCAGAACGAAAGAAAGCACAGAGCCCCAGATTTTATGTTGTCCTGGAGAGCTTGCAGAGCACTGGGGAAAGGCAGGCAGAGAATTCCCTGCTAGCACCTTCTCTGTGCCTGGGAAGCAGAAGTGTTCACATTGCTTCGCAGAATCACTTTTGTGCAGAAAACAGTAACACTTGTTCAGAACGAAAGAAAGCACAGAGCCCCAGATTCTATGTTGTCCTGGAGAGCTTGCAGAGCACTGGGGAAAAGCAGGCAGAGAATTCCCTGCTAGCACCTTCTCTGTGCCTGGGAAACAGAAGTGTTCACATTGCTTCGCAGAATCGCTTTTGTGCAGAAAACAGTAACACTTGTTCACAATGAAAGAAAGCACAGAGCCCCAGATTTTATGTTGTCCTGGAGAGCTTGCAGAGCACTGGGGAAAAGCAGGCAGAGAATTCCCTGCTAGCACCTTCTCTGTTCCTGGGAAACAGAAGTGTTCATATTGCTTCGCAGAATCGCTTTTGTGCAGAAAACAGTAACACTTGTTCAGAACGAAAGAAAGCACAGAGCCCCAGATTTTATGTTGTCCTGGAGAGCTTGCAGAGCACTGGGGAAAAGAAGGCAGAGAATTCCCTGCTAGCACCTTCTCTGTGCCTGGGAAACAGAAGTGTTCACATTGCTTCGCAGAATCGCTTTTGGGCAGAAAACAGTAACACTTGTTCAGAACGAAAGAAAGCACAGAGCCCCAGATTTTATGTTGTCCTGGAGAGCTTGCAGAGCACTGGGGAAAGGCAGGCAGAGAATTCCCTGCTAGCACCTTCTCTGTGCCTGTTCACATTGCTTCGCAGAATCGCTTTTGTGCAGAAAACAGTAACACTTGTTCAGACGAAAGAAAGCACAGAGCCCCAGATTTGCTGTTGTCCTGGAGAGCTTGCAGAGCACTGGGGAAGGGCAGGCAGAGAATTCCCTGCTAGCACCTTCTCTGTGCCTGGGAAGCAGAAGTGTTCACATTGCTTCGCAGAATCACTTTTGTGCAGAAAACAGTAACACTTGTTCAGAACGAAAGGAAGCACAGAGCCCCAGATTCTATGTTGTCCTGGAGAGCTTGCAGAGCACTGGGGAAAAGCAGGCAGAGAATTCCCTGCTAGCACCTTCTCTGTGCCTGGGAAACAGAAGTGTTCACATTGCTTCGCAGAATCGCTTTTGTGCAGAAAACAGTAACACTTGTTCAGAACGAAAGAAAGCACAGAGCCCCAGATTTTATGTTGTCCTGGAGAGCTTGCAGAGCACTGGGGAAAGGCAGGCAGAGAATTCCCTGCTAGCACCTTCTCTGTGCCTGTTCACATTGCTTCGCAGAATCGCTTTTGTGCAGAAAACAGTAACACTTGTTCAGAACAAAAGAAAGCACAGAGCCCCAGATTTTATGTTGTCCTGGAGAGCTTGCAGAGCACTGGGGAAAGGCAGGCAGAGAATTCCCTGCTAGCACGTTCTCTGTTCCTGGGAAACAGAAGTGTTCACATTGCTTCGCAGAATCGCTTTTGTGCAGAAAACAGTAACACTTGTTCAGAACGAAAGAAAGCACAGAGCCCCAGATTCTATGTTGTCCTGGAGAGCTTGCAGAGCACTGGGGAAAGGCAGGCAGAGAATTCCCTGCTAGCACCTTCTCTGTGCCTCGGAAGCAGAAATGTTCACATTGCTTCGCAGAATCACTTTTGTGCAGAAAACAGTAACACTTGTTCAGAACGAAAGAAAGCACAGAGCCCCAGATTCTATGTTGTCCTGGAGAGCTTGCAAGCACTGGGGAAAAGCAGGCAGAGAATTCCCTGCTAGCACCTTCTCTGTGCCTGGGAAACAGAAGTGTTCACATTGCTTCGCAGAATCGCTTTTGTGCAGAAAACAGTAACACTTGTTCAGAACGAAAGAAAGCACAGAGCCCCAGATTTGCTGTTGTCCTGGAGAACTTGCAGAGCACTGGGGAAAGGCAGGCAGAGAATTCCCTGCTAGCACCTTTTCTGTGCCTGTTCACACTGCTTGGCAGAATCGCTTTTGTGCAGAAAACAGTGACACTTGTTCAGAACAAAAGAAAGCACAGAGCCCCAGATTTTATGTTGTCCTGGAGAGCTTGCAGAGCACTGGGGAAAAGCAGGCAGAGAATTCCCTGCTAGCACCTTCTCTGTGCCTGGGAAACAGAAGTGTTCACATTGCTTCGCAGAATCGCTTTTGTGCAGAAAACAGTAACACTTGTTCACAATGAAAGAAAGCACAGAGCCCCAGATTTTATGTTGTCCTGGAGAGCTTGCAGAGCACTGGGGAAAAGCAGGCAGAGAATTCCCTGCTAGCACCTTCTCTGTTCCTGGGAAACAGAAGTGTTCATATTGCTTCGCAGAATCGCTTTTGTGCAGAAAACAGTAACACTTGTTCAGAACAAAAGAAAGCACAGAGCCCCAGATTTTATGTTGTCCTGGAGAGCTTGCAGAGCACTGGGGAAAGGCAGGCAGAGAATTCCCTGCTAGCACCTTCTCTGTTCCTGGGAAACAGAAGTGTTCACATTGCTTCGCAGAATCGCTTTTGTGCAGAAAACAGTAACACTTGTTCACAACGAAAGAAAGCACAGAGCCCCAGATTTTATGTTGTCCTGGAGAGCTTGCAGAGCACTGGGGAAAAGCAGGCAGAGAATTCCCTGCTAGCACCTTCTCTGTGCCTGGGAAACAGAAGTGTTCCCATTGCTTCGCAGAATCGCTTTTGTGCAGAAAACAGTAACACTTGTTCAGAACGAAAGAAAGCACAGAGCCCCAGATTTTATGTTGTCCTGGAGAGCTTGCAGAGCACTGGGGAAAGGCAGGCAGAGAATTCCCTGCTAGCACCTTCTCTGTGCCTGTTCACATTGCTTCGCAGAATCGCTTTTGTGCAGAAAACAGTAACACTTGTTCAGACGAAAGAAAGCACAGAGCCCCAGATTCTATGTTGTCCTGGAGAGCTTGCAGAGCACTGGGGAAAGGCAGGCAGAGAATTCCCTGCTAGCACCTTCTCTGTGCCTGGGAAGCAGAAGTGTTCACATTGCTTCGCAGAATCACTTTTGTGCAGAAAACAGTAACACTTGTTCAGAACGAAAGAAAGCACAGAGCCCCAGATTCTATGTTGTCCTGGAGAGCTTGCAGAGCACTGGGGAAAAGCAGGCAGAGAATTCCCTGCTAGCACCTTCTCTGTGCCTGGGAAACAGAAGTGTTCACATTGCTTCGCAGAATCGCTTTTGTGCAGAAAACAGTAACACTTGGTCAGAACGAAAGAAAGCACAGAGCCCCAGATTTTATGTTGTCCTGGAGAGCTTGCAGAGCACTGGGGAAAGGCAGGCAGAGAATTCCCTGCTAGCACCTTCTCTGTGCCTGTTCACATTGCTTCGCAGAATCGCTTTTGTGCAGAAAACAGTAACACTTGTTCAGAACGAAAGAAAGCACAGAGCCCCAGATTCTATGTTGTCCTGGAGAGCTTGCAGAGCACTGGGGAAAAGCAGGCAGAGAATTCCCTGCTAGCACCTTCTCTGTGCCTGGGAAACAGAAGTGTTCACATTGCTTCGCAGAATCGCTTTTGTGCAGAAAACAGTAACACTTGTTCAGAACGAAAGAAAGCACAGAGCCCCAGATTTGCTGTTGTCCTGGAGAGCTTGCAGAGCACTGGGGAAAAGCAGGCAGAGAATTCCCTGCTAGCACCTTCTCTGTGCCTGGGAAACAGAAGTGTTCACATTGCTTCGCAGAATCGCTTTTGTGCAGAAAACAGTAACACTTGTTCACAACGAAAGGAAGCACAGAGCCCCAGATTTTATGTTGTCCTGGAGAGCTTGCAGAGCACTGGGGAAAAGCAGGCAGAGAATTCCCTGCTAGCACCTTCTCTGTGCCTGTTCACATTGCTTCGCAGAATCGCTTTTGTGCAGAAAACAGTAACACTTGTTCAGAACAAAAGAAAGCACAGAGCCCCAGATTTTATGTTGTCCTGGAGAGCTTGCAGAGCACTGGGGAAAGGCAGGCAGAGAATTCCCTGCTAGCACGTTCTCTGTTCCTGGGAAACAGAAGTGTTCACATTGCTTCGCAGAATCGCTTTTGTGCAGAAAACAGTAACACTTGTTCACAACGAAAGAAAGCACAGAGCCCCAGATTTTATGTTGTCCTGGAGAGCTTGCAGAGCACTGGGGAAAAGCAGGCAGAGAATTCCCTGCTAGCACCTTCTCTGTGCCTGGGAAACAGAAGTGTTCCCATTGCTTCGCAGAATCGCTTTTGTGCAGAAAACAGTAACACTTGTTCAGAACGAAAGAAAGCACAGAGCCCCAGATTTTATGTTGTCCTGGAGAGCTTGCAGAGCACTGGGGAAAAGCAGGCAGAGAATTCCCTGCTAGCACCTTCTCTGTGCCTGGGAAACAGAAGTGTTCCCATTGCTTCGCAGAAACGCTTTTGTGCAGAAAACAGTAACACTTGTTCAGAACGAAAGAAAGCACAGAGCCCCAGATTTTATGTTGTCCTGGAGAGCTTGCAGAGCACTGGGGAAAAGCAGGCAGAGAATTCCCTGCTAGCACCTTCTCTGTGCCTGGGAAACAGAAGTGTTCACATTGCTTCGCAGAATCGCTTTTGTGCAGAAAACAGTAACACTTGTTCACAATGAAAGAAAGCACAGAGCCCCAGATTTTATGTTGTCCTGGAGAGCTTGCAGAGCACTGGGGAAAAGCAGGCAGAGAATTGCCTGCTAGCACCTTCTCTGTGCCTGTTCACATTGCTTCGCAGAATCGCTTTTGTGCAGAAAACAGTAACACTTGTTCAGAACAAAAGAAAGCACAGAGCCCCAGATTTTATGTTGTCCTGGAGAGCTTGCAGAGCACTGGGGAAAGGCAGGCAGAGAATTCCCTGCTAGCACGTTCTCTGTTCCTGGGAAACAGAAGTGTTCACATTGCTTCGCAGAATCGCTTTTGTGCAGAAAACAGTAACACTTGTTCACAACGAAAGAAAGCACAGAGCCCCAGATTTTATGTTGTCCTGGAGAGCTTGCAGAGCACTGGGGAAAAGCAGGCAGAGAATTCCCTGCTAGCACCTTCTCTGTGCCTGGGAAACAGAAGTGTTCCCATTGCTTCGCAGAATCGCTTTTGTGCAGAAAACAGTAACACTTGTTCAGAACGAAAGAAAGCACAGAGCCCCAGATTTTATGTTGTCCTGGAGAGCTTGCAGAGCACTGGGGAAAAGCAGGCAGAGAATTCCCTGCTAGCACCTTCTCTGTGCCTGGGAAACAGAAGTGTTCCCATTGCTTCGCAGAATCGCTTTTGTGCAGAAAACAGTAACACTTGTTCACAACGAAAGAAAGCACAGAGCCCCAGATTTTATGTTGTCCTGGAGAGCTTGCAGAGCACTGGGGAAAAGCAGGCAGAGAATTCCCTGCTAGCACCTTCTCTGTGCCTGGGAAACAGAAGTGTTCACATTGCTTCGCAGAATCGCTTTTGTGCAGAAAACAGTAACACTTGTTCACAATGAAAGAAAGCACAGAGCCCCAGATTTTATGTTGTCCTGGAGAGCTTGCAGAGCACTGGGGAAAAGCAGGCAGAGAATTCCCTGCTAGCACCTTCTCTGTGCCTGGGAAACAGAAGTGTTCCCATTGCTTCGCAGAATCGCTTTTGTGCAGAAAACAGTAACACTTGTTCAGACGAAAGAAAGCACAGAGCCCCAGATTTTATGTTGTCCTGGAGAGCTTGCAGAGCACTGGGGAAAAGCAGGCAGAGAATTCCCTGCTAGCACCTTCTCTGTGCCTGGGAAGCAGAAGTATTCACATTGCTTCGCAGAATCACTTTTGTGCAGAAAACAGTAACACTTGTTCAGAACGAAAGAAAGCACAGAGCCCCAGATTCTATGTTGTCCTGGAGAGCTTGCAGAGCACTGGGGAAAAGCAGGCAGAGAATTCCCTGCTAGCACCTTCTCTGTGCCTGGGAAACAGAAGTGTTCACATTGCTTCGCAGAATCGCTTTTGTGCAGAAAACAGTAACACTTGTTCAGAACGAAAGAAAGCACAGAGCCCCAGATTTTATGTTGTCCTGGAGAGCTTGCAGAGCACTGGGGAAAGGCAGGCAGAGAATTCCCTGCTAGCACCTTCTCTGTTCCTGGGAAACAGAAGTGTTCACATTGCTTCGCAGAATCGCTTTTGTGCAGAAAACAGTAACACTTGTTCAGACGAAAGAAAGCACAGAGCCCCAGATTTTATGTTGTCCTGGAGAGCTTGCAGAGCACTGGGGAAAGGCAGGCAGAGAATTCCCTGCTAGCACCTTCTCTGTGCCTGGGAAACAGAAGTGTTCACATTGCTTCGCAGAATCGCTTTTGTGCAGAAAACAGTAACACTTGTTCACAATGAAAGAAAGCACAGAGCCCCAGATTTGCTGTTGTCCTGGAGAGCTTGCAGAGCACTGGGGAAAAGCAGGCAGAGAATTCCCTGCTAGCACCTTCTCTGTGCCTGGGAAACAGAAGTGTTCACATTGCTTCGCAGAATCGCTTTTGTGCAGAAAACAGTAACACTTGTTCAGAACGAAAGAAAGCACAGAGCCCCAGATTTTATGTTGTCCTGGAGAGCTTGCAGAGCACTGGGGAAAGGCAGGCAGAGAATTCCCTGCTAGCACCTTCTCTGTGCCTGTTCACATTCCTTCGCAGAATCGCTTTTGTGCAGAAAACAGTAACACTTGTTCACAACGAAAGAAAGCACAGAGCCCCAGATTTGCTGTTGTCCTGGAGAGCTTGCAGAGCACTGGGGAAAGGCAGGCAGAGAATTCCCTGCTAGCACCTTCTCTGTGCCTGGGAAGCAGAAGTGTTCACATTGCTTCGCAGAATCACTTTTGTGCAGAAAACAGTAACACTTGTTCAGAACGAAAGAAAGCACAGAGCCCCAGATTTGCTGTTGTCCTGGAGAGCTTGCAGAGCACTGGGGAAAGGCAGGCAGAGAATTCCCTGCTAGCACCTTCTCTGTGCCTGTTCACATTGCTTCGCAGAATTGCTTTTGTGCAGAAAACAGTAACACTTGTTCAGAGCGAAAGAAAGCACAGAGCCCCAGATTTGCTGTTGTCCTGGAGAGCTTGCAGAGCACTGGGGAAAGGCAGGCAGAGAATTCCCTGCTAGCACCTTCTCTGTGCCTGTTCACATTGCTTCGCAGAATCGCTTTTGTGCAGAAAACAGTAACACTTGTTCAGAACGAAAGAAAGCACAGAGCCCCAGATTTTATGTTGTCCTGGAGAGATTGCAGAGCACTGGGGAAAAGCAGGCAGAGAATTCCCTGCTAGCACGTTCTCTGTTCCTGGGAAACAGAAGTGTTCACATTGCTTCGCAGAATCGCTTTTGTGCAGAAAACAGTAACAGTTGTTCAGAACGAAAGAAAGCACAGAGCCCCAGATTTGCTGTTGTCCTGGAGAGCTTGCAGAGCACTGGGGAAAGGCAGGCAGATAATTCCCTGCTAGCACCTTCTCTGTTCCTGGGAAACAGAAGTGTTCACATTGCTTCGCAGAATCGCTTTTGTGCAGAAAACAGTAACACTTGTTCAGAACGAAAGAAAGCACAGAGCCCCAGATTTTATGTTGTCCTGGAGAGCTTGCAGAGCACTGGGGAAAAGCAGGCAGAGAATTCCCTGCTAGCACCTTCTCTGTGCCTGGGAAACAGAAGTGTTCCCATTGCTTCGCAGAATCGCTTTTGTGCAGAAAACAGTAACACTTGTTCACAACGAAAGAAAGCACAGAGCCCCAGATTTTATGTTGTCCTGGAGAGCTTGCAGAGCACTGGGGAAAAGCAGGCAGAGAATTCCCTGCTAGCACCTTCTCTGTGCCTGGGAAACAGAAGTGTTCACATTGCTTCGCAGAATCGCTTTTGTGCAGAAAACAGTAACACTTGTTCACAATGAAAGAAAGCACAGAGCCCCAGATTTTATGTTGTCCTGGAGAGCTTGCAGAGCACTGGGGAAAAGCAGGCAGAGAATTCCCTGCTAGCACCTTCTCTGTGCCTGGGAAACAGAAGTGTTCCCATTGCTTCGCAGAATCGCTTTTGTGCAGAAAACAGTAACACTTGTTCACAACGAAAGAAAGCACAGAGCCCCAGATTTTATGTTGTCCTGGAGAGCTTGCAGAGCACTGGGGAAAAGCAGGCAGAGAATTCCCTGCTAGCACCTTCTCTGTGCCTGGGAAGCAGAAGTATTCACATTGCTTCGCAGAATCACTTTTGTGCAGAAAACAGTAACACTTGTTCAGAACGAAAGAAAGCACAGAGCCCCAGATTCTATGTTGTCCTGGAGAGCTTGCAGAGCACTGGGGAAAAGCAGGCAGAGAATTCCCTGCTAGCACCTTCTCTGTGCCTGGGAAACAGAAGTGTTCACATTGCTTCGCAGAATCGCTTTTGTGCAGAAAACAGTAACACTTGTTCAGAACGAAAGAAAGCACAGAGCCCCAGATTTTATGTTGTCCTGGAGAGCTTGCAGAGCACTGGGGAAAGGCAGGCAGAGAATTCCCTGCTAGCACCTTCTCTGTTCCTGGGAAACAGAAGTGTTCACATTGCTTCGCAGAATCGCTTTTGTGCAGAAAACAGTAACACTTGTTCAGACGAAAGAAAGCACAGAGCCCCAGATTTTATGTTGTCCTGGAGAGCTTGCAGAGCACTGGGGAAAGGCAGGCAGAGAATTCCCTGCTAGCACCTTCTCTGTGCCTGGGAAACAGAAGTGTTCACATTGCTTCGCAGAATCGCTTTTGTGCAGAAAACAGTAACACTTGTTCACAATGAAAGAAAGCACAGAGCCCCAGATTTGCTGTTGTCCTGGAGAGCTTGCAGAGCACTGGGGAAAGGCAGGCAGAGAATTCCCTGCTAGCACCTTCTCTGTGCCTGGGAAACAGAAGTGTTCCCATTGCTTCGCAGAATCGCTTTTGTGCAGAAAACAGTAACACTTGTTCAGAACGAAAGAAAGCACAGAGCCCCAGATTTTATGTTGTCCTGGAGAGCTTGCAGAGCACTGGGGAAAAGCAGGCAGAGAATTCCCTGCTAGCACCTTCTCTGTGCCTGGGAAACAGAAGTGTTCACATTGCTTCGCAGAATCGCTTTTGTGCAGAAAACAGTAACACTTGTTCAGAACGAAAGAAAGCACAGAGCCCCAGATTTTATGTTGTCCTGGAGAGCTTGCAGAGCACTGGGGAAAGGCAGGCAGAGAATTCCCTGCTAGCACCTTCTCTGTGCCTGTTCACATTCCTTCGCAGAATCGCTTTTGTGCAGAAAACAGTAACACTTGTTCACAACGAAAGAAAGCACAGAGCCCCAGATTTGCTGTTGTCCTGGAGAGCTTGCAGAGCACTGGGGAAAGGCAGGCAGAGAATTCCCTGCTAGCACCTTCTCTGTGCCTGGGAAGCAGAAGTGTTCACATTGCTTCGCAGAATCACTTTTGTGCAGAAAACAGTAACACTTGTTCAGAACGAAAGAAAGCACAGAGCCCCAGATTTGCTGTTGTCCTGGAGAGCTTGCAGAGCACTGGGGAAAGGCAGGCAGAGAATTCCCTGCTAGCACCTTCTCTGTGCCTGTTCACATTGCTTCGCAGAATTGCTTTTGTGCAGAAAACAGTAACACTTGTTCAGAGCGAAAGAAAGCACAGAGCCCCAGATTTGCTGTTGTCCTGGAGAGCTTGCAGAGCACTGGGGAAAGGCAGGCAGAGAATTCCCTGCTAGCACCTTCTCTGTGCCTGTTCACATTGCTTCGCAGAATCGCTTTTGTGCAGAAAACAGTAACACTTGTTCACAACGAAAGAAAGCACAGAGCCCCAGATTTTATGTTGTCCTGGAGAGATTGCAGAGCACTGGGGAAAAGCAGGCAGAGAATTCCCTGCTAGCACGTTCTCTGTTCCTGGGAAACAGAAGTGTTCACATTGCTTCGCAGAATCGCTTTTGTGCAGAAAACAGTAACAGTTGTTCAGAACGAAAGAAAGCACAGAGCCCCAGATTTGCTGTTGTCCTGGAGAGCTTGCAGAGCACTGGGGAAAGGCAGGCAGATAATTCCCTGCTAGCACCTTCTCTGTTCCTGGGAAACAGAAGTGTTCACATTGCTTCGCAGAATCGCTTTTGTGCAGAAAACAGTAACACTTGTTCAGACGAAAGAAAGCACAGAGCCCCAGATTTTATGTTGTCCTGGAGAGCTTGCAGAGCACTGGGGAAAGGCAGGCAGAGAATTCCCTGCTAGCACCTTCTCTGTGCCTGGGAAGCAGAAGTGTTCACGTTGCTTCGCAGAATCGCTTTTGTGCAGAAAACAGTAACACTTGTTCAGACGAAAGAAAGCACAGAGCCCCAGATTTTATGTTGTCCTGGAGAGCTTGCAGAGCACTGGGGAAAGGCAGGCAGAGAATTCCCTGCTAGCACCTTCTCTGTGCCTGGGAAGCAGAAGTGTTCCCATTGCTTCGCAGAATCGCTTTTGTGCAGAAAACAGTAACACTTGTTCAGAACGAAAGAAAGCACAGAGCCCCAGATTTGCTGTTGTCCTGGAGAGCTTGCAGAGCACTGGGGAAAGGCAGGCAGAGAATTCCCTGCTAGCACCTTCTCTGTTCCTGGGAAACAGAAGTGTTCACATTGCTTCGCAGAATCGCTTTTGTGCAGAAAACAGTAACACTTGTTCAGACGAAAGAAAGCACAGAGCCCCAGATTTTATGTTGTCCTGGAGAGCTTGCAGAGCACTGGGGAAAGGCAGGCAGAGAATTCCCTGCTAGCACCTTCTCTGTGCCTGGGAAGCAGACGTCTTCACATTGCTTCGCAGAATCGGTTTTGTGCAGAAAACAATAACACTTGTTCAGAACGAAAGAAAGCACAGAGCCCCAGATTTTATGTTGTCCTGGAGAGCTTGCAGAGCACTGGGGAAAAGCAGGCAGAGAATTCCCTGCTAGCACCTTCTCTGTGCCTGGGAAACAGAAGTGTTCACATTGCTTCGCAGAATCGCTTTTGTGCAGAAAACAGTAACACTTGTTCAGAACGAAAGAAAGCACAGAGCCCCAGATTTTATGTTGTCCTGGAGAGCTTGCAGAGCACTGGGGAAAGGCAGGCAGAGAATTCCCTGCTAGCACCTTCTCTGTGCCTGTTCACATTGATACGCAGAATCGCTTTTGTGCAAAAAACAGTAACACTTGTTCAGACGAAAGAAAGCACAGAGCCCCAGATTTTATGTTGTCCTGGAGAGCTTGCAGAGCACTGGGGAAAGGCAGGCAGAGAATTCCCTGCTAGCACCTTCTCTGTGCCTGTTCACATTGCTTCGCAGAATCGCTTTTGTGCAGAAAACAGTAACACTTGTTCAGAACGAAAGAAAGCACAGAGCCCCAGATTTTATGTTGTCCTGGAGAGATTGCAGAGCACTGGGGAAAAGCAGGCAGAGAATTCCCTGCTAGCACGTTCTCTGTTCCTGGGAAACAGAAGTGTTCACATTGCTTCACAGAATCGCTTTTGTGCAGAAAACAGTAACACTTGTTCAGAACGAAAGAAAGCACAGAGCCCCAGATTTTATGTTGTCCTGGAGAGCTTGCAGAGCACTGGGGAAAGGCAGGCAGAGAATTCCCTGCTAGCACCTTCTCTGTTCCTGGGAAACAGAAGTGTTCACATTGCTTCGCAGAATCGCTTTTGTGCAGAAAACAGTAACACTTGTTCAGACGAAAGAAAGCACAGAGCCCCAGATTTTATGTTGTCCTGGAGAGCTTGCAGAGCACTGGGGAAAGGCAGGCAGAGAATTCCCTGCTAGCACCTTCTCTGTTCCTGGGAAACAGAAGTGTTCACATTGCTTCGCAGAATCGCTTTTGTGCAGAAAACAGTAACACTTGTTCAGACGAAAGAAAGCACAGAGCCCCAGATTTTATGTTGTCCTGGAGAGCTTGCAGAGCACTGGGGAAAGGCAGGCAGAGAATTCCCTGCTAGCACCTTCTCTGTGCCTGGGAAGCAGAAGTGTTCACGTTGCTTCGCAGAATCGCTTTTGTGCAGAAAACAGTAACACTTGTTCAGACGAAAGAAAGCACAGAGCCCCAGATTTTATGTTGTCCTGGAGAGCTTGCAGAGCACTGGGGAAAGGCAGGCAGAGAATTCCCTGCTAGCACCTTCTCTGTGCCTGGGAAGCAGAAGTGTTCCCATTGCTTCGCAGAATCGCTTTTGTGCAGAAAACAGTAACACTTGTTCAGAACGAAAGAAAGCACAGAGCCCCAGATTTGCTGTTGTCCTGGAGAGCTTGCAGAGCACTGGGGAAAGGCAGGCAGAGAATTCCCTGCTAGCACCTTCTCTGTTCCTGGGAAACAGAAGTGTTCACATTGCTTCGCAGAATCGCTTTTGTGCAGAAAACAGTAACACTTGTTCAGACGAAAGAAAGCACAGAGCCCCAGATTTTATGTTGTCCTGGAGAGCTTGCAGAGCACTGGGGAAAGGCAGGCAGAGAATTCCCTGCTAGCACCTTCTCTGTGCCTGGGAAGCAGACGTCTTCACATTGCTTCGCAGAATCGGTTTTGTGCAGAAAACAATAACACTTGTTCAGAACGAAAGAAAGCACAGAGCCCCAGATTTTATGTTGTCCTGGAGAGCTTGCAGAGCACTGGGGAAAAGCAGGCAGAGAATTCCCTGCTAGCACCTTCTCTGTGCCTGGGAAACAGAAGTGTTCACATTGCTTCGCAGAATCGCTTTTG
Source organism: Strix uralensis (assembly GCF_047716275.1). Taxonomy (NCBI): domain Eukaryota; kingdom Metazoa; phylum Chordata; class Aves; order Strigiformes; family Strigidae; genus Strix; species Strix uralensis. The sequence goes on from NW_027436765.1 coordinate 275,509, forward strand.
TGCAGAAAACAGTAACACTTGTTCAGAACGAAAGAAAGCACAGAGCCCCAGATTTTATGTTGTCCTGGAGAGCTTGCAGAGCACTGGGGAAAGGCAGGCAGAGAATTCCCTGCTAGCACCTTCTCTGTGCCTGTTCACATTGATACGCAGAATCGCTTTTGTGCAAAAAACAGTAACACTTGTTCAGACGAAAGAAAGCACAGAGCCCCAGATTTTATGTTGTCCTGGAGAGCTTGCAGAGCACTGGGGAAAGGCAGGCAGAGAATTCCCTGCTAGCACCTTCTCTGTGCCTGTTCACATTGCTTCGCAGAATCGCTTTTGTGCAGAAAACAGTAACACTTGTTCAGAACGAAAGAAAGCACAGAGCCCCAGATTTTATGTTGTCCTGGAGAGATTGCAGAGCACTGGGGAAAAGCAGGCAGAGAATTCCCTGCTAGCACGTTCTCTGTTCCTGGGAAACAGAAGTGTTCACATTGCTTCACAGAATCGCTTTTGTGCAGAAAACAGTAACACTTGTTCAGAACGAAAGAAAGCACAGAGCCCCAGATTTTATGTTGTCCTGGAGAGCTTGCAGAGCACTGGGGAAAGGCAGGCAGAGAATTCCCTGCTAGCACCTTCTCTGTTCCTGGGAAACAGAAGTGTTCACATTGCTTCGCAGAATCGCTTTTGTGCAGAAAACAGTAACACTTGTTCAGACGAAAGAAAGCACAGAGCCCCAGATTTTATGTTGTCCTGGAGAGCTTGCAGAGCACTGGGGAAAGGCAGGCAGAGAATTCCCTGCTAGCACCTTCTCTGTGCCTGGGAAACAGAAGTGTTCACATTGCTTCGCAGAATCGCTTTTGTGCAGAAAACAGTAACACTTGTTCACAATGAAAGAAAGCACAGAGCCCCAGATTTGCTGTTGTCCTGGAGAGCTTGCAGAGCACTGGGGAAAGGCAGGCAGAGAATTCCCTGCTAGCACCTTCTCTGTGCCTGGGAAACAGAAGTGTTCACATTGCTTCGCAGAATCGCTTTTGTGCAGAAAACAGTAACACTTGTTCACAACGAAAGAAAGCACAGAGCCCCAGATTTTATGTTGTCCTGGAGAGCTTGCAGAGCACTGGGGAAAGGCAGGCAGAGAATTCCCTGCTAGCACCTTCTCTGTGCCTGTTCACATTCCTTCGCAGAATCGCTTTTGTGCAGAAAACAGTAACACTTGTTCAGAACGAAAGAAAGCACAGAGCCCCAGATTTTATGTTGTCCTGGAGAGCTTGCAGAGCACTGGGGAAAGGCAGGCAGAGAATTCCCTGCTAGCACCTTCTCTGTGCCTGTTCACATTCCTTCGCAGAATCGCTTTTGTGCAGAAAACAGTAACACTTGTTCAGAACAAAAGAAAGCACAGAGCCCCAGATTTTATGTTGTCCTGGAGAGCTTGCAGAGCACTGGGGAAAGGCAGGCAGAGAATTCCCTGCTAGCACCTTCTCTGTGCCTGTTCACATTCCTTCGCAGAATCGCTTTTGTGCAGAAAACAGTAACACTTGTTCAGAACGAAAGAAAGCACAGAGCCCCAGATTTGCTGTTGTCCTGGAGAGCTTGCAGAGCACTGGGGAAAGGCAGGCAGAGAATTCCCTGCTAGCACCTTCTCTGTGCCTGTTCACATTGCTTCGCAGAATCGCTTTTGTGCAGAAAACTGTAACAGTTGTTCAGAACGAAAGAAAGCACAGAGCCCCAGATTTTATGTTGTCCTGGAGAGCTTGCAGAGCACTGGGGAAAGGCAGGCAGAGAATTCCCTGCTAGCACCTTCTCTGTTCCTGGGAAACAGAAGTGTTCCCATTGCTTCGCAGAATCGCTTTTGTGCAGAAAACAGTAACACTTGTTCAGACGAAAGAAAGCACAGAGCCCCAGATTTTATGTTGTCCTGGAGAGCTTGCAGAGCACTGGGGAAAGGCAGGCAGAGAATTCCCTGCTAGCACCTTCTCTGTGCCTGGGAAGCAGAAGTGTTCCCATTGCTTCGCAGAATCGCTTTTGTGCAGAAAACAGTAACACTTGTTCAGACGAAAGAAAGCACAGAGCCCCAGATTTGCTGTTGTCCTGGAGAGCTTGCAGAGCACTGGGGAAAGGCAGGCAGAGAATTCCCTGCTAGCACCTTCTCTGTGCCTGGGAAACAGAAGTGTTCACATTGCTTCGCAGAATCGCTTTTGTGCAGAAAACAGTAACACTTGTTCACAACGAAAGAAAGCACAGAGCCCCAGATTTTATGTTGTCCTGGAGAGCTTGCAGAGCACTGGGGAAAAGCAGGCAGAGAATTCCCTGCTAGCACCTTCTCTGTTCCTGGGAAACAGAAGTGTTCACATTGCTTCGCAGAATCGCTTTTGTGCAGAAAACAGTAACACTTGCTCAGACGAAAGAAAGCACAGAGCCCCAGATTTTATGTTGTCCTGGAGAGCTTGCAGAGCACTGGGGAAAGGCAGGCAGAGAATTCCCTGCTAGCACCTTCTCTGTGCCTGGGAAACAGAAGTGTTCACATTGCTTCGCAGAATCGCTTTTGTGCAGAAAACAGTAACACTTGTTCACAATGAAAGAAAGCACAGAGCCCCAGATTTGCTGTTGTCCTGGAGAGCTTGCAGAGCACTGGGGAAAGGCAGGCAGAGAATTCCCTGCTAGCACCTTCTCTGTGCCTGGGAAACAGAAGTGTTCACATTGCTTCGCAGAATCGCTTTTGTGCAGAAAACAGTAACACTTGTTCAGAACGAAAGAAAGCACAGAGCCCCAGATTTTATGTTGTCCTGGAGAGCTTGCAGAGCACTGGGGAAAGGCAGGCAGAGAATTCCCTGCTAGCACCTTCTCTGTGCCTGTTCACATTCCTTCGCAGAATCGCTTTTGTGCAGAAAACAGTAACACTTGTTCAGAACAAAAGAAAGCACAGAGCCCCAGATTTTATGTTGTCCTGGAGAGCTTGCAGAGCACTGGGGAAAAGCAGGCAGAGAATTCTCTGCTAGCACCTTCTCTGTGCCTGGGAAGCAGAGTTGTTCACATTGCTTCGCAGAATCGCTTTTGTGCAGAAAACAGTAACACTTGTTCAGAACGAAAGAAAGCACAGAGCCCCAGATTTTATGTTGTCCTGGAGAGCTTGCAGAGCACTGGGGAAAGGCAGGCAGAGAATTCCCTGCTAGCACCTTCTCTGTGCCTGTTCACATTCCTTCGCAGAATCGCTTTTGTGCAGAAAACAGTAACACTTGTTCAGAACAAAAGAAAGCACAGAGCCCCAGATTTTATGTTGTCCTGGAGAGCTTGCAGAGCACTGGGGAAAGGCAGGCAGAGAATTCCCTGCTAGCACCTTCTCTGTGCCTGTTCACATTCCTTCGCAGAATCGCTTTTGTGCAGAAAACAGTAACACTTGTTCAGAACGAAAGAAAGCACAGAGCCCCAGATTTGCTGTTGTCCTGGAGAGCTTGCAGAGCACTGGGGAAAGGCAGGCAGAGAATTCCCTGCTAGCACCTTCTCTGTGCCTGTTCACATTGCTTCGCAGAATCGCTTTTGTGCAGAAAACAGTAACAGTTGTTCAGAACGAAAGAAAGCACAGAGCCCCAGATTTTATGTTGTCCTGGAGAGCTTGCAGAGCACTGGGGAAAGGCAGGCAGAGAATTCCCTGCTAGCACCTTCTCTGTGCCTGGGAAGCAGAAGTGTTCCCAGTGCTTCGCAGAATCGCTTTTGTGCAGAAAACAGTAACACTTGTTCACAACGAAAGAAAGCACAGAGCCCCAGATTTGCTGTTGTCCTGGAGAGCTTGCAGAGCACTGGGGAAAGGCAGGCAGAGAATTCCCTGCTAGCACCTTCTCTGTGCCTGGGAAACAGAAGTGTTCACATTGCTTCGCAGAATCGCTTTTGTGCAGAAAACAGTAACACTTGTTCACAACGAAAGAAAGCACAGAGCCCCAGATTTTATGTTGTCCTGGAGAGCTTGCAGAGCACTGGGGAAAAGCAGGCAGAGAATTCCCTGCTAGCACCTTCTCTGTTCCTGGGAAACAGAAGTGTTCACATTGCTTCGCAGAATCGCTTTTGTGCAGAAAACAGTAACACTTGTTCAGAACGAAAGAAAGCACAGAGCCCCAGATTTTATGTTGTCCTGGAGAGCTTGCAGAGCACTGGGGAAAGGCAGGCAGAGAATTCCCTGCTAGCACCTTCTCTGTGCCTGTTCACATTCCTTCGCAGAATCGCTTTTGTGCAGAAAACAGTAACACTTGTTCAGAACGAAAGAAAGCACAGAGCCCCAGATTTGCTGTTGTCCTGGAGAGCTTGCAGAGCACTGGGGAAAGGCAGGCAGAGAATTCCCTGCTAGCACCTTCTCTGTGCCTGTTCACATTGCTTCGCAGAATCGCTTTTGTGCAGAAAACAGTAACACTTGTTCAGAACGAAAGAAAGCACAGAGCCCCAGATTTTATGTTGTCCTGGAGAGATTGCAGAGCACTGGGGAAAAGCAGGCAGAGAATTCCCTGCTAGCACGTTCTCTGTTCCTGGGAAACAGAAGTGTTCACATTGCTTCGCAGAATCGCTTTTGTGCAGAAAACAGTAACAGTTGTTCAGAACGAAAGAAAGCACAGAGCCCCAGATTTTATGTTGTCCTGGAGAGCTTGCAGAGCACTGGGGAAAGGCAAGCAGAGAATTCCCTGCTAGCACCTTCTCTGTTCCTGGGAAACAGAAGTGTTCCCATTGCTTCGCAGAATCGCTTTTGTGCAGAAAACAGTAACACTTGTTCAGACGAAAGAAAGCACAGAGCCCCAGATTTTATGTTGTCCTGGAGAGCTTGCAGAGCACTGGGGAAAGGCAGGCAGAGAATTCCCTGCTAGCACCTTCTCTGTGCCTGGGAAGCAGAAGTGTTCACGTTGCTTCGCAGAATCGCTTTTGTGCAGAAAACAGTAACACTTGTTCAGACGAAAGAAAGCACAGAGCCCCAGATTTTATGTTGTCCTGGAGAGCTTGCAGAGCACTGGGGAAAGGCAGGCAGAGAATTCCCTGCTAGCACCTTCTCTGTGCCTGGGAAGCAGAAGTGTTCCCATTGCTTCGCAGAATCGCTTTTGTGCAGAAAACAGTAACACTTGTTCACAACGAAAGAAAGCACAGAGCCCCAGATTTGCTGTTGTCCTGGAGAGCTTGCAGAGCACTGGGGAAAGGCAGGCAGAGAATTCCCTGCTAGCACCTTCTCTGTGCCTGGGAAACAGAAGTGTTCACATTGCTTCGCAGAATCGCTTTTGTGCAGAAAACAGTAACACTTGTTCACAACGAAAGAAAGCACAGAGCCCCAGATTTTATGTTGTCCTGGAGAGCTTGCAGAGCACTGGGGAAAGGCAGGCAGAGAATTCCCTGCTAGCACCTTCTCTGTGCCTGGGAAGCAGATGTGTTCACATTGCTTCGCAGAATCGCTTTTGTGCAGAAAACAGTAACACTTGTTCAGAACGAAAGAAAGCACAGAGCCCCAGATTTTATGTTGTCCTGGAGAGCTTGCAGAGCACTGGGGAAAGGCAGGCAGAGAATTCCCTGCTAGCACCTTCTCTGTGCCTGTTCACATTCCTTCGCAGAATCGCTTTTGTGCAGAAAACAGTAACACTTGTTCAGAACGAAAGAAAGCACAGAGCCCCAGATTTTATGTTGTCCTGGAGAGCTTGCAGAGCACTGGGGAAAGGCAGGCAGAGAATTCCCTGCTAGCACGTTCTCTGTTCCTGGGAAACAGAAGTGTTCACATTGCTTCGCAGAATCGCTTTTGTGCAGAAAACAGTAACACTTGTTCAGACGAAAGAAAGCACAGAGCCCCAGATTTTATGTTGTCCTGGAGAGCTTGCAGAGCACTGGGGAAAGGCAGGCAGAGAATTCCCTGCTAGCACCTTCTCTGTGCCTGGGAAACAGAAGTGTTCACATTGCTTCGCAGAATCGCTTTTGTGCAGAAAACAGTAACACTTGTTCACAATGAAAGAAAGCACAGAGCCCCAGATTTGCTGTTGTCCTGGAGAGCTTGCAGAGCACTGGGGAAAGGCAGGCAGAGAATTCCCTGCTAGCACCTTCTCTGTGCCTGGGAAACAGAAGTGTTCACATTGCTTCGCAGAATCGCTTTTGTGCAGAAAACAGTAACACTTGTTCAGAACGAAAGAAAGCACAGAGCCCCAGATTTTATGTTGTCCTGGAGAGCTTGCAGAGCACTGGGGAAAAGCAGGCAGAGAATTCCCTGCTAGCACCTTCTCTGTGCCTGGGAAACAGAAGTGTTCACATTGCTTCGCAGAATCGCTTTTGTGCAGAAAACAGTGACACTTGTTCAGAACGAAAGAAAGCACAGAGCCCCAGATTTTATGTTGTCCTGGAGAGCTTGCAGAGCACTGGGGAAAGGCAGGCAGAGAATTCCCTGCTAGCACCTTCTCTGTGCCTGTTCACATTCCTTCGCAGAATCGCTTTTGTGCAGAAAACAGTAACACTTGTTCAGAACGAAAGAAAGCACAGAGCCCCAGATTTGCTGTTGTCCTGGAGAGCTTGCAGAGCACTGGGGAAAGGCAGGCAGAGAATTCCCTGCTAGCACCTTCTCTGTGCCTGTTCACATTGCTTCGCAGAATCGCTTTTGTGCAGAAAACAGTAACACTTGTTCAGAACGAAAGAAAGCACAGAGCCCCAGATTTTATGTTGTCCTGGAGAGATTGCAGAGCACTGGGGAAAAGCAGGCAGAGAATTCCCTGCTAGCACCTTCTCTGTTCCTGGGAAACAGAAGTGTTCACATTGCTTCGCAGAATCGCTTTTGTGCAGAAAACAGTAACAGTTGTTCAGAACGAAAGAAAGCACAGAGCCCCAGATTTTATGTTGTCCTGGAGAGCTTGCAGAGCACTGGGGAAAGGCAGGCAGAGAATTCCCTGCTAGCACCTTCTCTGTTCCTGGGAAACAGAAGTGTTCACATTGCTTCGCAGAATCGCTTTTGTGCAGAAAACAGTAACACTTGTTCAGACGAAAGAAAGCACAGAGCCCCAGATTTTATGTTGTCCTGGAGAGCTTGCAGAGCACTGGGGAAAGGCAGGCAGAGAATTCCCTGCTAGCACCTTCTCTGTGCCTGGGAAGCAGAAGTGTTCACGTTGCTTCGCAGAATCGCTTTTGTGCAGAAAACAGTAACACTTGTTCAGACGAAAGAAAGCACAGAGCCCCAGATTTTATGTTGTCCTGGAGAGCTTGCAGAGCACTGGGGAAAGGCAGGCAGAGAATTCCCTGCTAGCACCTTCTCTGTGCCTGGGAAGCAGAAGTGTTCCCATTGCTTCGCAGAATCGCTTTTGTGCAGAAAACAGTAACACTTGTTCACAACGAAAGAAAGCACAGAGCCCCAGATTTGCTGTTGTCCTGGAGAGCTTGCAGAGCACTGGGGAAAGGCAGGCAGAGAATTCCCTGCTAGCACCTTCTCTGTGCCTGGGAAACAGAAGTGTTCACATTGCTTCGCAGAATCGCTTTTGTGCAGAAAACAGTAACACTTGTTCACAACGAAAGAAAGCACAGAGCCCCAGATTTTATGTTGTCCTGGAGAGCTTGCAGAGCACTGGGGAAAGGCAGGCAGAGAATTCCCTGCTAGCACCTTCTCTGTGCCTGGGAAGCAGAAGTGTTCACATTGCTTCGCAGAATCACTTTTGTGCAGAAAACAGTAACACTTGTTCAGAACGAAAGAAAGCACAGAGCCCCAGATTTTATGTTGTCCTGGAGAGCTTGCAGAGCACTGGGGAAAGGCAGGCAGAGAATTCCCTGCTAGCACCTTCTCTGTGCCTGTTCACATTGCTTCGCAGAATCGCTTTTGTGCAGAAAACAGTAACACTTGTTCAGAACGAAAGAAAGCACAGAGCCCCAGATTTTATGTTGTCCTGGAGAGATTGCAGAGCACTGGGGAAAAGCAGGCAGAGAATTCCCTGCTAGCACCTTCTCTGTTCCTGGGAAACAGAAGTGTTCACATTGCTTCGCAGAATCGCTTTTGTGCAGAAAACAGTAACAGTTGTTCAGAACGAAAGAAAGCACAGAGCCCCAGATTTTATGTTGTCCTGGAGAGCTTGCAGAGCACTGGGGAAAGGCAGGCAGAGAATTCCCTGCTAGCACCTTCTCTGTTCCTGGGAAACAGAAGTGTTCACATTGCTTCGCAGAATCGCTTTTGTGCAGAAAACAGTAACACTTGTTCAGACGAAAGAAAGCACAGAGCCCCAGATTTTATGTTGTCCTGGAGAGCTTGCAGAGCACTGGGGAAAGGCAGGCAGAGAATTCCCTGCTAGCACCTTCTCTGTGCCTGGGAAGCAGAAGTGTTCACATTGCTTCGCAGAATCGCTTTTGTGCAGAAAACAGTAACACTTGTTCAGACGAAAGAAAGCACAGAGCCCCAGATTTTATGTTGTCCTGGAGAGCTTGCAGAGCACTGGGGAAAGGCAGGCAGAGAATTCCCTGCTAGCACCTTCTCTGTGCCTGGGAAGCAGAAGTGTTCCCATTGCTTCGCAGAATCGCTTTTGTGCAGAAAACAGTAACACTTGTTCACAACGAAAGAAAGCACAGAGCCCCAGATTTGCTGTTGTCCTGGAGAGCTTGCAGAGCACTGGGGAAAGGCAGGCAGAGAATTCCCTGCTAGCACCTTCTCTGTGCCTGGAAACAGAATTGTTCACATTGCTTCGCAGAATCGCTTTTGTGCAGAAAACAGTAACACTTGTTCAGAACGAAAGAAAGCACAGAGCCCCAGATTTTATGTTGTCCTGGAGAGCTTGCAGAGCACTGGGGAAAGGCAGGCAGAGAATTCCCTGCTAGCACCTTCTCTGTGCCTGTTCACATTGCTTCGCAGAATCGCTTTTGTGCAGAAAACAGTAACACTTGTTCAGAACGAAAGAAAGCACAGAGCCCCAGATTTTATGTTGTCCTTGAGAGCTTGCAGAGCACTGGGGAAAAGCAGGCAGAGAATTCCCTGCTAGCACCTTCTCTGTGCCTGGGAAACAGAAGTGTTCACATTGCTTCGCAGAATCGCTTTTGTGCAGAAAACAGTAACACTTGTTCAGAACGAAAGAAAGCACAGAGCCCCAGATTTGCTGTTGTCCTGGAGAGCTTGCAGAGCACTGGGGAAAGGCAGGCAGAGAATTCCCTGCTAGCACCTTCTCTGTGCCTGTTCACATTCCTTCGCAGAATCGCTTTTGTGCAGAAAACAGTAACACTTGTTGAAACGAAAGAAAGCACAGAGCCCCAGATTTTATGTTGTCCTGGAGAGCTTGCAGAGCACTGGGGAAAGGCAGGCAGAGAATTCCCTGCTAGCACCTTCTCTGTGCCTGGGAAGCAGAAGTGTTCACATTGCTTCGCAGAATCACTTTTGTGCAGAAAACAGTAACACTTGTTCAGAATGAAAGAAAGCACAGAGCCCCAGATTTGCTGTTGTCCTGGAGAGCTTGCAGAGCACTGGGGAAAGGCAGGCAGAGAATTCCCTGCTAGCACCTTCTCTGTGCCTGTTCACATTGCTTCGCAGAATCGCTTTTGTGCAGAAAACAGTAACACTTGTTCAGAACGAAAGAAAGCACAGAGCCCCAGATTTTATGTTGTCCTGGAGAGCTTGCAGAGCACTGGGGAAAGGCAGGCAGAGAATTCCCTGCTAGCACCTTCTCTGTGCCTGGGAAGCAGAAGTGTTCCCATTGCTTCGCAGAATCGCTTTTGTGCAGAAAACAGTAACACTTGTTCAGAACGAAAGAAAGCACAGAGCCCCAGATTTGCTGTTGTCCTGGAGAGCTTGCAGAGCACTGGGGAAAGGCAGGCAGAGAATTCCCTGCTAGCACCTTCTCTGTGCCTGGGAAACAGAAGTGTTCACATTGCTTCGCAGAATCGCTTTTGTGCAGAAAACAGTAACACTTGTTCACAACGAAAGAAAGCACAGAGCCCCAGATTTTATGTTGTCCTGGAGAGCTTGCAGAGCACTGGGGAAAGGCAGGCAGAGAATTCCCTGCTAGCACCTTCTCTGTGCCTGGGAAGCAGATGTGTTCACATTGCTTCGCAGAATCGCTTTTGTGCAGAAAACAGTAACACTTGTTCAGAACGAAAGAAAGCACAGAGCCCCAGATTTTATGTTGTCCTGGAGAGCTTGCAGAGCACTGGGGAAAGGCAGGCAGAGAATTCCCTGCTAGCACCTTCTCTGTGCCTGTTCACATTCCTTCGCAGAATCGCTTTTGTGCAGAAAACAGTAACACTTGTTCAGAACAAAAGAAAGCACAGAGCCCCAGATTTTATGTTGTCCTGGAGAGCTTGCAGAGCACTGGGGAAAGGCAGGCAGAGAATTCCCTGCTAGCACCTTCTCTGTTCCTGGGAAACAGAAGTGTTCACATTGCTTCGCAGAATCGCTTTTGTGCAGAAAACAGTAACACTTGTTCAGACGAAAGAAAGCACAGAGCCCCAGATTTTATGTTGTCCTGGAGAGCTTGCAGAGCACTGGGGAAAGGCAGGCAGAGAATTCCCTGCTAGCACCTTCTCTGTGCCTGGGAAACAGAAGTGTTCACATTGCTTCGCAGAATCGCTTTTGTGCAGAAAACAGTAACACTTGTTCACAATGAAAGAAAGCACAGAGCCCCAGATTTGCTGTTGTCCTGGAGAGCTTGCAGAGCACTGGGGAAAGGCAGGCAGAGAATTCCCTGCTAGCACCTTCTCTGTGCCTGGGAAACAGAAGTGTTCACATTGCTTCGCAGAATCGCTTTTGTGCAGAAAACAGTAACACTTGTTCAGAACGAAAGAAAGCACAGAGCCCCAGATTTTATGTTGTCCTGGAGAGCTTGCAGAGCACTGGGGAAAAGCAGGCAGAGAATTCCCTGCTAGCACCTTCTCTGTGCCTGGGAAACAGAAGTGTTCACATTGCTTCGCAGAATCGCTTTTGTGCAGAAAACAGTAACACTTGTTCAGAACGAAAGAAAGCACAGAGCCCCAGATTTGCTGTTGTCCTGGAGAGCTTGCAGAGCACTGGGGAAAGGCAGGCAGAGAATTCCCTGCTAGCACCTTCTCTGTGCCTGTTCACATTGCTTCGCAGAATCGCTTTTGTGCAGAAAACAGTAACACTTGTTCAGAACGAAAGAAAGCACAGAGCCCCAGATTTTATGTTGTCCTGGAGAGATTGCAGAGCACTGGGGAAAAGCAGGCAGAGAATTCCCTGCTAGCACCTTCTCTGTTCCTGGGAAACAGAAGTGTTCACATTGCTTCGCAGAATCGCTTTTGTGCAGAAAACAGTAACAGTTGTTCAGAACGAAAGAAAGCACAGAGCCCCAGATTTTATGTTGTCCTGGAGAGCTTGCAGAGCACTGGGGAAAGGCAGGCAGAGAATTCCCTGCTAGCACCTTCTCTGTTCCTGGGAAACAGAAGTGTTCACATTGCTTCGCAGAATCGCTTTTGTGCAGAAAACAGTAACACTTGTTCAGACGAAAGAAAGCACAGAGCCCCAGATTTTATGTTGTCCTGGAGAGCTTGCAGAGCACTGGGGAAAGGCAGGCAGAGAATTCCCTGCTAGCACCTTCTCTGTGCCTGGGAAGCAGAAGTGTTCACGTTGCTTCGCAGAATCGCTTTTGTGCAGAAAACAGTAACACTTGTTCAGACGAAAGAAAGCACAGAGCCCCAGATTTTATGTTGTCCTGGAGAGCTTGCAGAGCACTGGGGAAAGGCAGGCAGAGAATTCCCTGCTAGCACCTTCTCTGTGCCTGGGAAGCAGAAGTGTTCCCATTGCTTCGCAGAATCGCTTTTGTGCAGAAAACAGTAACACTTGTTCACAACGAAAGAAAGCACAGAGCCCCAGATTTGCTGTTGTCCTGGAGAGCTTGCAGAGCACTGGGGAAAGGCAGGCAGAGAATTCCCTGCTAGCACCTTCTCTGTGCCTGGGAAACAGAAGTGTTCACATTGCTTCGCAGAATCGCTTTTGTGCAGAAAACAGTAACACTTGTTCACAACGAAAGAAAGCACAGAGCCCCAGATTTTATGTTGTCCTGGAGAGCTTGCAGAGCACTGGGGAAAGGCAGGCAGAGAATTCCCTGCTAGCACCTTCTCTGTGCCTGGGAAGCAGATGTGTTCACATTGCTTCGCAGAATCGCTTTTGTGCAGAAAACAGTAACACTTGTTCAGAACGAAAGAAAGCACAGAGCCCCAGATTTTATGTTGTCCTGGAGAGCTTGCAGAGCACTGGGGAAAGGCAGGCAGAGAATTCCCTGCTAGCACCTTCTCTGTGCCTGTTCACATTGCTTCGCAGAATCGCTTTTGTGCAGAAAACAGTAACACTTGTTCAGAACGAAAGAAAGCACAGAGCCCCAGATTTGCTGTTGTCCTGGAGAGCTTGCAGAGCACTGGGGAAAGGCAGGCAGAGAATTCCCTGCTAGCACCTTCTCTGTGCCTGTTCACATTGCTTCGCAGAATCGCTTTTGTGCAGAAAACAGTAACACTTGTTCAGAACGAAAGAAAGCACAGAGCCCCAGATTTTATGTTGTCCTGGAGAGCTTGCAGAGCACTGGGGAAAGGCAGGCAGAGAATTCCCTGCTAGCACCTTCTCTGTGCCTGGGAAGCAGAAGTGTTCACGTTGCTTCGCAGAATCGCTTTTGTGCAGAAAACAGTAACACTTGTTCAGACGAAAGAAAGCACAGAGCCCCAGATTTTATGTTGTCCTGGAGAGCTTGCAGAGCACTGGGGAAAGGCAGGCAGAGAATTCCCTGCTAGCACCTTCTCTGTGCCTGGGAAGCAGAAGTGTTCCCATTGCTTCGCAGAATCGCTTTTGTGCAGAAAACAGTAACACTTGTTCACAACGAAAGAAAGCACAGAGCCCCAGATTTGCTGTTGTCCTGGAGAGCTTGCAGAGCACTGGGGAAAGGCAGGCAGAGAATTCCCTGCTAGCACCTTCTCTGTGCCTGGGAAACAGAAGTGTTCACATTGCTTCGCAGAATCGCTTTTGTGCAGAAAACAGTAACACTTGTTCACAACGAAAGAAAGCACAGAGCCCCAGATTTTATGTTGTCCTGGAGAGCTTGCAGAGCACTGGGGAAAGGCAGGCAGAGAATTCCCTGCTAGCACCTTCTCTGTGCCTGGGAAGCAGATGTGTTCACATTGCTTCGCAGAATCACTTTTGTGCAGAAAACAGTAACACTTGTTCAGAACGAAAGAAAGCACAGAGCCCCAGATTTTATGTTGTCCTGGAGAGCTTGCAGAGCACTGGGGAAAGGCAGGCAGAGAATTCCCTGCTAGCACCTTCTCTGTGCCTGTTCACATTGCTTCGCAGAATCGCTTTTGTGCAGAAAACAGTAACACTTGTTCAGAACGAAAGAAAGCACAGAGCCCCAGATTTGCTGTTGTCCTGGAGAGCTTGCAGAGCACTGGGGAAAGGCAGGCAGAGAATTCCCTGCTAGCACCTTCTCTGTGCCTGTTCACATTGCTTCGCAGAATCGCTTTTGTGCAGAAAACAGTAACACTTGTTCAGAACGAAAGAAAGCACAGAGCCCCAGATTTTATGTTGTCCTGGAGAGATTGCAGAGCACTGGGGAAAAGCAGGCAGAGAATTCCCTGCTAGCACCTTCTCTGTGCCTGGGAAGCAGAAGTCTTCACATTGCTTCGCAGAATCGCTTTTGTGCAGAAAACAGTAACACTTGTTCAGAACGAAAGAAAGCACAGAGCCCCAGATTTTATGTTGTCCTGGAGAGCTTGCAGAGCACTGGGGAAAGGCAGGCAGAGAATTCCCTGCTAGCACCTTCTCTGTGCCTGGGAAGCAGAAGTGTTCACATTGCTTCGCAGAATCGCTTTTGTGCAGAAAACAGTAACACTTGTTCAGACGAAAGAAAGCACAGAGCCCCAGATTTTATGTTGTCCTGGAGAGCTTGCAGAGCACTGGGGAAAGGCAGGCAGAGAATTCCCTGCTAGCACCTTCTCTGTGCCTGGGAAGCAGAAGTGTTCCCATTGCTTCGCAGAATCGCTTTTGTGCAGAAAACAGTAACACTTGTTCACAACGAAAGAAAGCACAGAGCCCCAGATTTGCTGTTGTCCTGGAGAGCTTGCAGAGCACTGGGGAAAGGCAGGCAGAGAATTCCCTGCTAGCACCTTCTCTGTGCCTGGGAAACAGAAGTGTTCACATTGCTTCGCAGAATCGCTTTTGTGCAGAAAACAGTAACAGTTGTTCAGAACGAAAGAAAGCACAGAGCCCCAGATTTTATGTTGTCCTGGAGAGCTTGCAGAGCACTGGGGAAAGGCAGGCAGAGAATTCCCTGCTAGCACCTTCTCTGTGCCTGGGAAGCAGAAGTGTTCACATTGCTTCGCAGAATCGCTTTTGTGCAGAAAACAGTAACACTTGTTCAGACGAAAGAAAGCACAGAGCCCCAGATTTTATGTTGTCCTGGAGAGCTTGCAGAGCACTGGGGAAAGGCAGGCAGAGAATTCCCTGCTAGCACCTTCTCTGTGCCTGGGAAGCAGAAGTGTTCCCATTGCTTCGCAGAATCGCTTTTGTGCAGAAAACAGTAACACTTGTTCACAACGAAAGAAAGCACAGAGCCCCAGATTTGCTGTTGTCCTGGAGAGCTTGCAGAGCACTGGGGAAAGGCAGGCAGAGAATTCCCTGCTAGCACCTTCTCTGTGCCTGGGAAACAGAATTGTTCACATTGCTTCGCAGAATCGCTTTTGTGCAGAAAACAGTAACACTTGTTCAGAACGAAAGAAAGCACAGAGCCCCAGATTTTATGTTGTCCTGGAGAGCTTGCAGAGCACTGGGGAAAGGCAGGCAGAGAATTCCCTGCTAGCACCTTCTCTGTGCCTGTTCACATTGCTTCGCAGAATCGCTTTTGTGCAGAAAACAGTAACACTTGTTCAGAACGAAAGAAAGCACAGAGCCCCAGATTTTATGTTGTCCTGGAGAGATTGCAGAGCACTGGGGAAAAGCAGGCAGAGAATTCCCTGCTAGCACCTTCTCTGTGCCTGTTCACATTCCTTCGCAGAATCGCTTTTGTGCAGAAAACAGTAACACTTGTTGAAACGAAAGAAAGCACAGAGCCCCAGATTTTATGTTGTCCTGGAGAGCTTGCAGAGCACTGGGGAAAGGCAGGCAGAGAATTCCCTGCTAGCACCTTCTCTGTGCCTGGGAAGCAGAAGTGTTCACATTGCTTCGCAGAATCACTTTTGTGCAGAAAACAGTAACACTTGTTCAGAATGAAAGAAAGCACAGAGCCCCAGATTTGCTGTTGTCCTGGAGAGCTTGCAGAGCACTGGGGAAAGGCAGGCAGAGAATTCCCTGCTAGCACCTTCTCTGTGCCTGGGAAACAGAAGTGTTCACATTGCTTCGCAGAATCGCTTTTGTGCAGAAAACAGTAACACTTGTTCACAACGAAAGAAAGCACAGAGCCCCAGATTTTATGTTGTCCTGGAGAGCTTGCAGAGCACTGGGGAAAGGCAGGCAGAGAATTCCCTGCTAGCACCTTCTCTGTGCCTGGGAAGCAGATGTGTTCACATTGCTTCGCAGAATCACTTTTGTGCAGAAAACAGTAACACTTGTTCAGAACGAAAGAAAGCACAGAGCCCCAGATTTTATGTTGTCCTGGAGAGCTTGCAGAGCACTGGGGAAAGGCAGGCAGAGAATTCCCTGCTAGCACCTTCTCTGTGCCTGTTCACATTGCTTCGCAGAATCGCTTTTGTGCAGAAAACAGTAACACTTGTTCAGAACGAAAGAAAGCACAGAGCCCCAGATTTTACGTTGTCCTGGAGAGCTTGCAGAGCACTGGGGAAAGGCAGGCAGAGAATTCCCTGCTAGCACCTTCTCTGTGCCTGGGAAGCAGAAGTGTTCACATTGCTTCGCAGAATCGCTTTTGTGCAGAAAACAGTAACACTTGTTCAGACGAAAGAAAGCACAGAGCCCCAGATTTTATGTTGTCCTGGAGAGCTTGCAGAGCACTGGGGAAAGGCAGGCAGAGAATTCCCTGCTAGCACCTTCTCTGTGCCTGGGAAGCAGAAGTGTTCCCATTGCTTCGCAGAATCGCTTTTGTGCAGAAAACAGTAACACTTGTTCACAACGAAAGAAAGCACAGAGCCCCAGATTTGCTGTTGTCCTGGAGAGCTTGCAGAGCACTGGGGAAAGGCAGGCAGAGAATTCCCTGCTAGCACCTTCTCTGTGCCTGGGAAACAGAATTGTTCACATTGCTTCGCAGAATCGCTTTTGTGCAGAAAACAGTAACACTTGTTCAGAACGAAAGAAAGCACAGAGCCCCAGATTTTATGTTGTCCTGGAGAGATTGCAGAGCACTGGGGAAAAGCAGGCAGAGAATTCCCTGCTAGCACCTTCTCTGTGCCTGTTCACATTCCTTCGCAGAATCGCTTTTGTGCAGAAAACAGTAACACTTGTTGAAACGAAAGAAAGCACAGAGCCCCAGATTTTATGTTGTCCTGGAGAGCTTGCAGAGCACTGGGGAAAGGCAGGCAGAGAATTCCCTGCTAGCACCTTCTCTGTGCCTGGGAAGCAGAAGTGTTCACATTGCTTCGCAGAATCACTTTTGTGCAGAAAACAGTAACACTTGTTCAGAATGAAAGAAAGCACAGAGCCCCAGATTTGCTGTTGTCCTGGAGGGCTTGCAGAGCACTGGGGAAAGGCAGGCAGAGAATTCCCTGCTAGCACCTTCTCTGTGCCTGTTCACATTGCTTCGCAGAATCGCTTTTGTGCAGAAAACAGTAACACTTGTTCAGAACGAAAGAAAGCACAGAGCCCCAGATTTTATGTTGTCCTGGAGAGATTGCAGAGCACTGGGGAAAAGCAGGCAGAGAATTCCCTGCTAGCACGTTCTCTGTTCCTGGGAAACAGAAGTGTTCACATTGCTTCGCAGAATCGCTTTTGTGCAGAAAACAGTAACAGTTGTTCAGAACGAAAGAAAGCACAGAGCCCCAGATTTTATGTTGTCCTGGAGAGCTTGCAGAGCACTGGGGAAAAGCAGGCAGAGAATTCCCTGCTAGCACCTTCTCTGTGCCTGGGAAACAGAAGTGTTCACATTGCTTCGCAGAATTGCTTTTGTGCAGAAAACAGTAACACTTGTTCAGAATGAAAGAAAGCACAGAGCCCCAGATTTGCTGTTGTCCTGGAGAGCTTGCAGAGCACTGGGGAAAGGCAGGCAGAGAATTCCCTGCTAGCACCTTCTCTGTGCCTGTTCACATTGCTTCGCAGAATCGCTTTTGTGCAGAAAACAGTAACACTTGTTCAGAACGAAAGAAAGCACAGAGCCCCAGATTCTATGTTGTCCTGGAGAGATTGCAGAGCACTGGGGAAAAGCAGGCAGAGAATTCCCTGCTAGCACGTTCTCTGTTCCTGGGAAACAGAAGTGTTCACATTGCTTCGCAGAATCGCTTTTGTGCAGAAAACAGTAACACTTGTTCAGAACGAAAGAAAGCACAGAGCCCCAGATTTTATGTTGTCCTGGAGAGCTTGCAGAGCACTGGGGAAAGGCAGGCAGAGAATTCCCTGCTAGCACCTTCTCTGTTCCTGGGAAACAGAAGTGTTCACATTGCTTCGCAGAATCGCTTTTGTGCAGAAAACAGTAACACTTGTTCAGAACGAAAGAAAGCACAGAGCCCCAGATTTTATGTTGTCCTGGAGAGCTTGCAGAGCACTGGGGAAAGGCAGGCAGAGAATTCCCTGCTAGCACCTTCTCTGTGCCTGTTCACATTCCTTCGCAGAATCGCTTTTGTGCAGAAAACAGTAACACTTGTTCAGACGAAAGAAAGCACAGAGCCCCAGATTTTATGTTGTCCTGGAGAGATTGCAGAGCACTGGGGAAAGGCAGGCAGAGAATTCCCTGCTAGCACCTTCTCTGTTCCTGGGAAGCAGAAGTGTTCACATTGCTTCGCAGAATCGCTTTTGTGCAGAAAACAGTAACACTTGTTCAGAACGAAAGAAAGCACAGAGCCCCAGAATCTATGTTGTCCTGGAGAGCTTGCAGAGCACTGGGGAAAAGCAGGCAGAGAATTCCCTGCTAGCACCTTCTCTGTGCCTGGGAAACAGAAGTGTTCACATTGCTTCGCAGAATCGCTTTTGTGCAGAAAACAGTAACACTTGTTCAGAACGAAAGAAAGCACAGAGCCCCAGATTTTATGTTGTCCTGGAGAGCTTGCAGAGCACTGGGGAAAGGCAGGCAGAGAATTCCCTGCTAGCACCTTCTCTGTTCCTGGGAAACAGAAGTGTTCACATTGCTTCGCAGAATCGCTTTTGTGCAGAAAACAGTAACACTTGTTCAGAACGAAAGAAAGCACAGAGCCCCAGATTTTACGTTGTCCTGGAGAGCTTGCAGAGCACTGGGGAAAGGCAGGCAGAGAATTCCCTGCTAGCACCTTCTCTGTTCCTGGGAAACAGAAGTGTTCACATAGCTTCGCAGAATCGCTTTTGTGCAGAAAACAGTAACACTTGTTCAGAACGAAAGAAAGCACAGAGCCCCAGATTTTATGTTGTCCTGGAGAGCTTGCAGAGCACTGGGGAAAAGCAGGCAGAGAATTCCCTGCTAGCACCTTCTCTGTGCCTGTTCACATTGCTTCGCAGAATCGCTTTTGTGCAGAAAACAGTAACACTTGTTCAGAACGAAAGAAAGCACAGAGCCCCAGATTTTATGTTGTCCTGGAGAGCTTGCAGAGCACTGGGGAAAAGCAGGCAGAGAATTCCCTGCTAGCACGTTCTCTGTTCCTGGGAAACAGAAGTGTTCACATTGCTTCGCAGAATCGCTTTTGTGCAGAAAACAGTAACACTTGTTCAGAACGAAAGAAAGCACAGAGCCCCAGATTTTATGTTGTCCTGGAGAGCTTGCAGAGCACTGGGGAAAGGCAGGCAGAGAATTCCCTGCTAGCACCTTCCTGTTCCTGGGAAACAGAAGTGTTCACATTGCTTCGCAGAATCGCTTTTGTGCAGAAAACAGTAACACTTGTTCAGACGAAAGAAAGCACAGAGCCCCAGATTTTATGTTGTCCTGGAGAGCTTGCAGAGCACTGGGGAAAGGCAGGCAGAGAATTCCCTGCTAGCACCTTCTCTGTGCCTGGGAAGCAGAAGTGTTCACGTTGCTTCGCAGAATCGCTTTTGTGCAGAAAACAGTAACACTTGTTCAGAACGAAAGAAAGCACAGAGCCCCAGATTTTATGTTGTCCTGGAGAGCTTGCAGAGCACTGGGGAAAGGCAGGCAGAGAATTCCCTGCTAGCACCTTCTCTGTGCCTGGGAAGCAGAAGTGTTCCCATTGCTTCGCAGAATCGCTTTTGTGCAGAAAACAGTAACACTTGTTCAGAACGAAAGAAAGCACAGAGCCCCAGATTTTATGTTGTCCTGGAGAGCTTGCAGAGCACTGGGGAAAGGCAGGCAGAGAATTCCCTGCTAGCACCTTCTCTGTGCCTGGGAAGCAGATGTGTTCACATTGCTTCGCAGAATCACTTTTGTGCAGAAAACAGTAACACTTGTTCAGAACGAAAGAAAGCACAGAGCCCCAGATTTTATGTTGTCCTGGAGAGCTTGCAGAGCACTGGGGAAAGGCAGGTAGAGAATTCCCTGCTAGCACCTTCTCTGTGCCTGTTCACATTCCTTCGCAGAATCGCTTTTGTGCAGAAAACTGTAACACTTGTTCAGAACAAAAGAAAGCACAGAGCCCCAGATTCTATGTTGTCCTGGAGAGCTTGCAGAGCACTGGGGAAAAGCAGGCAGAGAATTCCCTGCTAGCACCTTCTCTGTGCCTGGGAAACAGAAGTGTTCACATTGCTTCGCAGAATCGCTTTTGTGCAGAAAACAGTAACACTTGTTCAGAACGAAAGAAAGCACAGAGCCCCAGATTTTATGTTGTCCTGGAGAGCTTGCAGAGCACTGGGGAAAGGCAGGCAGAGAATTCCCTGCTAGCACCTTCTCTGTGCCTGTTCACATTCCTTCGCAGAATCGCTTTTGTGCAGAAAACAGTAACACTTGTTCAGACGAAAGAAAGCACAGAGCCCCAGATTTTATGTTGTCCTGGAGAGCTTGCAGAGCACTGGGGAAAGGCAGGCAGAGAATTCCCTGCTAGCACCTTCTCTGTGCCTGGGAAGCAGAAGTGTTCACATTGCTTCGCAGAATCGCTTTTGTGCAGAAAACAGTAACACTTGTTCAGAACGAAAGAAAGCACAGAGCCCCAGATTTTATGTTGTCCTGGAGAGCTTGCAGAGCACTGGGGAAAAGCAGGCAGAGAATTCCCTGCTAGCACCTTCTCTGTGCCTGGGAAACAGAAGTGTTCACATTGCTTCGCAGAATCGCTTTTGTGCAGAAAACAGTAACACTTGTTCAGAACGAAAGAAAGCACAGAGCCCCAGATTTTATGTTGTCCTGGAGAGCTTGCAGAGCACTGGGGAAAGGCAGGCAGAGAATTCCCTGCTAGCACCTTCTCTGTGCCTGGAAACAGAAGTGTTCACATTGCTTCGCAGAATCGCTTTTGTGCAGAAAACAGTAACACTTGTTCAGAACGAAAGAAAGCACAGAGCCCCAGATTTTACGTTGTCCTGGAGAGCTTGCAGAGCACTGGGGAAAGGCAGGCAGAGAATTCCCTGCTAGCACCTTCTCTGTTCCTGGGAAACAGAAGTGTTCACATTGCTTCGCAGAATCGCTTTTGTGCAGAAAACAGTAACACTTGTTCAGAACGAAAGAAAGCACAGAGCCCCAGATTTTATGTTGTCCTGGAGAGCTTGCAGAGCACTGGGGAAAAGCAGGCAGAGAATTCCCTGCTAGCACCTTCTCTGTGCCTGTTCACATTGCTTCGCAGAATCGCTTTTGTGCAGAAAACAGTAACACTTGTTCAGAACGAAAGAAAGCACAGAGCCCCAGATTTTATGTTGTCCTGGAGAGCTTGCAGAGCACTGGGGAAAAGCAGGCAGAGAATTCCCTGCTAGCACCTTCCTGTTCCTGGGAAACAGAAGTGTTCACATTGCTTCGCAGAATCGCTTTTGTGCAGAAAACAGTAACACTTGTTCAGACGAAAGAAAGCACAGAGCCCCAGATTTTATGTTGTCCTGGAGAGCTTGCAGAGCACTGGGGAAAGGCAGGCAGAGAATTCCCTGCTAGCACCTTCTCTGTGCCTGGGAAGCAGAAGTGTTCCCATTGCTTCGCAGAATCGCTTTTGTGCAGAAAACAGTAACACTTGTTCACAACGAAAGAAAGCACAGAGCCCCAGATTTGCTGTTGTCCTGGAGAGCTTGCAGAGCACTGGGGAAAGGCAGGCAGAGAATTCCCTGCTAGCACCTTCTCTGTGCCTGGGAAACAGAAGTGTTCACATTGCTTCGCAGAATCGCTTTTGTGCAGAAAACAGTAACACTTGTTCACAACGAAAGAAAGCACAGAGCCCCAGATTTTATGTTGTCCTGGAGAGCTTGCAGAGCACTGGGGAAAAGCAGGCAGAGAATTCCCTGCTAGCACCTTCTCTGTTCCTGGGAAACAGAAGTGTTCACATTGCGTCGCAGAATCGCTTTTGTGCAGAAAACAGTAACACTTGTTCAGAACGAAAGAAAGCACAGAGCCCCAGATTTTATGTTGTCCTGGAGAGCTTGCAGAGCACTGGGGAAAGGCAGGCAGAGAATTCCCTGCTAGCACCTTCTCTGTGCCTGGGAAACAGAAGTGTTCACATTGCTTCGCAGAATCACTTTTGTGCAGAAAACAGTAACACTTGTTCAGAACGAAAGAAAGCACAGAGCCCCAGATTTTATGTTGTCCTGGAGAGCTTGCAGAGCACTGGGGAAAGGCAGGTAGAGAATTCCCTGCTAGCACCTTCTCTGTGCCTGTTCACATTGCTTCGCAGAATCGCTTTTGTGCAGAAAACAGTAACACTTGTTCAGAACAAAAGAAAGCACAGAGCCCCAGATTCTATGTTGTCCTGGAGAGCTTGCAGAGCACTGGGGAAAAGCAGGCAGAGAATTCCCTGCTAGCACCTTCTCTGTGCCTGGGAAACAGAAGTGTTCACATTGCTTCGCAGAATCGCTTTTGTGCAGAAAACAGTAACACTTGTTCAGAACGAAAGAAAGCACAGAGCCCCAGATTTTATGTTGTCCTGGAGAGCTTGCAGAGCACTGGGGAAAGGCAGGCAGAGAATTCCCTGCTAGCACCTTCTCTGTGCCTGTTCACATTCCTTCGCAGAATCGCTTTTGTGCAAAAAACAGTAACACTTGTTCAGACGAAAGAAAGCACAGAGCCCCAGATTTTATGTTGTCCTGGAGAGCTTGCAGAGCACTGGGGAAAGGCAGGCAGAGAATTCCCTGCTAGCACCTTCTCTGTGCCTGGGAAGCAGAAGTGTTCACATTGCTTCTCAGAATCGCTTTTGTGCAGAAAACAGTAACACTTGTTCAGAACGAAAGAAAGCACAGAGCCCCAGAATCTATGTTGTCCTGGAGAGCTTGCAGAGCACTGGGGAAAAGCAGGCAGAGAATTCCCTGCTAGCACGTTCTCTGTGCCTGGGAAACAGAAGTGTTCACATTGCTTCGCAGAATCGCTTTTGTGCAGAAAACAGTAACACTTGTTCAGAACGAAAGAAAGCACAGAGCCCCAGATTTTATGTTGTCCTGGAGAGCTTGCAGAGCACTGGGGAAAGGCAGGCAGAGAATTCCCTGCTAGCACCTTCCTGTTCCTGGGAAACAGAAGTGTTCACATTGCTTCGCAGAATCGCTTTTGTGCAGAAAACAGTAACACTTGTTCAGACGAAAGAAAGCACAGAGCCCCAGATTTTATGTTGTCCTGGAGAGCTTGCAGAGCACTGGGGAAAGGCAGGCAGAGAATTCCCTGCTAGCAACTTCTCTGTGCCTGGGAAGCAGAAGTGTTCACGTTGCTTCGCAGAATCGCTTTTGTGCAGAAAACAGTAACACTTGTTCAGACGAAAGAAAGCACAGAGCCCCAGATTTTATGTTGTCCTGGAGAGCTTGCAGAGCACTGGGGAAAGGCAGGCAGAGAATTCCCTGCTAGCACCTTCTCTGTGCCTGGGAAGCAGAAGTGTTCCCATTGCTTCGCAGAATCGCTTTTGTGCAGAAAACAGTAACACTTGTTCAGAACGAAAGAAAGCACAGAGCCCCAGATTTGCTGTTGTCCTGGAGAGCTTGCAGAGCACTGGGGAAAGGCAGGCAGAGAATTCCCTGCTAGCACCTTCTCTGTGCCTGGGAAACAGAAGTGTTCACATTGCTTCGCAGAATCGCTTTTGTGCAGAAAACAGTAACACTTGTTCACAACGAAAGGAAGCACAGAGCCCCAGATTTTATGTTGTCCTGGAGAGCTTGCAGAGCACTGGGGAAAAGCAGGCAGAGAATTCCCTGCTAGCACCTTCTCTGTGCCTGGGAAACAGAAGTGTTCACATTGCTTCGCAGAATCGCTTTTGTGCAGAAAACAGTAACACTTGTTCAGAACGAAAGAAAGCACAGAGCCCCAGATTTTATGTTGTCCTGGAGAGCTTGCAGAGCACTGGGGAAAGGCAGGCAGAGAATTCCCTGCTAGCACCTTCTCTGTGCCTGGGAAGCAGATGTGTTCACATTGCTTCGCAGAATCACTTTTGTGCAGAAAACAGTAACACTTGTTCAGAACGAAAGAAAGCACAGAGCCCCAGATTTTATGTTGTCCTGGAGAGCTTGCAGAGCACTGGGGAAAGGCAGGCAGAGAATTCCCTGCTAGCACCTTCTCTGTGCCTGTTCACATTCCTTCGCAGAATCGCTTTTGTGCAGAAAACAGTAACACTTGTTCAGAACAAAAGAAAGCACAGAGCCCCAGATTCTATGTTGTCCTGGAGAGCTTGC
The DNA here is from genome assembly GCF_047716275.1 of Strix uralensis. Taxonomy (NCBI): domain Eukaryota; kingdom Metazoa; phylum Chordata; class Aves; order Strigiformes; family Strigidae; genus Strix; species Strix uralensis. The sequence continues at coordinate 299,231 of NW_027436765.1, forward strand.
AGAGCACTGGGGAAAGGCAGGCAGAGAATTCCCTGCTAGCACCTTCTCTGTGCCTGTTCACATTGCTTCGCAGAATCGCTTTTGTGCAGAAAACAGTAACACTTGTTCAGAACGAAAGAAAGCACAGAGCCCCAGATTTTATGTTGTCCTGGAGAGCTTGCAGAGCACTGGGGAAAGGCAGGCAGAGAATTCCCTGCTAGCACCTTCTCTGTGCCTGGGAAGCAGAAGTGTTCCCATTGCTTCGCAGAATCGCTTTTGTGCAGAAAACAGTAACACTTGTTCACAACGAAAGAAAGCACAGAGCCCCAGATTTGCTGTTGTCCTGGAGAGCTTGCAGAGCACTGGGGAAAGGCAGGCAGAGAATTCCCTGCTAGCACCTTCTCTGTGCCTGGGAAGCAGAAGTGTTCCCATTGCTTCGCAGAATCGCTTTTGTGCAGAAAACAGTAACACTTGTTCAGAACGAAAGAAAGCACAGAGCCCCAGATTTGCTGTTGTCCTGGAGAGCTTGCAGAGCACTGGGGAAAAGCAGGCAGAGAATTCCCTGCTAGCACCTTCTCTGTTCCTGGGAAAAGGAAGTGTTCACATTGCTTCGCAGAATCGCTTTTGTGCAGAAAACAGTAACACTTGTTCAGAACGAAAGAAAGCACAGAGCCCCAGATTTTATGTTGTCCTGGAGAGCTTGCAGAGCACTGGGGAAAGGCAGGCAGAGAATTCCCTGCTAGCACCTTCTCTGTGCCTGGGAAACAGAATTGTTCACATTGCTTCGCAGA